>NC_060125.1:297949778-298255518 GCF_021461395.2 Schistocerca americana
TTTTAGCACTATATTCTTGGTCTTCCACTCTTATTGTTCCGTATCCATTCTTGTACATATCGTATATTACCCGCCTTTCTCAGGATTTTGAACATCTTGCATCATTTGAAATTGTCGAACACTTTCTCCAGATCAACAAATCCTACGAACATGTCTTGTTTTGTCTTCATTCTTGCTTCCAATATCAAGTACAATATCAGAACTGCCTCTCTGGAACCTTTACCTTTCCTAAAGCCAAACTGGTCATCATCTAACACATCCTCCATTTTCTTTTCCTTTCTTCTGTATATTATTCTTGTCGGCAACTTGGATGTAGGAGCTGTTAAGTTGATTGTGCATTTGTCAGCTCTTGTAACCTTGTGAATTATATGGATGACATTTTTCCTAAAGTCTGATTGGTATATCGCCAGGCTCATACATTCTGCATACCAAAATGAATAGTTGTTTCTTCCCCTAAGGATTTTAGAAATTCTGATGGAATGCTTTGTGTCCTCAATGGCTCAGTCGGATAGAGCATTTGCCATGTAAAGCAGGAGATCTTGGGTTCGAGTCCTGGTTGGGGCACATATTTTCAACTGTCCCCATTGATATTTATTAACACCTGTAAGCAGCTTCAAAAGGCCTGGATTTCAATGTAATTTCATTCTTTGATAGCTGCAAGATCACCAATGACATCAGTTCTTTTGTTTCGACATCATATTGATATAAAAAGGGTATTGTCAGGAATGCCTCAGGGAAGCATGATAGAACCACTTTTGTTCACTGTATACACAAATGATCTAATGGATAAGGTGAACATCAGTCTGTGGCTGTTTACTGATGACACTGTGTTTGTGGCACTCATTGTTGAGCGGTTGTGGGAGGTTACAGGATAACTTAGACAGATATTCAGTTTGGTGTGATGGATGGCAGCATGCTGTAAATGTAGAAAACTGGAAGTTAATACAGATGTGTTGGAAAAACAATGTTGTAAAGTTTGAACACAGTCACGTTGATTAAATATCTAGCTGTACTGTTACAAGGTGATGTGAAATGGAATGAACAAGGAAGGCAAGGTAAGTCAGATGGTCGACTTTGGTTTATGGGGAAAGTTTTAGGAAAATGTTCCTCATCTACAAAAGCAACCACATATAGAACATTCATGCAACGCGTTCTGGAGCACTATTCAAGTGTTTGGGATCCCTACCGGGTTAGATTAAAGGAAGACATCAAAGCAGTTGACAGGGATGCTGCTACATTTGTTAGTGGTAGTGTCAGTTAACATGTGAATGTTAAGGAGATGATTTGCAAACTTAAATGGAAATTGCTGGAGGGAAGGCAACATTATTTTCATGAAATACTGTTGAGAAAATTTAGAGAACAGACATTTGTAGCTGACTGCAGAATGATTTTACTGCCAGCAACATACATTTTGCATAAAGACTGTGAAGACAAGATGAGAGACTTTAGACTTTTTTTTGTACTCTGTTTGCAAGTGGAATAGGAGAGAAAGTGACTAATAGCGGCACATGGTACTTTCCGCCACACACCAAACGTTAGCATACAGAATATTTGTGTGGATGTAGAGAAATTCACAAAGCCTCTTGAAATCAGTCTTTACTGAAGTGTACCCCATTGTCTTGCAACTACGCCTCACTATTAAGTGTAGGAAGGATGTGGTAAAATGTAGAGATATTATGTGAACAGATTATGCAGAGCTTCAGGAGGATTGGGTGGTTGAGGGGTTGTTGCAGTGTGAAATACAATGTGATGTGTGAATAGTACTGTAGAAGAAACGCATACATTTGACCCACTAGCTTTTACAGGTCTATTAAATATGACTTTCTTAGGCTTGAACCCCACAAGGTGTTACAAGCAATGGAAATTCGGGTACCAAAGGACAGGGTTGGAAAAGGAGCTACAGTATAGCCACTCTTGCTAAAGGAACAACAAGTACTTCTCCCAATCTCTGTTTCTGTAATTGTTCAGTTTATCACCAAGTGTGAAGCAGAAAATGTTTAACCTGCCTGGAAGAGCCAAAAATCCAAATGAAATGAAGTGGTGCAGTGATTAAGACATAGCATTCACTTTCAGGCAGAGGGAGCTTCAGATCACAATCTAGAATTAGGTTTCCCATGGCTTCCATAAATCTATTAAGTGAATTCTGGAGTGTTTATGAACTTACTGTCATGTTTTGATTTTCTGGATTCTTGCAATTAATAAACACTCATAACAACTTCTTGTTCGTACTAGACATAAATAATTAAATCTCTGACCCTGTTGCATCCAAGCTTGTGCTTCATCCCTAAAGACCTCATTGATTTGGACAACTTGAACTCTAAATCTTCCTTCTCTGAAAATCCAAGAACTGGAGGTGACTAAATAGATATTATTTTTATTTTTCATCAGTATATTGACTGGTTTGATGCAGCCTTCCATGAATTTATCTCCTGTGACAGCCTCTTCATCCAAGAGTAGCACTTCCATCCAGTGTCCTCAATTATTTGTATACTGTGGGAGGAAAGGCATACAAGTCTCCTTGGCCCTTACAATTCCAACCTCTTTCGTAATATTGCTGGAGAAGAACATCAGAAATCAACACACACTTGAACTCTGGATCCTGAGTTAACAAAGTGTTTGTGCTAGTGCAAATAAAGTTCCACATGAGCCTGCTGATAACTCCAAAGTGATTTCCTGTGATCAGAGAAGTCTCAGCCCGTGACATGTGAACACCTTTGGAAGGGAAACCACTTAAATGTACCTGTACCTCAGCCTAAATTGTCTCCATTGAACTGGAAAGACAAGTAGGCGAGGGGAAATAATGAAATGGCAAGAAAACAGTGAAAACAATCACATCATAACTAAGACACCTGTTACACAAAATGATGAAGAATGTAATGGATTTTGAGGTTTCTGGAATGGGCTCTTTGGCTCTAAGTACAAAAGAGGGAGTCAGAAACCTCTGCGATAGATAAATGACTCCTTTACTACAATGAGTTCAGTTCACATGTGGAGAAATTGAAGCTTTTACCATGTAAAAGAGCCTTTTACTTGTGTCAACAGCAGACATATTGATGCCCTTATGTCGAAGCAATACTCACTCCACTGAAAGAATACTGCCAGGCAGCATGATATTACATGTGAATGATACAGACCATTTCTGTCCCTTTTCCAGTAGCTGTTCAACCAGGCACTGAAATCGTGCACATTATCTGTAATGTTATACTATGTACATTAATTTGCGACCTCAAAAAGCCTTCTTCAAAGACATTTTCCATGACACTCTTTAACCATTCATACTTGTAGGAGATTTCAATGTACTGTGTAGTTCTTTGTCAGATTATCCAATCATTCAAATTTTTTAGGGTCTTTTGTGTCAGAAAAGCTATGACTTCTAAATAAGGATGATAATACTTGCTTTAGTTATGCAGTGATACCAATCTCTGTTGTTAACCTTTCGTTCTTCTCTCCTGCTATTGCAGGTATTGCTCTGTTTGAAGCAGTTAATGATTTGCATTCAAGTGACCATCTCTGTATCTAAATCCACTTCTCTGCTAGAACAGTTCCCATAAGCAAGCCTCCATGATGAATATTCAGTAGAGCAAGACAGATGCTGTGCAGTCAACTTATAAGTTTTGAACCTCAGAACAATACACAGTGTTATGAGGTTAACATTATGTGTGACCCATTGTCCCTCCAGTGTATATCTCAGAAAGTTTTTATAGTGGCTTAAGAGGCAGCTTGCACACAGCGTAATGTTGGGTACTCTTGAAAGATATGGGAAGCATTTAGGAGGATTACTAGCAAACAAGGCTAGTCTCCAGTTTCTACTGTATTGAGCTATGTGTTGTCTCCAAACCAAATATTTAGATATTGTCCTGGCAGTGATAATGTATACCGCTTTGGTAAATGCTTCTGAAGGGAACTGAGTTCCTCCATCCCTTAGGCTTTAATGGAGTGGAGCAACTGGAACTTCAATCCAACACTGCTGAAGAATTGCTCCTCCTATGTGAAATCTGGATTTTGCAATGTCAGGGGACCATGTACACTACAAAAAATGACAGTCAGATCCATTACAGCATGGTATGGAGTGTTAACAAGAAGATGAAAGACATACTCCTAGCTGCTTTGGATGAAATCTGGCAGACTGGAGTCTTTCCTGACTCATGGAGTGAAGCAGCCTTGTTTGCCAACCTGGAGCTATTATTACTAAATAGCTATCATAGAATAGACACTTCATGAGGTGTGTGGCAAAGATTCTGGAATGCATGGCTAACAAACGTATGAGCTGGGACCTAGAATCCAGCAAACTACTGTTTTGTTTCCACTGTGGGATCAGGAGATATTGTTCAATCCTCAACAACCTTTCACTGGCTTGACATATGGCACAACAATATTCTCAATTCACACAGCTTTGTTCCTCCATCTTGCTCATGTTGCCAACAGAAGAAATGGAATCCGTGTTGCCCCCCCCCCCCTCCCCCCTTTATTCAAAGAGTAAAATTGATACGTGGAGTTAATGAATGGCCATGTGTGACTCTGCCTACTGCGGGTAGGATTAGGAAATTTTCGTGGACAAAACATTCAGGAAACGAGGTTGTACCTCCCTTACTTGCCTTTTCATTCACTAAACATTTAATATTTGAATTAATCACTTTTTTTTTTTTTTTTTTTTTTTTTTTTTTTTTTTTTTTTTTTTTTTAATTTGCTATGTAACAGAAATTTCATAGGATTCCACCCCACCTGCCCCCGCAGTTGCTCTTCTAATTTCAAATATATAAGATTCACAACAATTGCATTGAAAAGAACTTCTGTAATTTCTTTGTGTTCATTATTTATGCTTTACTTTTATTCCGTTCCTTTTACGAGCAGAATTAATTGTGTGTCTGTGATAAGTAACCTACACTTGTAAATACAATGTTAAATTTTCCACAGATGAAATAATTGCAAACAATCAGAGAATGTCATAGAGTACACTCATATCTGCTTCAGTGTTCTGTGTTCATGAAGAAAAAGTATTTGTGTGCCTCAGATATGTCAGTCTGTTTCCTTATTTAAACATTGTTCCTGTTGATGAGATGACCACGGTTTTGGAACTACATTTTTGCACTTACTGTGTGTTTATTTCCCATCACATGGCATCTTTAAGAACAAACTCCAATGCATCATCTTCCTCAGGTTTTTGTCAGTCATCTGGAGCCTGCTGATCTCTTGGAAGAAATAAAATCATGTGCGAATAAGTTTCTTTCAAGAATAAGTAATGATGACAGCAGGTCTGCAGCAACATTGGAAGCAACTGCAAAACTTCTTTCTTGTGTGGTTCCCTTTTCACCACCATCAAAGAAAAATGTTTTTGAAGAACTGGCAAGGCAGCATATTCAAGATAGCGTCTTCTCATCTTCTCTCCCAACAGTTTTCAAATTGATGTGGCACCTGAAAACACATGACACACGTCTGTGTGATGCCTTTTGGAATAAAATGCTCCAAGATTTAGAAAACTCTGAAGCAGAAAGGGAAGGCTCCCAGTTGCTGAGAACTGCATATAGGTATTTATATATTTGAATGTTACCTGAAATTTTTTGTGTGTAAGTGAATGCTATCATTGTGTCTTTATTTTGCAGGTACATACATTTCAGTAACAGTCTTGGTGGAAAGTATAGGCATTTTGAGTTTGAAAGAAGCTTGCTTCAGTGGCTACTGCATGAAATGGAAAATGGTCTGTCTGGTATAATTCCATCAAAATTCGCAATGATAGCAGCATTTTTGTTAGCTTTTGGAAACACTTTCCAAGGAGAAGTTATTGATGAGCTTTTTATTGCAAGAGTAGTTGACAGATTGGTTGAAATGGCACCACAGTTTACTTCAGTTGACTGCTTGAATATATCTAGAGGATTTCAACGTGGAGTGGAAATGTGTTATAAGAAGGGTGCTCATAAAATTTTGTTAACTCAGTATGCAAAAGTTAATTCTGTACTTAATACTTGTGCTCAGAGGCATTTGAGTGAGAAAAACTTGGACATTGTAACTATTAATGTGATAGGAAGAGCATTTGTTAATCCCAGAAGCAGCTCGCAGACTGATATTTTTGAACACATCATTGATGGGTATGTTTTCAGTTTATTATTGAGCTGCTACCATTCACAACATAGAAATAAAATTTAAGATTTAGTGGCTTTTCATTATTGTACTTCATTCACATTCAGAAAAATTGTTATGTATAAGGGACTATTAAAAATTTCAGTTCATAGTACAGCCCAGAATCAATGAGCCAATCAGGCACAATCACAATGAGCACTGACGCAATTATCCCACCGACACACCAGGTTGAAGGTACCTGTTTGAGAAAACAGTGTGTCCTGCTGCAGGAAGAAGTCTGTAACTGCCTGCTGCACATGCCTATCTGCCAGGAATCGTCAGCCTAAGTGCTTTTTTACCAGACCAAAGGCATGATAATCACTTGAGGAAAGATCAGGACTATAGGGTGGTTGCTCGAGTCTCTTCCACTTGAGTTGGCATAACTTGTATCTACAACATTTGCGATACGGGGACGTGCATTATCACGAAGCAACCAGCAAGGAACTTGGTGCATCATTCCACAGTGGTGGTTTTCGACAGGCTTGCTGCCACACACACGTTCTTCATTCTCTGACAGATGTCTGTCAGTGTTTGTCTTTTGGCAGCCAGAAAAAAGAATATCTGCATGTTGGTCCTGTTTGGACGCATTTGGTAATAACATTGGCATAGTTCACATTTCCACATTTACCACACATACTGTAGAAAGACATGAATCCCACACTAAACCTGTTGGTGCTTATACCCGCATTGAAGTCACGCTACTTTGCATGTACAGCTCCGTGAAATGGCAAAATTTTTGATTGTCCCTTATATTTAATTGTGTGCAGTAATTCAGTAATAAGTTGTTTAGAATAAGGTACTTTAAAAGATGATCATTATAGAATTTGAAGAGGATAGCATTTTAAAATAACTGAAAACAGACTGTATGAATATTTAATCCGTAACTTTTGGGGTTGCTGCACTGATTACTGTTAGTTCCAATGGCTTTTAATATCTAGCTGTTGGAGAGTTGATAGAAGGGTTTGCATGCAAAGGATGACTCTGGAACACCTGGAACAGTTTCACCCAGACTTGGAATATATATGGCTTTCAGTCCGGGGGGGGGGGGGGGGGGGGGGGGGGACGATGACGACACTGTAGGATTAGGATATGTATGCACTTGGTTTACAATCTAGGAAAAAGTACTTTGGGTTTAAGACACCACTAGCTCAGCTAAGAGTTGTGATGGGGAGGGGGAAGGAAACTAATCAGAAACCATAGAATTTGACGTTGTTAAGCTGCTTGATGACGGGTCCAATGATGTATGAATGCAATGATGTTTCACCCCAGGGGATGTGGTGGCATGGAAAAAGGTGGTGATGTAAAAATAATAAAGGACACTGTCACTGTTGAATCCATGGTATTCAGGTTTGCTAGTGTTATTGGTGACACATCTAATGACAATTGACCCAAAGGAGTGGGTGAGGGCGTGGACTGACCTTATTTATCTTCAGGAGGTGAAGTGGCAAGCACTGCTGATAGACATTTAAAAGTAGGAAAAAAACCATTCATATCTTTCAAAAATGTTAATTCTTTCCTTAAGGAAGAAAAGAGGGATAGAGAGGGAAAGGTTGGAAAGTGGGAACAGACCACTCAGACTTGTGATTGAGGGGGCCCCCACGTGCAGTGACACAGAGATGAAGAGCAAGGGATAGGAAATATTAGAAGTTCAAAGATAGTACATTGGTAAGCACCATGCTGGCTTCAGCTTAGAGATGTGGATCTCGGAATATTGAATTCGTTAATGATTTTCAAAACGGAATATCCATATGTCTAGCTCCAACTAACATTCCATGTTCAAAATATGTTACTTCCCATTGTGTAGCCATAATCACATCGGGAACCTTTCCGTATGAATCACCTGAGTACAATGACAGCTTGTCCAATGGAGTGCCCTTTTATGCTTTGTGTAAGTGATTCTATAGCCCTCTGTGTATGTGTATATTGCTATCCCATGACTTGTCACCTCAGTGTACAGTCTCCAGTTGATTCATGGAATTTTGTTGTTGGATGTATTTTATAATGAAATCCAGGTGTTTCAAGTCTTGTTGTGATGTGCTTCTGTTTCCTACACTATCTGGTCCAGCTGTCATCCATCATGGCTGGTGTGCTGTAGAGTTCAACGTCTATATCCCTCTTCATCTGGTTCATAATGTCAGTCAGTTTCAGATATGGTCCTATGGAACATAGCAAATCTTGTAATCTGATGTTCTCTTTAAAATAAATCTCTTTAATAAGTTAATATGTAAGGGATGATGTTCTTCCCAGTCCTAGGATCCATTTCTTGAACACTGTCTCGACTTCTTGTGTTGTTTTCAAAATTTCTGATCTTATGTGTTTTCCATATGATCTCTGTTCCATATGTTGCCACTGCCACTTTTTATACTGTTATCACTGTGCTTGTCTATAGATTGGTTATGTTCGTGATATTGTATGATCCCTAGATAGCAGCAGGACAAAGTGTAGTGTCTGGTGGCTGTGGGGGAGGTACGGGGGGGGGGATGATTGGACGAGGAGGGGACAAGATAAACAGAAAAGATCAGCAGGTGTGTTAGCAGCGAGCAGGTCACAGTGAGGGTGAGGGGACATGAAGTGAGAGGAGGTCATAGGACAGAGGAGTCAGAAACTATTGGATGTAGGGTGTGAGGCTGCAGGTTATCGTAGGTTGAGACTGGGATAATTTTGGGAGCGGAGAATGCTTTGGGATAGTTTAGTGGTGGTCATTTGTCCTAGTGGTCATCTTGTTGATAATCTTACCAATATTTAAAAAAAAAAAATAAAAAAAGAAAAAAACTGCAAAGAGTGCATCAGAGCTGGATATGACATGGCGTCTTTCACAGGTGGCCCTGTCTATGATGGGATAGGATAAATCAGTGACGGGACTGGAAGTGCTGGGTGGGCGGACTGGTCAGGTCTTGCACCTGGATATTCCACAGGTATATTATCCCTGAGCTAGGGTTTGGGAGAGGGAGTGGCACAGTGAGGAAAGGTTGGGGGGGGGGGGGGGGGCAACAGAACACCACTTCAGGAAGGGTTGGAAGCATCTTGAGAAGGATGTGGTTCAGCTGTTCCAGTCCTTAGTGGTAATGGGTGACAAACGTGTTGCTGCTTTGTAGCAGGTTGGTCAGGGTGGTGGGAGGATTAAAGGTGCATGGGAATGGCACGGGAAACCTATTCGCGGACTAGGTCTGGTGGCAGTGCCTGCCTATGAAGAACTTGTGAGACCTTCAGAACACTTAGCAAGGGAATCATTGTCGTTGCAGATTTGCCTTCCCCAGGAGGCCAGGCTGCACTGGAGGGATTTTTTTGTGTGGAAGGAATGCAGCTGGCAAAGTGGAGGTATCGTTGGTGGTTGGTGGTGTAATGGGGATAGAGGTATGGATGGAGCCATCAGAGAGGAGAAGGTGACATGCTGGACTGAGGAGGACCAGGTGAAGCGGATGGGAGAGATGGTGTGGTTGTGAAGGAATTACAGTATGATGTCATGACCCTGAGTCCAGATTGTGAAGATATCATCAATGAACCTGAACCATACCTGAGAGGCTAGGAAGGTTTCTTCTAGGTGACCCATAAACAGATTGGCTTTGAGGGGGGAGGGGGGGTCTAAGCAGGTGCCCGTAGCTGTACCGTGGATTTGTTTATATACTTTCCCTTCAAAGAAGAAGTAGCTGTGTGTCAGGATAAAGTTAGTAATGTGTATGAGGAATTAGGTCGTGGGTTTTGAGTCTCAAGGACATTGGGAGGGATAGTGTTCAGTAGTGGCAAGACCATGGGCATGAGGGATGGTGGTGTGTAGGGAAGTGATTTCAGTAGCTGCTTCACAACCTGGGCTCTCTGAATCCTTCCATCTACCACCAGCTTTTCTGAAATTCTGCAAATTGGAATTATCCTTATAACACATTTTCTGCTCCCAAAATTATGCTGGCGTCAACCTATAATAACCTACTGCTCCACAACCTACATCCAACAGTTTCTGCCTCCTCTGTCCTATCACCTCCTCCTGTTTCACATCCTCTCACTCTCATTGTGCACCGTTCTCTGCCAACATACCTACTCATCTTTTCCTCTCCCTGTTATCTCACCCACCCACCGTCCCCCCTATCCCACAGCCTCTTGATGCTGTGCCTAGTGGCTTTGTCCAGCTGACATGCTCTGCCAGAGAGTGCTTTTCTCTCTTCCCCCCTCCCCCCCTCCCTCCCGTCTGTACCCCGCTATCCCTCCCCCTTCCCCAACACAAACGGGGTTGATGCTTTCATCCAATGCAAGAGTTGCACTCTAGCCACAGAGGCTGGAGATAGTGGTCATATGTGTGTGAGGAGTCTCACTTGTGTGTATGTGTGTCGTTTTCTTTTCTTCTCTGAAGAAAGTTTTGGCGAAAAGCTCAGTGTGTAACAGTCTTTTCATTATGCCTGTCTGCAACTCAACAGTCATCTTAACGAAATAGCGATCTATCTGTTTCATAAATTGTTGATATTCCAACCTGGACTTTCCATTATATGAATTTTATATATTCTAATAATGAAACTACAGGTCTTGATTGTGAGCAACCTTAATCTTATCGCAAATCATAAAGAGCATGAAACTTCCTGGCAGATTAAAACTGTGTGCTGGACCGAGACTCGAACTCGGGACCTTTGCCTTTCGTGGGCAAGTGCTCTTCCAACTGAGCTACCCAAGCATGACTCATGACCCGTCCTTACAGCTGTAATTCCACCAATACCTCGTCCTGCAGCAGAGTGAAAATTTCATTCTGCATAAAGGACATCTTTGTAAAAGAAGCATCTAGTTCTACCCTAGTCCACTAATCTTCTCCAGCTAGTCAAATATGTAATGTAAAACTTGGCTTCCCAAATGTCATTCTTTCTGTGCTCTTGTACTCATTGTAGTGAATGCCCTTTACCTGGGCTTGAATTCTCATGCAGAAAAAATCTACTTTTAACATGATTAAGGAATATGGTTTGCAGATACGGCACAGTAAGGGCCATGTAACTACTGTTGTGGAGCTATGAAAGTATGTTTCTCTTATTGAAATAAATAACTGAATATTTAGGATTAACTTTGCAAGTAGAGGGCAATTTATCAGCATTATAAGCCACATTGAAAAATGAGAGGGTTTGTTGAACACCACTCATTGCAGATGTACTTAGAAATTACCACTGAAATTAAGTATCTAGACTTCAGTATTAACCATTCATAACATATTTAAGAAAAAATATCACATTGGTGACCATCATTTAAAACTGAAAAGATTTTACTGTTCAGTTAGTGCAGCATAAAACTATGCTTTTACTGCTGGTATTACAATGTATGTTGAACATTATGTTTGTAAACACACCTGTTTATAAAAAAATACTTCCAGATATGAAAAATGTAATGATCCACTATCATCAAGGATAATACGAGATGCAGTTTGGAACTTTCGCAGCTTCGACTACTTGGCACCTACAACAGTTGACAGAATGGTGGACTATATTACACATAATAAGGCACATGTACTTGCTGAAACTGCAGAAAAATTGCTCACCCTTTGTTATGTGCATGGCTATACACCCACCGGTGCAGGTTCTTTTTTTTCTGCAATGATAGATCTTATTCTCAGGTATGTATATGTCATCAGCATTTTTTGTTATTTTGATTTTGAACTACTGTTAATACCTCATATTTATATTTCTTTTTAGGGACAGAGATTTCATGGTTAGTCTAGCAGTCATTCGTTCATCTCTTGCTCTCTGCTTTTACAACAGTTTGCCAAAGGCTTTAATTCATTATATTTTCACTGTTGACTTTCTGGAGTGGATTGAAGCAGAGTTGTCACAGTGCTATTCGAAGGTAAGTACTTATGTGTCCTTTTGTAGTGCAGTTTTGACATTTTATTTACCTGTGCCATAAATACAGTGGCCTGTTGAATTACTTTGAGATCCTGTGCATCATCACAGATTATTGTTCATTTCAAAGAACTAACAACTTCTACTGTATGTAACAAGACATATGCCTTTTGAATATTAATTCAGTAATAAAAATTCGTCTGGGTTTCATAAATGTCAGTGGCAACACTGCTATGATATACTCTCCCTCACATGAGAACTATTGTGTTTTATATTCAGTATACATGATTTTGGCAGCTCTCACTCTCTCAAGTGCAAATGTTTATGCATCATTTCCATGGCTCAATAGAGTTCACTCTTTTATGGCTGCATGTATTCATGTAAACTGTCAATTATTCCATCCATATCCTCCACCCAGATATTTCTGTACAACAATAGCTTGTAATATGTTTTGTTATGACTTCACAACAAATGATTTTTGTGACATTTATAACCAACGGTGACAGTCAGGGAAAGTACGAGGGCAGTTCAATAAGTAATGCAACACATTTTTTTTCTGAAACAGGGGTTGTTTTATTCAGCATTGAAATGCACCAGGTTATTCCCCGATCTTTTAGCTACACAACACTATTTTTCAACGTAATCTCCATTCAATGCTACGGCCTTACGCCACCTTGAAATGAGGGCCTGTATGCCTGCACGGTACCATTCCACTGGTTGATGTCGGAGCCAACGTCGTACTGCATCAATAACTTCTTCATCATCCGCGTAGTACGTCCCGCGGATTGCGTCCTTCATTGGGCCAAACATATGGAAATCCGACGGTGCGAGATCGGGGCTGTAGGGTGCATGAGGAAGAACAGTCCACTGAAGTTTTGTGAGCTCCTCTCGGGTGCGAAGACTTCTGTGAGGTCTTGCGTTGTCATGAAGAAGGAGAAGTTCCTTCTGATTTTTGTGCCTACGAACACGCTGAAGTCGTTTCTTCAATTTCTGAAGAGTAGCACAATACACTTCAGAGTTGATCGTTTGACCATGGGGAAGGCCATCGAACAGAATAACCCCTTCAGCGTCCCAGAAGACTGTAACCGGCTGAGGGTATGGCTTTAAACTTTTTCTTGGTAGGGGAGTGGGTGTGGCGCCACTCCATTGATTGCCGTTTTGTTTCAGGTTCGAAGTGATGAACCCATGTTTCATCGCCTGTAACAATCTTTGACAAGAAATTGTCACCCTCAGCCACATGACGAGCAAGCAATTCCGCACAGATGGTTCTCCTTTGCTCTTTATGGTGTTCGGTTAGACGAGGGACCCAGCGGGAACAAACCTTTGAATATCCCAACTGGTGAACAATTGTGACAGCACTACCAACAGAGATGTCAAGTTGAGCACTGAGTTGTTTCCATTGCAGGAGTCACAGCTGTGCACGGCCGGCCCGCACGCGGGAGATCAGACAGTCTTGCTTGATCTTGCGGCGATGATGACACACACTTTGCCCAACGACTCACCGTGCTTTTTTCCACTGCCAGATCACCGTAGACATTCTGCAAGCGCCTATGAATATCTGAGATGCCCTGGTTTTCCGCCAAAAGAAACTCGATCACTGCCCGTTGTTCGCAATGCACATCCGTTACAGACGCCATTTTAACAGCTCCGTATAGCGCTGCCACCTGTCGGAAGTCAATGAAACTATACGAGACGAAGCGGGAATGTTTGAAAATATTCCACAAGAAATTTCCGGTTTTTTCAACCAAAATTGGCCGAGAAAAGAAATGTGTTGCATTACTTATTGAACTGCCCTCGTAGTTATGTTCTAAATAAATGGTTTAATTAAGGCTGTTTGGGGAAAAAAGGAATTATGTGTACAGTTTACAGCATTTGATCTATTATAGTTGCGAATGAGTCATACCTGAATAGTTTACTAGTAAGAGCATTGCTCTGCAAAAAGCAGGAGTCAGGATTTGAGTTTTGATCTTGTTCAGTCTTAGTCTGTTAACAAGTTTCACAATAGCCCATTGTTGCTATAGGTCACATTGTGATAAATTCATATAGGGGTTATAAATGCCTATGAACAATTCGTAACCAGAATTAACTTACTTCACTTATTGGCTTCAGATTAAATAAATTTTCAAAATGGTTGTCCCAATTTTCACTCCTGTCTCCCATTTTGCACAGCACCTGTTGACATTAACAGTTAGAAGTTTTCTTTTCTTACATATCAGAAATAATCAGCACATTACTGTGTAAAGTGTTCAACATATATATGTAGTGTATCTGGTGTTAAAAGTGTGTTGTTGTTGTGGTCTTCAGTCCTGAGACTGGTTTGATGCAGCTCTCCATGCTACTCTATCCTGTGCAAGCTTCTTAATCTCCCAGTACTTACTGCAGCCTACATCCTTCTGAACCTGCTTAGTGTATTCATCTCTTGGTCTCCCTCTATGATTTTTACCCTCCACGCTGCCCTCCAATACTAAATTGGTGATCGCTCAATGTCTCAGAACATGTCCTACCAACCGATCCCTTCTTCTAGTCAAGTTGTGCCACAAGCTCCTCTTCTCCCCAATTCTATTCAATACCTCCTCGTTACTTACGTGGTCTACCCATCTAATCTTCAGCATTCTTCTGTAGCACCACATATCGAAAGCTTCTATTCTCTTCTTGTCTAAACTATTTATCGTCCAAGTTTCACTTCCATACATGGCTACACTCCATACAAATACTTTCAGAAACGACTTCCTGACATTTAAATCAATACTCGATGTTAACAAATTTTTCTTCTTCAGAAACGCATTCCTTGCCATTGCCAGTCTACATTTTATATCCTCTCTACTTCGACCATCATCAGTTATTTTGCTCCCCAAATAGCAAAACTCCTTTACTGTTTTAATTGTCTCATTTCCTAATCTAATTCCCTCTGCATCACCCGACTTAATTCGACTACATTCCATTATCCTCGTTTTCCTTTTGTTGATGTTCATCTTATACCCTCCTTTCAAGACACTGTCCATTCCATTCAACTGCTCTTCCAAGTCCTTTGCTGTCTCTGACAGAATTACAATGTCATCGGCAAACCTCAAAGTTTTTATTTCTTCTCCATGGATTTTAATACCTACTCTGAACTTTTCCTTTGTTTCCTTTATTGCTTGCTCAATATACAGATTCAATAACATCGGGGATAGGCTACAACCCTGTCTCACTCCCTTCCCAACCACTGCTTCCCTTTCATACCCCTCGTCTCGTATGACTGCCATCTGCTTTCTGTACAAATTGTAAATAGCCTTTCGCTCCCTGTATTTTAGCCCTGCCACCTTCAGAATTTGAAAGAGAGTATTCCAATCAAGATTGTCAAAAGCTATCTCTAAGTCTGCAAATGCTAGAAACGTAGGTTTGCCTTTCCTTAATCTTTCTTCTAAGGTAAGTCGTAGGATCAGTATTGCCTCACGTGTTCCAACATTTCTACGGAATCCAAACTGATCTTCCCCGAAGTCGGCTTCTATCAGTTTTTCCATTCATCTGTAAAGAATTCGCATTAGTATTTTGCAGCTGTGACTTATTAAACTGATAGTTCGGTAATTTTCACATCTGTCTGCTTTCTTTGGGATTGGAATTATTATATTCTTCTTGAAGTCTGAGGGTATTTCGCCTGTCTCATACATCTTGCTCGCCAGATGGTAGAGTTTTGTCAAGACTGGCTTTCCCAAGGCTGTCAGTAGTTCTAATGGAATGTTGTCTTCTCCGGGGGCCTTGTTTCAGCTCAGGTCTTTCAGTGCTTTGTCAAGCTCTTCACGCAGTATCATATCTCCCATTTCATCTTCATCTACATCTTCTTCCGTTTCCATAATATTGTCCTCAAGTACATCGCCCTTGTATAGACCCTCTATCTACTCCTTCCACCTTTCTGCTTTCCCTTCTTTGCTTAGAACTGGGTTTCCATCAAAGCTCTTGATATTCATGCAAGTGGTTCTCTTCTCTCCAAAGGTCTCTTTAATTTTTCTGTAGGCAGTATCTATCTTACCCATAGTGAGATAAGCCTCTACATCCTTACATTTGTCCTCTAGTCATCCCTGCTTAGCCATTTTGCGCCTGCTGTCGATCTCATTTTTGAGACGTTTGTATTCCTTTTTGCCTGCTTCATTTACTACATTTTTATATTTTCTCCTTTAATCAGTTAAATTCAACATTTCTTCTGTTACCCAAGGGTTTCTACTAACCCTCGTCTTTTTACCTATTTGATCCTCTGCTGCCATCACTATCGCATCCCTCAAAGCTACCCTTTCTTCTTCTACTGCATTTCTTTCCTCCATTCCTGTCAATTGTTCCCTTATGCTCTCTCTGAAACTCTGTACAACCTCTGGTTCTTTCAGTTTATCCAGATCCCATCTCCTTAAATTCCCACCTTTTTGCAGTTTCTTCAGTTTTAATCTACAGCTCATAACCAATAGATTGTGGTCAGAGTCCACATCTGCCCCTGGAAATGTTTTACAATTTAAACCCTGGTTCCTAAATCTCTGTCTTACCATTATATAATCTATCTGATACCTTTTAGTATCTCCAGGGTTCTTCCATGTATACAACCTTCTTTCATGATTACTGAACCAAGTGTTAGCTATGATTAAGTTGTGCTCTGTGCAAAATTACCAGGCGGGTTCCTCTTTCATTTCTTAGCCCCAATCCATATTCACCTACTATGTTTCCTTCTCTCCCTTTTCCTACTCCCGAATTCCAGTCACCCATGACTATTAAATTTTCGTCTCCCTTCACTACCTGAATAATTTCTTTTATCTCATCATACATTTCATCAATTTCTTCGTCATCTGCAGAGCTAGTTGGCATATAAACTTGTACTACTGTAGTAGGTATGCTGTTTGTAGTAGCTTACCTGTACTCCTATTTTTTATTCATTATTAAACCTACTCCTGCATTACCCCTAGTATTTTCTCATAATGAAGACAAACTTATTAAGCAGGATATCACTCCTTTTTGTGGGTTAGCTTCGGCCTCCTTAAAGGAAATTGCAAAATCGTTCATTGGAAAATGAATTGCTTGCCACAGGTCATTATTCACTAGCTGTGTTGTCCTGGCAACTGATAGGAATGCAACTTGGTGATATTTTTGACAACCGTCAATATTGTAACAAGTGCTCACAGTGTCCTGTTCAAGGCACAGATTCATTAACAGCACACGATATAGGAAATTTAAATCATTAGTATGTGGGACATCTGCAGGAAGACAACACACACATGTAAAGAAGTTGTGCCATCACACAATCAAGATGATCGAAGTCAAAAGTTACTGACAGTGTATATTAATTACCAATGGGTGTGGTAACATTAACTCTGTCCCTGTGTTTGTTCAGGGAGAGAGCAGGATTCCAAGCAGAATTCGAGCATAAACCTCAAGTCGATCTGTAAGGTCACTTGCTAATTTCATCTCACTGCTTCCTTAATAATCTCCATGTTGTTATATTCCACAGGATGACTGGTGCGAGGTCGTTTTCTACAATAGTAGATTTACTCTATCATTGTAAGTGTGTGTGATGCTTTTTCTTGTTACATTGGGCCTCTGTGGTCTTGATTGTCTGACCAATGTATGACGTGCCACATCTGCAAGGGATTCGGTAGACACCCACTTTATGCAGACCAAGATCATGCTTCACAGACCCGTAAAAGGAGCCTAATATTAGATGGTGGTTTAAAAACACATTTCATGCCACATTTCCACAGAGTATGACTAATCCTGTTGGAAATGTTACTCATGTAAGACAAAAAGGCCTTAGACTTTAGTGCTACTTCATTATATTCATCACTCATTCATGGTTGATTGATGTAATGCGTGTCTGATACGTCCTTCATTATAACCATTCTGGCAAAAAGCGATTTGAAGTGACAAACTTTCAGGATCTGAGGTGATGTGGGCCCTCTGTGCCAGGATACAAAGCATCCCTTCCCACTGAGCTGGCTGGTGACAGCTATCAGCCTGAAGATACAAATCAGTGTGATCTGGCTTCCTACAAAGGGCACACCTCAACATACCATCGGCCTTCCTCCAGGGCAACACTTCAAGGGAGGGAAGGCAGCCATCCTTTTCCATCTCCACCATGAAAGGAATATTTGGATGGATTGAATTCAGACATTCTAAAAAGACAATGAAATTTTCACTTCAGTGAGACCAAATAACGAAAGTACCATGTACATATCAGAAAAAAATGTACAGGTTTCAATGCTACTGATGCTGTGCCTCATACTTCACCTTTTGTCAGATTTGTTATAGTGAAAGACAGATCAGATCACATTGCACTGTTGACCAGCTGTAAACCAGGTGAGTGTGAAATAGTGTAGTAGATCTAAGTCTATGGTCTTTTTGCCTACTGTAGGATTTGTTGTATTATGTGGAAAAATGGCATGAAGTGTGTTTTTTGACCACCATCTAAGATTAGGTCCCCTTTAGGGTAATTAAAGGATGATCTTGGTTTGTGTAAGGGAGTGTCTACTGTATCCCTTGCAGTTCTCGCATATCATCCATTGGTCAGACCATCAGGACTGTGGAGGACTGGTGTATTAAGCATAAGTTTTACACATGCTCACAGCAACTAAGCAAATCTGCTGTTGCAGAACAATACTTTGGCAACTGGAATACAGTATTTCTGGGCTAGAAGTATACAAAAACACTTGTTTACATTTATTACCTGTTTAGGTTTATAACTTTATCTGTCCAACACTTTACACTGGGGCTCAAACAGTTTTATGCATGTTGGTGCAGTTCAGTACGGGCACTGCTTGTAGCGTAAAAGATATCAATATGGTACTCTCCTTTTTGCTGCATGTCGTTAAGAATGGCAGTGTACATCTGTTGTCTCAAATCTACCAAATCTTGGGCCTTTGTTCTGTAAACAGTGTCATTGATAAAGCCTCATGCACTGAAATCAAGTTAAGTCAGATCCTCCTTAGCCAAACAACAGAGGGACGGGATTAATGCTACTTCATTTCTGTTGGTAACTAATTTTCACTACTGTAGTGATAACTCTGGGCTTAGTTACTTTTGTTGTGTGGAGGTGCTACTTTATGGCAGATGTGTTGTCTACCTGCAGATGCCCCACATACTGAGATTTAGGTTATCTCTATCATTAAATTTGTGCCTTGAAAATGATGAGGTGTGCACATGCCAAAATATTGCCAGTTTCTGAAGGCATCACCTGGCTGCATTCCCATAAGTTATTTAAATATTTTATACGCTTTTGTGTCACTCTTGTTATTGCAAATCAAATTAGGCGATTGTTAACACCATGTAAAAGAAGAAAAATTCATCCACATTCTTTTATTTATTTGTCCACATACAGAGCAAAGTAACTTGTCAGTATTTGCTGCATGTTTTCCATTGTTGAATGAAAAGGTTGATTGGCACTAATTATGCTGTAGTTGAGTTTACAATATGCAACGAATCAGCTATGGATCATTATTTAAGAATTTTGTTAATTTCTATTAATATTCCTGGAAGATGATACATTCTACATTTACAGTTGGTGATTCTGCTGAATTGCAGGATACTTATCCTGTCCGTGTTCGTCATAATTTGATGGAGCTTAACCGTGCAGTTTGTTTGGATTATCCTGATGCTGATGTACCTTGGTTTCATAAAAAATACTGCCAGGAACTTGCTGTTTCAGGTGAGTTATTTACTCAACAAAAAAAATTTTAATACTTGTCGGATATGTCATCAAAAAACGTTGACTTACTGTAAAAGAAAGGCCATTACCCAGTGAAGAAAGAACATTTTACGTGTTAAAAAATGTCTCAAGTAGTTTGCCCTCATAAAGATATTGCAATCATAATGTTTGTCTTTATCTCCAAGAAAGGTTTGAAATGCAGGAAGCTCAGATTACGGGTTATATTCTCCAAAATTTTGCGGGAATTGTTGGTCTGAAATGAGCCTGACCCAATCTTAAAGCTATTGTTGAAAATATTCTAGAATTTCTCTTTTGATTCGAATCATTTTTCACCTGTATCTGGTGAATAGTCGCTCTTCATATTACTGTTTTAAAATTTTCCAGAAAACTGCCATTTCCCATTGAAGTATTTCTGTAAAATCCACATTTGGTTTTCAAATTGGCCTCAATCACTGGGAAAATCCTGTAAATTGTGTTACCCATAGTGGAATTACAGTGTTGAATGACATTATTTTTGTCAGTTATGAATTTTATTGTAATTTCTTGCAGACTGAAAGTTTTTAGCTGCTCCTTGGAGAAGATTCGTCTTAAAATTTATCACAGATGTGTCCCTTAGAAAGAATATTGTTCTTACCTCAATCATACCATTTACTGATTTCTACATTTACTGTACTATTTGCTACAGTACAGTGCTCTAGTGAGCAGTTGAGCAATCCTCGTGAATGATTATGAAGTGTTCTAGTCAGCATGATGAGCAACATTGATGAGTTTTAGTGGAGCACAGTGAAACTATAATGTGACTGTGACAGGGCTTCATGCGGCAATCAAACTTATTATTATTATTATTATTATTATTATTATTGTGCATCTAGTTGTCCATGAAGCACCTTACAAAATAGTATTAAACTTGGCAAGTATACAGAAACAAATGAGAATGCCCTTTCTTGGCAAATATCTGTGATGAAATCTACGCAGGATATCAGTCACATGGCAGTGCCATCTCAGAGCAACATTTCCATGAGTTTCCTACATGATATCCTAAAACAAAATCACCTGGAAATGACGTAGGAAACTGACTGAAATATTGCTTCAAGCCAATGTTGAGTTTTGGCTGATATGCCAAAATTTTGCCAAATAAGCATAGTAAAAACTTAATTACATGATGTTTATACTGCAACGTTATTCTAATTTATACTCCCAACTACACACATATACATTTGTATGTCATCCCAGTCACACCATTTCGCTTACATATCACTCACTGCTTCATGAAATACACTTTTTCCTTGACAAAGTTTGCTTCAGCAGTCTTCTGTCTACTTACTGCTGACGTTGTTATTGAAGAAGTTGTAGAATTACAGGATGTATTGAGCAATACAGAGAACATGTAGGAGACATAAAGTCCTGATTGCATCTTGTGTACCTTCCCTTTGGGGGGAAAACAATGTTGAGAAAAGAAGGTTTTCATTACACTGATGTTTCATTCGTGAGTGTCAGTTTTATTTTTACTCTGTTTTGACAGGTAATAACACTCAAAAACATTACATGGAAACTCAAGGAAAAGGAGGGAAATTTGTGGTCAAAGTTAAAAAAAAAAAAAAAAAAAAAAAAAAAATGAAAAATAAGGCATACAGAAAGTTGATGGGTACAAGAGAGAAACATGAAAGAGTGTAAAAAAGGTAACAACAGGAGAGACAAACAAGTTGATGTGAGGCCCATGATGCTAATCAGGCTCATGATTGGGATTAGGGGTCCATGTCATGCATAACACAATGAAGACCCATGGTTTTTGTACAAGTGTGCTGGTACATGAGCTATAATTAGAATACCAGCTGATTTTAATTACAAGTACAATCACAGTCCTACTTCAGGGCTTCCTTTACAGCATGTGTGAATGTGTATGCCCACGTGAGAATGAAAATAAGTGTTCAGCAGTTCTTCTCAGTATAACAGTGACTGCTTCTTCACTGGTCTAT
Source organism: Schistocerca americana (assembly GCF_021461395.2). Taxonomy (NCBI): domain Eukaryota; kingdom Metazoa; phylum Arthropoda; class Insecta; order Orthoptera; family Acrididae; genus Schistocerca; species Schistocerca americana. The sequence continues at coordinate 297,971,330 of NC_060125.1, forward strand.
CCTCTCATAACACTGATTGACCATGTCTCAATCAGTTACTCAGTCAGTCCATCCACTTAGCCAAGATACTAATCAAATTTAAACTTTGATGGAACCTTTCAGAATCATTTGATATGTGCATTTAGTAGACTGTAACACTTCAGTCTGTATGCTATCTACATTAACTCATGATTTATTCATGTTGCTGCATGTTTCATTAACAGTGTTGTATAAATGTCCACTTATGGATCCCATTTGGATTATTAAAACACAAGATACAATGCAGAGTTGGCTTCCATTTACAGATCTCTGGAGCATTAGAACCTCCCAGTAGATCTATTCGATGACTCAGAAAGCTAATAAGCAAAAATATGAGGGGTTCAGAGCATAAGTGGCATAACTCCACCTATGGGGTTTTGAGTAATAGGAACATTCATTAAGAAGTGTATAAACAATTATTAATATTAATAATTTATTTGTATTGATAAATACAGGATAATATGCACAAAAGTCTCTCTAAATATATTAAAAAAACAGAATATCATACAGGAAATGTGTAGGAAATGACTTGTTAAACAAAAAAGAAATGAGCTACTTAGTTTGTGCACTGAACACTTTTGTCAGTCATCTACTGTAACTGTACCTCGTGTGGATACAGGTTCATTGTTTTCGTTGTCCAAAATCTGATCCTGGGAATCTGAATGTCAAGTACATGTCTTCGTAGGCAAGTTCTTGAAGAATGCATGATACACAGGAGGAATAAATTTTAGAAGATCAAGCATATTCTTCTTGTTGGTTGTCACAGTCCACCTGGTCTTGTAAAGTCTCCCTTGTGTCACTGATGCAAGGTTCTGGAGAGGTGTGCCTAACGTGTGCTTATGAAAGTCCACCTCATGAAATTCTTCACTTTGATGGAAACTTGATTTAAACCTCATGGACAATGGCACTGCCTGTTCTAATTGCATCCAAGTGACTTGCTGCCAATTTAATGGATTCCTGTCAGTAGCCCCTTTCATTATCAATGTGCTGCCTAGCAGCTTCTTTGTTGACATAAAGTCGTCATTCTTCATTATGCGAACAGTGAAAGGCTTTATGTTTTTACACCTAGATAATATCTACGCAGTCACCAGCTAAGTAAATATATTGTTTTTTGCGACTGGCTAATTCAATCAGACCAAAGTGTGCATCATTGGGCAGATAGCTATGGGCAGGTATCATAAATTTGTTTTTTATTACTTCCACTTTCATGTCTGCATCTTGCACTAATTTCATCAAGAAACCACACATGTTACAATTATACTTATGTGGATATGGTGTCTGTTCTCGCGACATGTCCAAAAGAACAGACACCATACCCATATAAGTATATAGTTCTGGCAACACTGGCCATGACCTTTTCCTTCTGTGCAGATGCACACATATTCCCCGAACTCTTATGGGACTTTGTAAGAATGTCTTCCACAAGTAATGAGTGTGTTGGGGTACGAATGTAGTGTGTGGACATACAAGGTGAGAATGTGGGTGTTGCGGGAGGCGTGTGCGAAATAGTCCCTGCAGTCGCACTATCCTGTGTCCTCAGTGGCTCAGATCGATAGAGTGTCTGCCATGTAAGCAGGAGATCCCGGGTTCGAGTCCTGGTCGGGGCACACATTTTCACTTGTCCCCGTTGATATATATCTACGCCCTTTAGCAGCTGAAGGTATTAATATAATTCTAATTTTGTTACAATTATGGTTTTGCCTTGTACATGAATCAGAATATGCAGTTATTACTTTGTATGTATGACATCCCAGATTATACACATATAAATTTCCCTTATAGTAGGCAGTAGATGTCTGCAGTTTTGGAAAGGGCAGTGCCTTTTGTAAATCAAATGTAAACATATACTGGTCACCAGATACTGTGTTTCTGTCTTGTTTCATCGACTCTTCAGCCTGTGCTAAGTGTTTGTCCTTGTTGTTTTGCAGCCTATGTCTCTCTTGTAGATTGTCCTCAGTTGCAGTCTTCGACTGTAGTTCATCACATTTTGTACAAGTATCTTTGGACGGAGGCTTGAAGTGTAGATTAAATTTTGAACTGGAAACATGATAGTAATATTTTGCTTTCACCAGTTCTTTGCTAGTGTTCCTACACCATTGAATATAGAGTTCATACGTTTTTCTCACTATGAGGTCTTGGCTGAGATATTGTTGATCAGGATTATCCTTTCTGTTATAATGGCTCTGGTATGATGGAACCAACTTGATATGTTCTTGAATGCTACTGTCGTCTATTTTATTTCCAGGTGTTTTTCTTCCTCATTAATCAGTCACAGCAAACAGTTCCTCCTTTCCTATACAGCTGTATAATTTCCCTTCTTTTATTTGCAGTGTTGTTAAGAAGTATTTTTTGCACACCTGTTAACTGTTATTTCCTACCCTAAGAAAGTATTTGTATATGATAGCTTTTGGAGAACAAAATCCATCCTTCAACCATTTTCTTTGTACTGAATTTGACTGAACAAGTCGCCGAATATACACATTCTGTTTGGAGTAGTCTGCTAATTTCTAAAAATTTTCGAATATTTCTTTCCTCTTACTACTTGCCTCAATTTTTGCATTACGTTCCCTCCTGCAGTTACACTCCTCATCCTCAAATATCTTTTCTGGAACGATCTTTCCAATATGAGATATATACGATTGTCTGCTGTTCCTGTTATTCTTACGGATGTTCCGTTTCCATGCGTTGAGAGTTTGCGGCCGGAGTGGCTGAGCAGTTCTAGGTGCTACAGTCTGGAACCACGCGACTGCTACGGTCGCAGGTTCGAATCCTACCTCGGGCATGGATGTGTGTGATGTCCTTAGATTAGTTAAGTTTAAGTAGTTCTAAGTTCTAGGGGACTGATGACCTCAGAAGTTAAGTCCCATAGTGCTCAGAGCCATTTGAACCTTTTATACCCCCTATGCACTTCCTCAGAATCTAAAAGTACGATAAATAAAGTTTCGTCAAATACTGTAGTTCCATGCTACAATGCAGTTATTGTATGTTCACAGTATACACAATACATAATTGTTATAAATTGCACTTCTGTTGAGGAGTATATGTAATGGTAAAATGCAGCACCTGTTGACAGGTTAGGTTAGAAACAGTATCATATTTATTTTTTCTACATATAGAATATTATTAATTATTATTGGTGTGGCTTATGTGTCATAGTATCATTCGTAGGAATGTTTTCCTCACTGCCTGGTGGATATTCTGAACAGCACTCCATAAGATGGTCACTACAAGAACCTTCACATTCCATCTTCTACTGACATACGTACGTTGTGCTCAGAACAAAGTCGGGAAACGGTTAAAGCACTAACACAGTGCTGCACTCTGTGCACAGATGATGAAACCTCAGAGTTATGTACGTGTAGCTCTGAGCTGTAAATGTCTCTCTGTTAACGAATATCTCTGTAACTTGTTTTCAACTAAAAGTGGAGTTACGTCACTTGTGCTCTAAACCCCTCATATATATCATGTTGTTGCAGTTGATGGTTTTGTATGAGTGTAAGAAGTTATACAATTTGTAAATAAAATAGATTAAATCATATTAATGTGAATGAAATTCTTAGGACAAATGTGTGAGGAAATATGAGAATATCAATTATCCTGTTATAAAAGTAAATAAAAATTTAATGGAACCCCCTATAAAAGTAAGTTGTGATCTGAAATAAATAATGTAGTATTATTGAGAAAGATCTTCTCATCCAGTGGCAGAAGAATGACCACTGTCTCGTGTGTGAGCTGCATGTGTGTGTGTGTGTGTGTAGGTGTAAGCCTTGTGACCAAAAGCTCATGTGTTTAGTTGCCTTTTTGTCGTGCGTGTCTGTGACTCAACATGTCCGCTATATGGTGAGTAGCAATTTATCCTTTTCATGATATTGTAAATTTAAAAACAAGTTTTTTTTACAGGCAACAGCCAGTTTTTAAATAGAAATTCATCTATGGAATAGAATGCATTGTCCAAGATAAATTAAGTTATGTTAAATTTAAACCTTGCTTAGCTACCTGTCATACATTCTATGTTATTGAGAAAATGATCAAAATGTTTGACGTTGCATATTAAAATCCTCCCTGACCCACTGAAAGCTGTAATAATGGGTAATAAAGGTAATTTTTACTAGTGTTGTAGGTGTAGACATCACTGTTCTTCTCACATTGTGATGGATTATTTAAGACGAGTTTCATTAGTGAATACATAAATTGAATTGTAACAGTGCAGTGAAAATGCGGAACTTCTTGAAGAGACACTAACATGACAAGTGTGGGTGAACACCACGTATTATTCATACTGCTTGCTTTTATACAATCGGTATTTTCTTTCTGAGTGGTGAGTTACCGTAGAAGCTTATCCTGCAAGACATTATTGTATGGATATATGCAAAATTTGCTAGGAGGTCGATTCATTTGTTTTGAAGTAGCAATTATACAAAGAGCAAAAGTAGTTTAACTTAATTGTTTGAGAAGCTCAGTAATATTCTTCTTCCAGTTAAAAGTTTTCATCAGTATGTACACCCAAACATCTTGAGCATTTTATCCTGTTGACTGACTCCTGTTCATATGCTGCACCAATTGTTGGTATAACTCTCTTTCTTATATGAAATTGAATATTGTGCGTGGTTTTTTTTTTAAATGCTAGTATTGTCTGCAAAATGTACCAATTCTTCTTCTGAATGTTAAGTGGAAGGTTGTTCACATATATATATAAGGAATAGTACTGGACCCAAAATTGAACCCCGTGCAACTCCATTTGTGATGTCTCCACAGTCACTAAATTTTTCTGCCCTCCCAACATTGTTTGAAATATTCAGCTCAAGTTTTTGCATTCTGTTTATTAAATATGATTCAAACCAGTTGTATGTAAAGCCATCATTTCTTTAAAACCTGTGTTTTTCTAAAAGTTACACAATCAAACACCTGGAAAAGATCACAAAAAATAACAATTCATGATATTTTGATATTTAAGGCATGTAATATTTGGTGAGTAAAAGCATAAATAGTGTTCGCAGTAGGGCAACCTCTCTGAAATCCAAACAGTGATATGCTGAGTAAATTGTTTCCTCTCAAATATGAGGCCATTAACTAAATTTCTGATTACTTTGGAAAAAGACATCAGTAAGCAAATTAAATGATAATTATTTAAGTCTTTCTTGTGCCTTTGTTGCAAAGATATAATGGAATTGGATAGATAAAAAAAGTCTAGTCACAAAGCAGTGGCAGGAGAAAACATATGTGAAGGTTATGTAAGTGTGCAAGCTTTCAGAGCCAGTGGCTCCTTCTTCAAGCCGGAGGGTTGAAGAGGAAGGAAGAGGGATGAAGGAAAATGACTAAAAAGGTTTAGAAAATGGGAAGAGTTCAGAAAAATCGCCTAGAACTCTGTATCCAGGTAGACTTACTGCACGAGATAAGGAGGAAAGACTTATTGTTGAGTACTGACTGGAACGGGATTTGAAATCCAGAGAGCTTACAGGTGGAAGGTAGGGTAAGAGCCAAACAGAGAGTACCGACGAAATGCTGTGCAAAAGTTAATAATAGCAGAAGGCTAAGTGTGTTGTATATGATAGAAGTTGAGGACAGGGAAATATAGACAGGTCAGAAAATAAAATATATAAAAAACTAAAAGGGAGTGAAGGAAGGAATAGTTACTAAGAAGAAATGCTAAGACTGGAGAAATTGCCCCAAATTAAGGCAAGGTGAGTGGGGAGAACCAAGGACATGATGTACTGCCAGTATCTATTACCTGTGTAGTTCTGAGAAACTAGTGTCTGGAAGAAGAACACACATGGCACTTGTAGAGCATGCTGTGCAACAGGAAATTGTGTGAGACCAGTATACACCCTCTTGGTAAGGGTTGGTGGTAGCAATACCACTGTAGAAGGCCAAAAAATGTTTATATAACAGCTGTACATGACGTATCGTTTCACAGGTGGCTCTTCCTATGATAGTATATGCTTTGTCAGTTACAGGACTGGCATAGGTGGTGGCAGAAGGTTTGGTAGGGAAAGTCTTTACAGCAGGGATTGTCACAAGTTTAGGAGCTGTAGGGTTGGGAAATGGACGTAGAATGAGCATGGAGTCTAACCAGTGTATTGCAGAGATTGGGGAGGGGGCCATGGATGCCATAAAGCTATTTTAGGTGCGAAAAATGTCGGGTAGAATGGACCTCATTTCAGGGCATGATTTTAGGACGTCATAGCCTTGTCAAAGTAGCTGATTAATACGTTCAAGACCAAACAAATACTGAGTGACAAGAAATGAATTTTTAAGCCATTTTTTGGTGGGATGAACTGTACCAGGATGTGATGTGATTAACCATTAAATCTGCTTTCGATCAAGGCTGTGGGGTAATTACTTCCAGTGAGGACTGAAGTGAAAATTGTAGCACATTGCTGTAAAGAGACTGCATCTGAACAAATACTATTCCCTTGAATGCCAAAGCATTGTAGGACTGAATGCCAAAGCATTGTAGGAGGCAATGTTTGACATGGGAAGGATTGCAACTGTCAAAATATAGGTGCTGTTGTTTGTTAGTAGGTTTAATTTGAACAGAGGTATTTAGAGATTCCAAAACTTTAGCTGGTGACCCCTCCACGAGTTCATATGGCAAAGATGTCATCAGTGCATCTAAATCAAACCATGGGCTGAAGATTTATGGATCCCAGGAAAGCCCCCTACAAGTGGACCATGAAAAGGTTGTCATAGAAGGGAACCATCCTGGTTGCCATGGGTGGAACCTTGATTTGTTTGCATGCCTTGCCCTCAAAGATACACTAGTTGCTGGTAAGGTTAAAATTGATTAAGATGAGCACGTGGGATGTCATAGGTTTGCAGTCAGTGAGCACTGTTCGATGTAATGTTCAGCAGCAGATAGATGATGTATCTGGGGATGTTGGTGTAGAGGAAGGTGGCATCAAAGACGACAAGCAAGATGTGGACATCCTGTCAACAACGAGGTCATTAGAGACGAGAACCAGCTCAGATTAGGGAGGATTGGGAAGGAAATCAGTCATGCCCTTTCAAAGGAACCATTTGCTTGAAACGATTTAGGGAAATCACGGAAAACCTAAATCAGGATGGCCCAGAGACAAGTTTGACCCGTCGTTCTCCTGAATGCAAGTCCAGTGTGCCAACCACTGCGCCACCTCGCTCAGTAAGCAAGATGTGTGATGAGAGTGGGACAGGCACAGTTTTCAGAAGATCTAGGAAATGGTTGGTGTCTTTAATGTAGGAGGGAAGTCTTTGTACTATAGGTTGCAGATGTTGATCAACTATGGCAGATATACATTCAGTGGGTGCTTTGAGGCCAGCAACTAAGGGACACTCTGGGTGGTGATTGGGTTTGTGGATCATAGGAAGAAGGTGAAAGGTGAGGTGTGTAGTTTGGGTGGGGTAGGGATGATGTAACTTAACAAACAAAAGCATTGGTATGTTGATAGACACACTAACAAACACAAACACACACACAAAATACAAGCTTTCGCAACCCACGGTTGCTTCATCAGGAAAGAGGGAAGGAGAGGGAAAGACGAAAGGATGTGGGTTTTAAGGGAGAGGGTAAGGAGTCATTCCAATCCTGGGAGCGGAAAGACTTACCCTAAAGTAAGAAGTTATTATATATATAAGGTAAGTCTTTCCGCTCCTGGGATTGGAATGACTCCTTACCCTCTCCCTTAAAACCCACATCCTTTCATCTTTCCTTCTCCTTCCCTCTTTCCTGATGAAGCAACCTTGGGTTGTGAAAGCTTGAAATTTAGATCCCTTGTCCACTAGGAGGATAATGATGGAGTAGTTAGATTTAGGGAAAGAAGAGACAGGTTAGGGACATCAGAATGAGATTTTCACTCTGCAGCAGAGAGTACGCTGATATGAAACTTTCTGGCGGATTAAAACTGTGTGCCAGACCGAGACTCGAACTCGGAACCTTTGCCTTTCGCGGCAAGTGCTCTGCCATCTGAGCTACCCAAGCACTACTCACTTCACATAAGCTCTCTCGCAAACTTGCCCGCGAAAGGCAGAGGTCCCGAGTTCGAGTCTCAGTCCGGCACACAGTTTTAATCTGCCATGAAGTTTCAGGTTAGGGACATGTAGGTACCCAAGAGAGGATCGTGAAGCAGTGCCTTATTAGGGATTCTTGGAAGGTTGTCAGGGATGATTTTGAGGGTGAATAATTTTGAGATCAAGCTCAGAACTTTTCAAGGCAGAGTTCAATGCCCGCTGCTGAACATTATCTTATTGTAAACCTATGATTCCTTCAAGCTCACCTTAATCAACTATATACTTAACAAAAACTGTTATACTTTTGAAGGGCAGACATACAAACAAATAAGAGGCACAGCCATGGAAACCCGGATGGCTACTTCCTATGACAACCTTTTCTTGGGGCACTAGTAAGGGGCTTTCCTGGGATCTATAAGCCTTCAGCCCATGGTTTAGGGTAGATACATTGTGATATCCTTGCCACATGGACTGATGGTGAGGCCGACCTGTTAAAAATTTTCTGGATTTCTATATACATTCTACCAATCAAATCTCATGTTGTTTTATTCTGGATCCCATGCCACTTTCGTTAACATTGACCTCTTGCTCATAGAGGGTCAACTACACACTTTTGTTCACATTAAACATACTAAAAATCAAGAATGCTTACATTCTGACTGCTGCAGTTTTTTCCATGTCGGATGTTGCCTCCTATAGAGCTTTGGTATTTGAGGCAAGGGTATTTGTTCAGATGCAGACTCTTCACAGCAACATACCACTATTTCCACATCAGCCTTCACTGGATGTAATTACTCCTCCAGCCTAGTTCAAAAGCAGATTTCCCCGGGCTGTCACATCCAATCCTGGTACTGCTTATCCCACCAGAAACAACTTAAGAGCAATCTCTTATCACTCAGTATTTTTCAGGTCATGCATGTATTTATCAGCCACTTTGACAAGGCTATGACTTCCTAAAATAGTGCCCTGAAATGAGGTTCATTTTGCCTACCTAGAATAGCTTTATTGCATCCCTTGCCTCCCAATCCATGGCATCCCTCTCACAATCTCCACAATACCCTGGTAAGACCCTGTGCTCCATTTCTATATGCTCCATTTCCCTACCCTACAGCCTCTAAAACTGTGACAATCCCCGCTGTAAGATTTTCTCTATGCATCCTCTTACCACCATCTATACCAATCCTGTAATTGGCAAAGCATATACTGTCAAATAGAGAGCCACCTGTGAAATGACACGTCATGTACAGTTGTTATATAAACACTGTTGGCCATTTTACACTGGTATGACTACCACCAATTTATCAGAAGGTAAATACTGGCCAAATGCAATTTCCTGTTGCAGTGCATGCTCTAAAAACTGGCAGTTATGACTATGGTGCCTGTTTCACCACATTTACCATCTGGATTATTATCCCAAACGCCAGTTTCTCAGAACTCCGCAGGTGGGAATTGGCGTTACAACATATCTTTGCTTTTTGCCACCCACCTAGCCTTAATTTATGGTAATTTCTCTGGTCTCAACATTTATTCTGAATAACTATTCCTGTCTTCACTCCTTTTCAGTTTTCTATGTATTTTATTTTTTGACCTGTCTATGTTTGCCCGCCCTCAACCTAAACCATATCCATATAAGTATATAGTTCTGGCAATACCAGTCATGACCTCCTTCTTCTGTTTGGATGCACACATATTCCCTGAACTATTACGGGACTTGGTAAGAATGTCTTCCACGAGTAATGAGTGTGTTGGGGTGGGACACTATGAATGTAGTGTGTGGACATACAAGGTGAGAATGTGGATCTCGCGGGAGGCGTGCGCGAGATAGTCCGTGCAGTTGCACTATCCTCTGTGCCCTCAGTGGCTCATAGAGCATCTGCCATGTAAGCAGGATATCCTGGGTTCGACTCCCAGTCGTGGCACACATTTTCACCTGTCCCATTGATGTATATCAATGCCCGTCAGCAGCTGAAGGTATTAATATAATTCTGATTTCTTTCTATACAGCTGCAGGTCATCAATAGCATCCGTTCTTTCGGACATGTCTGAAAGAACAGACACCATTTCAATATAAGTATATAGTTCTGACAATACCGGCCATGACCTTCTTCTTCTGTGCGGATGCACACATATTCCCCGAACTCTTACAGGACTCGGTAAGAATATCTTCCAAAAGTAATGTGTGTGTTGGGGTGGGTCACTATGAATGTAGTGTGTGGACATACAAGGTGAGAATGTGGGTCTCGCGGGAGACATGTACAAGATAGTCCCTGCACTATCCTTTGTGCCCTCGGTGGCTCGTATGGATAGAGCGTCTGCCATGTAAGCAGGAGATCCCAGGTTTGAGTCCCGGTCGGGGCACACATTTTCACCAGTCCCCGTTGATACATATCAACGCCTATCAGCAACTGAAGGTATTAATATAAGTCTAATATACCATATACAGAGCACTTAACTTTCTGCTGTTGTGAAGTCTTTCATGGTGTTTTGTCTGTATGCTCTGTCTTGCTTATTATCCTGTGTTCCACTTGTAAGCTGTCAGGTTTTCAAATCTCAGCCGGCGCTGTCCATCAGCTGCAATCCTCACTACAGTTTGATGCATGGGTCAATGTGGGTGATGCTTGGACGCTCCATAATAGTCACACAGGAACATAAAATAGAGTACCGAGAGCTAAGGATCACTGGGCATCTAGCCAGAGGTCACTGGCCTCCATTCGATTATGAGTGACTTGGGTGCAGCATGTCTCTTCCTGTAGAGTGACTATTTAAGCCAACCCAGGGACCACAGCAGACAGTTCCCGTCGGCAAGAGCTGCCCGAGTTACGTGCTGACTGCTTGCAGTCCATCACTTAAGCTCTCGTTTATATGTCATCGGAGAAGACTGTGTCATGCCGATAAGTTACACTTCTTAACGGGCAACAGTTCTTCGAGTGGAAGGAAGAGGAATGAAGAAAAGGGACTTGTATTGTTTAGGAAATGGAGAGTGTTTGGAAAAGTCATCCAGAATCCCAGAGCAATCAGTCTTTCCATCTTATCCTGTTTGCTAAGTCTCCCCTGACTCGGGATCCTGTGTTACTTTTCCGAACTCTCCTCGTTTCCTAAATCTTGCCAGTCCTTTTCCTTCATCCCTCTCTTCCTTGTCCTTCAACCTATCTGCCAGAAGGAGCCACTGGCTCCGAAAGTTTGCACATTTACTTAACCTCTGTACATGTTTTCTCCTGCTGTTGCTTGGTGAATAGATTGTTTTATAAGTACAATTACATTACATTTTCAAAAAATAATTACTTTCTTGTAAAGAGGCCCCCAGTGGCATAATTTAATTTGTCTCGAAAAATTTCATTGCCAGTGATGCATGATATGTATCACTAAGGACATTATTTATTAAGTTAGAACAATGTTCCAGAATTCTGTTTGAAATTCCATCAACACCGTATGAGCTTTTGTTCTTTAGAATTTTTATAAATATGTCAACTTCAGTGATGGATATTGGTTTACTTCTAGTTGCTTTAAGATTAATGGAATGACATTTTTAATATATTCTCTTGCTTCTTTAACTGGACCCTTAAATCCTGTTTTTGCTGCTACATTTGGAAACTGTTTGTTAAAAGTTCACACAGCTTGTGAATTATTAGTCACAACATTTAGTGTAATTGTTGTGGCTTCTCATACATTGACTGGCTGTCCTGTCTCCCATTTGACAGTATCCCATGTAGTATTAATCTTACTTTCTGCTTTATTAATTTCTGTCAGGAACATACATACTTCTTGATGTTTCAGTGACTTTCCTTAAAATATTACACATTTTTTGTAGTTCGCAAGTTATGTTGGGTCTTGACTTATTCTGACCTTTAAACAAATTTCCCTCTACCTCGTACAAGAGATTTTAGTTATTCGACTTATCCATAGCTTACTTATGTTTTTTTAATGGATTTTCTGGCTAACTTTTTAGGAAAGCCAACTTTCTGGTACCAACAAAAAATTTGATTTGGAGTTTGACATGAGCATTTCTTACACTATATACCTCATCCCACATCACTCACTTTAACTCACACGTAAAACAATGTATCCTGTTCTCATTAACATGCCTCACTGCTTTGTATTCTCTATGGTGCTACTGTATAATGCTTATTTCCATTATTAATTTTGCATCATGATCAGATGCTCCATTAACAAGTGGGCACATATTAATTGTTTCAGCCTGAGCACTGTAGGCAAAATGTTATCAGAGTCCTACTATTTCAAAGTTAAAAAAGTGATTACTGAAATTAGATTGGAACACCCAAGTAATGACTCCAGTCCATTTTTCTGTCCCTATCTTTTAAGAAATCTACATTGAAATCTCCAGAAACGACTAAGTGTTTCATTTTGTCTGACAGGTAGCTCAATAATGCTTTATTTTAATCAACATACTTATTTTCCTCTGTTGTGTTCACTCTGTGCAGAATATAGATGATTTCTACAATCTCTTTGTTAACGGATTTCTTCAGTGTGTCAGTCACTGTTGATATTTATTTTCCCCACAATTTTATGATCTTCGAGCTGGTACTAATAAATTTTTGCAGGAATGGCGCTTTGAGACACGATAGCTATGTGCTGTTATAATGTTGTTACTTCATTACTTTTTTCCAGAACCAAAACTCAAGTCCGTCTTCCAGCAAGATGTGCTGAAGCATCTCATCACAGTTGTGGGTGGAAAACAGTTTATAGAATCAGATGTGTTTTCACCATATTCATATAAAATTGGTAAGCTGTGCTTCTTAATGTTCTGTGAAAATCTCTGTATTTTCAGTTCCTTAAGCATTTGTGTAAATGAGTGTGTGTTCACATGGACAGAAAAAACTTTTCAGTAGGGAATAATTTTCCATTGTGGTTGTACACACAAAGTAACTCAAAAGTAAAAAATCTTCACATTGTGCTTCTTTAGATTATCTCACTCTATTTATTGACAGAATAGTTAGCAGTTGTACTGTCAGTACTTGGTATACTAGGCACAATATTTTGGTGAACAATGCTGTCACCATCACCACTTATTGGTAGTGACAGGGCTGCTTCCCAAAATATTATGCACATTGGACACCAAGTACTGACAATACACCTGAGGAATGTATGCTTTTAATGACAACAAGGAGTGATGAAGTGTCTAGAGTGGGACTATTCCAGCAGTCTTCTTGTAACAACATTAGTTAGTTATTGCGAACTTAAGTTCATTTACAATGTTGGTGTGGAGAGCTAGCCTATCAAATAAATTATTATTGGATACAAAGAACTAAAAATGAAACCTTTAAAAATGACGGAGTTCATAATATTATTCATGTTGCCACTAGATATTGATAACATTTGACTTTCAGTTATAATGAATATTAATATTATTTAGTCACTTGTTTCAGATTTCTTGTTGCTGTTGGATGCTGAAAACAATCCTGTCAACACCAAATTCATCTCAGATCATCAAATATCAAAGTAAGTAGAAACACTTCCAATAAATTGCCTTTTTTATGAAATTCACCGTGAAAAATGTAGGACTGATATTGTCTTACTTCCAATAAACATACGTGGTAGCAACATAATCTGTTGTTGCAAGTTTGTCAGAAGCTGTTCAAAGGTCTCCAGTGAAGAATACAAATAAGGGTTTTTATAATTTGCCATCTTTCATGGTATATATTTTGGCAGCCATATGATTGACACAAGATAATCCTGTATAGTACTTCTTCTATTCCCAATAGTAACATTATTGTGTAATCCTTAGTATGTAAACATCTCCTATTGCTAGCTTTCTTTTGTTTTGCTTACTCATTTTGGTCTTGAAAGCAGTGCTGTCAAATGCAGATCTAACATTTACATTGTTGAATTATCTGAATCCATTATTTTGCTGGTGGACTGAGAAAACACAAAGAAGAGTGCTTTATAGAGATAATGCTGAACACATTTTGTGAATGTTCCCTTTCCTATTGCCCTTAAATTATGTAATGGAGATTATAGATAATCAAAAGAGACTAACTAGTCCAGTAACTGTTAGCTCGTGAATTCACATGTAGTACTTGCAGTTTTAGTCCCAAGATTTGTTTTAATAATTGGTCATGATATTTTGAATAAAAAATAATTATGCAGTTGCTGTACCCAATTATTAAGTGTGATTACTATTTTCAGAATTGCCGTGTTGCTGCTGAGAGAAGATGCATTCAGTGGGGAGCGGTTGAAGGGGCCCCAGCAGATGAAGCAACGACACCTTGAGATGTTGGGCTATCGTGTGGTTGGCATTGCAGCACGATTGTGGCAGTCAATGTTCATGGCAGAGCCAGAGGCTAAAGCTAGATTCCTAGAAGATTGTATCTTTCAGAAACAACCTACTAAACAGTCTGAATTATACATCAAATAAAGAAACACTGCCTGTTTTTATTCATTCTCTAATTTGGAGGGAGCAGAGTGCAAATATTCTATTACTTTATGTCTCAATAATTATTACATTACCTCACCACGAGATGAGTAGAGTGTTTCAGGGAGTGCATTTTTTGTGTGAAGTTGCAAGACTCTTCATCTGAAAAGCAGCATCCTAAAATAAGGGAGAAATGAGGATGTATACTGAGGCAACGAAAGTCATGGGATAGCGATATCCACATATACAGATGCCAGTAGTATTATGTACACAAGATATAAAAGGGCAGTGCATGGGCGGAGCTGTCATTCATACTCGTGTGATTCATGTGACACACAGCACATTCCATTTTAGAAATCATTAGGGAACTTAATATTCTGAGATACACTGTCTCAAGAGTGTGCCAATAATACCAAATTTCATGTATTACCTCTCACCACGGACAATGCAGTGGCCAACGTCTTTCACTTAATAACTGAGAGCAGCAGCATTTCTGTAGAGTTGTCAGTGCTAACAGAGAAGAAACTCTGTGTGAAGTAACTGCAGAAACCAAAGTGGGACATATGATGAACATATCTGTTAGGGTAGTGTGATGTTATTTAGCATCAGTGGGCTAGGGCAGCAGATGACTGATGCAAATGTCTTTGCTAATAGCATGACATCCTGTGCAGCACCTCTCCTGGTCTTGTGACCCTGTCAGTGGCACCCTGGACAGCTGGAAAACCATGGGCAGTTCAGGCGAGTCCCAATTTCAGTTTGTAAGAGCTGATGGTCTGGTTTGTGTTTGACGCAGACCCCCCAATTTGACAACAAGGTTCTGGGTAAGCTGGTGGTGGCTCCATAATGGTGTGGGCTGCATTTACATGTTTGGTCCTCTGATCCAACTCAACCAATCATTGACGGAGTTTGGCTACTTGGAGATGATTTTCAGGCACTCGTGGAATTTTTTCCCAAATAGCTACTGGGAAACTGGTATTTTACATTTTCGTGTGATCCGGATTTAATAAACACAAAATTGAGGATAATGCAGAATTGAGGAAAATGTTAACACCACCAAAATATGAGCAAAAACGTATGTAATAAGCATACATGATTAAAAATTGTAATCCTCTCCAATACATTGTATAAAATCTGTATGAGAGAAAGAAACTGAATGTACAATACCATGTTTATATAATAATGTGTGGTAATAAATTTAATCAGTTCTTAAAAAGTAACAGGTAAAAACTCATCAAAAAATTTAAATTTGTTTCTGGGTACAAGGTAACTGAGAGATTTTTCGTTTGTGCTCACCCAGAAAAAAATCGAAAATTGATTAACACGCTAAATTAAACCAAAAGCCGTGAAGTTTGAACACCACTGAGGACTACAACAAAGATGCAAATGCCATCGCACAACTGTTCACTGCCACATACAGCAAATGGAGCAGCCTACGTTGGCTGCAGTCAGTAGTGGCACAATATGTTCCACATCCTGTCAACAGAAGGTTGGTAGTGAACAGCATAAATGTTGGGTATATTTGTCAAAGAACGAAAGTTTACACATTTGGTGGGTTCTATTTAAATAAAAGAATTACTGTAAATGTTTCATGCAGTGAGATGGACTTTGGCAGAAAGGAATCAGTCTGGACACAGAAATTTTCAGCAGCTACTAGCTAAAGTGTCTTTGTTAGTTCTGTAGAATAAGTTATGAGGTACAGTAATTTTTATTTTATGCACTGTATATGACTCAAATAAAGTAGCAAGGAAAATTATAAAATATCGCAGCAGCTAAGTGGTTAAACTATAAGCAAAAATGCAAGCATCTGCTTAATGACAAATTTGTCACCATTGCTATTATTGTTTAACACTTTTCTTATGGGGCGCGCACTTCATATGCTCACCACACTTCATATGCTCCACCCTGTCAAAGTGTTATTTTAGGCTTGAAGAGAGAAACAGAGAAGTGAAAAAATATGTTTACTTCCCCAATTTACTTTAAAGCTTATTAGAAGTTGGCTTGGTGAATTTCTGTACACAGCGTAAAATGTAAATTTAAAAGAAAACTCAGGCACTACAGTTTCGCTTCATGCCGTCTATCACTGCTGCCACCCTTTACGATATACAATGTGTGGCGCAAAGTATATACATGAGTAGTGTATGTAGTTGTTGCAGCTGTATCGTATCAGATTTGCAAATGAAAGTCTTTAAAAACCCTTGTTCTATTTCTGTGTGACATCTCTGCCATAGCACATGATCTGCATGAAAAGTATATTTTCAGCACTAAACAAAATGCTTTAACCCTACCTGCACTCCCATCATTGAAGGGCCACTCCCCCTCTCCACACATCTAGCAGGCGAGCCCATTTTACAAGTGTTAGTGTTCTGTTGTGGCTGTGCTGGCTGTCAAGTGACATAACAAGTCGTCAGCCAATAAGAGCTCCTCACTAACTAGAAATGGCTGATATTTCCTTGATTCTGACCAAGCATATGTTTTGAGACTCATTGTTTGAATTTAAAAGATTGATGATAGATAATTGTTGCTGAATACAGTACATCAAAAACGCATGTAAAAAGACAAGACCAAGTTGTAAATGGCACAAGAATATCTGGCCTCTGGGCCCCTTAATCGCATATTGGGTCAGTCCTGAGCACTTCCCACCAGCTGTCCTGTTTTTCCCTTGCTGCCGCAACATAGCAGTAGTTGTATCATAACTGCATGGTGAAGCTAAAAGTTGCAAGTTGTGTTGATAACGCCAGTGGCAGGTTATGTCAGCATTTCCTCTGCCATGTCTCCCCTCTCAGCATTGGTCTAAAATATTCCCTTACCTTTGCCACCACTCATGATGCAAACCGTCTTGTCCTTTGTGCCACTTACGAGAGTAATCCCAAAAGTAAGGTCTCCTATTTCTTTATAAGTACATAGACCTGTTTATTTCTACAATGTTTTACATCAGTTTACAGCTTGAACATTTAGCTATTTTTCGACACAAGTACCATTTCTGTCAACGCATTTTTGTAGACACTGTGGCTGCTTTTGTATGCCCATGTCATACCAGCTCTCCGCCATGCTGTTTAGAAAGTTATGAACCTCTTCTCACTGCTCATCATTGGAGCTGAATCGGTGGGACCACAATTAACACTGACAGGTACTGTGAGATTCTGAAAAAACTCCAACGGCAATTCAGAATCGGAGAAGAGGAATGTTGAGCAAGAGCGTACACATTCTCCGTGACAATGCTCACACACACATTGCTTGGCAAACTGTTGCTCTCCTGCAACAGTTTCAGTGGATTATAATCACCCACCCACCCTATAGTCCTGACTTGGCGTACAGTGACTATCACCTGTTATCTAGGTTAAAAGAACATTTGGCCAGAAAGCTATTCAGCTCCGACGACGAGGTGAAAGAAGAGGTTCGTAACTTTCGGAACAGCATCGCGGCGACCTGGTATGACATGGGCATACAAAAACTGCCACAGCATCTACAAAAATGCATCGACAGAAATGATGATTACGTCGAAAAATAGCTAAGTGTTCAAGCTGTAAACTAATGTAAACCATTGTAGAAATAAACAGGTCCATGTACTTATAAAGAAATAGGAGACCTTACTTTTGGGATTACCCTCGTATAACTCAATCAGTCACATCAAATGTCAATAGGCAGAAAATGGGATGAAGTCAAGCAAGACGTCGAGTGAGAATTTAGAATCGAGGTAAAACTTACTAGGAAGAAACATCAAATTAGGGAATTTTTAGCATTGATCTAGTGGGTTTTTCACAGGGGCTACAAATTTTATGGCAAAGAAACGCGAAAAATGTACAATCAGATAAAGTAAAACTAAAATTCCACTGTATGTGCCACAATGGTTCACAATTAGTTTGAAGAACATTCCGGACAATTTGAGCAAATGATTTGGCCATCCAGATAGACAGATGTGAATCCCATGGAACCTTTATGGGACATAAGAGAGGTCAGTTTGTCCACAAAATCCTCCACTGGCAACACTTTTGCAACTATGGACAGCTATAGAGGATGCGTGGCTTAGCACTTCTGCAGGGGCCTTTCAGC
This sequence comes from Schistocerca americana, assembly GCF_021461395.2. Lineage (NCBI taxonomy): Eukaryota > Metazoa > Arthropoda > Insecta > Orthoptera > Acrididae > Schistocerca > Schistocerca americana. The sequence continues at coordinate 297,989,751 of NC_060125.1, forward strand.
GAGTTGTTGAGTCCATGCCATGTTGAGATGCTGCAGTGCACTGGGCAGGAGGAGGTCTGACATGAAATTAGTAGGTATCCCATGACTTTTGTCACCTCTGTGTGTAATTCCTTGTTGACATGTATCTCATGCAGACATAAGTACCACTAAGACAGTTCAATCACAGCATCTTTACTGTAGCAGTTAATTCTTTCATATTGATTTCAACACCATTTTCCCACAAAAGACTGTACAAACAATAAAGAATGCAAGTATTTGCACAATGTTTTGCTCAACCACAGCTCATCGTCAAGCTTTCACCATATTGTTTGAAGACCTCTGCAGCCTCACTTAGGCCACCACAGGTAGATGTGACAAGGCATAGTGGCATATGATTACCAGAATACAGTTGCTGTGTTATGGCCATTTGGCATAACATTTGAAAATCCCTGTTTACCAGGAAATTTTCTATAGTGCAAAAACTGTAACATGTTGAAGAGGCTTAAGGAAGTAACCAAATTTATCATGTCATGAAGAAGAAGTCATCTTTGCAAGCTGTATTTGAAGAGACAGATAAAATATATGAGAATATTGAATAGGTAATGCAGTATGTAAGAAAGATCAAAATGTAATAGTCATGGGGGACTGGAATGTGATTGTAGGGGAAGGAGTAGAAGAAAGGGTCATGGGAGAATATTGGCTTGGTACTAGGTATGAGAGAGGAGAAAGACTATTTGAGTTCTGTAATAAATTTCAGCTAGTAATAGCAAATACTCTGTTCAAGAATGAAAATAAGAAGAGGCATACTTGGTAAAGGGAAGGAGATAGTGTAAGATTTCAGTTAGATTACATCACGATCAGAGGTTCCGAAATCAGACACTGGGTCGTATGGCGTACCCAGGAGCAGATATAGACTTAGGTCACAATGTAGTAGTGATGAAGAGTTGGCTGAAGTTTTAGAAATCAGTCAGGAAGAATCAATATTCAAAGAAGTGGGATACGGAAGCTCTAAGGAATGAAGAGAGACACTTGGGAGTTCTCTAGGGCTATAGATGCTGCAATAAGGAATTGCTCAGTAGGCAGTACAATTGAAGAGGAATGAACATCTCTAAAAAGGGCAATCACAGAAGTTGAAAAGATAAGCATAGGTACAAAGAAGGTAACTGCAAAGAAACCATGGGTGACAGAAGAAATACAGTACTTCAGTTGATCGATGGAAGAAGGAAATACAAAAAAGTTCAGGGAAATTCAGGAATACAGAAATCGAGTAATTGAGGAATGAAATAAATAGGAAGTGCAGGGAAGCTAAGGTGAAATGGATGCATGAAACGTGAAGAAATTGCAAAAGAAATGATTGCCAGAAGGACTGAGTCAGCATATAGGGAAGTCAAAATAACCTTAGAATTTAGGAGCAAGGTTGGTAACATTAAGAGTGAAATTAGAAGCAAGGTTGGCAACATTAAGAGTGCAATGAGAATTCCACTTTAAATGCAGAGGAGAGAGCAGATAGATGGGAAGAGTACATTGAAGGTGTCTACGAGGGGAAGGTTTGTCTGATGTGATAGGAGATCCAGCATTTGAATCAGAATTTAACCCTACACTGCCTGAATTTATTTTTAGTTATCAAATTGTGGTAAAAAAGCAATTTTAGTAATTTTGAGCAGAAAAAATGAATTATAACTTTAAAGATTCCTTAAATTTTCATTCATTATTGCATTATGGGTACAAAACGAAAAATGTGCAGAAACACTACATCATGCAGGGAGACTAATGTTTGATATTGTGCAAAAATGCTACATCATGCAGTGTGACATGAAATGGGTTAAATTAACACCATTTAACAAACTGTACAATCAGTATTTCATAGCTTCTAAGATGTAATTCAGCACAGTATAGAAAAATAGTCATATTTTTGCAAAACTGTCAGTCACCATCAAATATTTAAAAATAAACATTGTAAAAAATGACCCTTATTCAATGTGATAAATTTTAAAGCAATCAATGTTCTTCTTCACACACAGAGCTACTCCACACTTTTCACTCTGTACTAGTGTAAATGCCTTGCAGCTGGCACGCTTACAATGTTGACACTTTTGGCCAATGACCAACACCGTCTCTCCGTACATCAATTGTTAGCTGAGCTGCAACAGGAGACCTTTTCACTTCATTCTGAGGACTGGACGTTGGTCTGCCTCGCTTTCCTTGTGTTCCTCCTACTTTGCAGAGACTTCTCCCAATGTCCATCCGAAATTCAGACAATTTTAGTGTTTTTAAACCAGTGTTTTGCTTTGCAACACACTTGTAGAGAATCCAGGCACTGGTGGTTGCAACATCTATTAGATGATAAAATAGTCTAAAGTACCATTTTTTGCTCCTTATTACAGTTTTGTAGCATCCAAGCAGACTGTCATGAAGGTACACACCCCACATGTTTGTTATATTCCTGTATCACATAAGGAACACTTATCACTTCCCTCTGTTTCTTCTTGCGATTGTACCTTTCGGCTGCACACCTCGGTAGCTCCCCTGCATGTGTTGAAAGTAATGTTACACATTTAATGTCTTCCCATACTACAGAAGATACATCTGCTCAACTTATGTTTGTCACATACTCCACAGATGTTCCCCTTGACTCCTTTTGCAAATCATCATCTGTTGGTACAGTCTGGAATTCTGTTTCTCCTAACAGTTCCCAGAAACAAAATTCCTTGAGAAGCCAAGAATGTCATTAGATGTAAGGTTGTGTAGTAGTTGTCAAAGTACGACTTATGACCCACATGCTTTAGAATAGATTGTGTTAATCTGACAACCACATTGCTACTGGCACCCAAATCCGATTCATCTTGCAAGCAGTGTGCTGGAAGATTTTCCTGTCCTGTATAGATTTCAAAATCATAAGTGAAGCCAGATGTACCACACAACATGAAAATTTTGTAGCACCATTTGTGTGGCTTATCAGGCATGTATTGCTTTAGATAGTGCCTTGATTTTGTTGCACACATCTGCTCATCTACTGCAAGATTCTCTTCTAGTGGTATTGTGGAAAACTGCTTCTTTAGTGACTCTATGACTGGGCAAATTTTGCGCAGATTATCACAATTTGGCTGATCATAAGGAATTTCCTTGCTATTGTCACTGAAATGCAAAAACTGCCTCAATTTCTCAAATTCATACACTGACATTGTTTCACATTTCACAGATAACCCCACGGCTGGGTTCCAAAACAGCCTAGTGTTTCTTGATGACGTGACTGATGATAAGATACAGATTCCTATGAATTTTGAAAGATCTTCAGAGTTTGTATTATAAGGCTTTGTTGGATCTTTTTGAACACTGTATAATATTGTTTGTTCTGCAATGTGATTCAGTAAACCATATGTAAACATATATTTGAAGAACTGAAATGGTGTTTCCAAAGCACAAAGTTCATCTGGTAAATGGAGGTTTCCCTTGAATATTTTTTTAACAACCGGAAAATCAAAACTATGCAGCTTCCATGTTACATGTTCTCTCCTCAGATTTTTCCTTGACGACTCAGATTTATCATTCATATTAGGCATATGAGGCAAGGAATCTGGTGCTGGGACTGTTGTAACCACAACCAACAGCGGGAACGCCTTGGGCTGCGGATCGGAGCCACCAGGCGGGGAAGCCGCCGGCGGTGGAGCACGCACCACCGGGTAAACACAGGACGAGTCGGATGACCGACCAACGACAACTGACAACAACCGACCACGACCGACTATGAGCGACACAACAAGGAAGAGATAAACAACGGAGGCTTGTGGAAACCACAACACCAAACGTAAATCCACTCGGAACCAGAGCCAGGCAAATGTCAACAACGACCGGAACGCAGTACCGCCGAGATAGAAACAAAATCCAGAGCGAGTACCAGACTGGCTGGACTAGGGCAGAGCGGGTCCCTATATACAAAACCGGAGGGAGCGGCTATTGGCCGCTGTCTGCACGTGGTTTAGCGGTGGCGCCCTCGCTGCGCGAGAGCCGCTGCGTGGAATAGCCGCCGCGGAGGTGGAGCCCTCTATGGGCTGACCACATCCATTTGTTCTGCCACGTGTTCAACTTCCGCAGCAGAAGGGACTGTGGAGACACATGAAGTTTCATTATTACAGTTGTCAGATTCAGAGTCTGTTGGACAATACTCCTCAATATTGTTAACTATTGTGTCTATGTTTACAGTTGGAGCAGCAATTGAGTCATCAGATGAGATATCATCTTCACTTCCAGAAGGCATCTCAAGAATGGCAAGAATATCATCCTCCTCTAACACTCTTTTGTGACCTTTGTCATCATCCATTACTACTTCCATTAGCAATAAAAACTTTTATTTAGATTCAAATAGCAATTTTCTGTGTAAGAAACAACTACAAATAAATGAATCTGGCAATTATTGTACACAGTAAAAAATAGCTTTGTTTTATGTTGTAGCAAAAATGCTACACTTATATTTTGACATATTTTCCACACTAGAACCAAAAGAAAACACAGATTCAACATTGATATCTATAATTCCATACCTTTTCTGTAGAAAAATGATTTATGAAGACTTCAATATTCCGTATTGGCTTCGTAAATGAAGACACTAATTCAATATCAGTAGACAGTCGCCATTACAGATCACAGAACATGTTTGTCAAAGATACAACAGACAATAAAACAGAGATTTAAGAGAGTTAAGAAACAACAATGTTAGACATAAGCTCACAGAAGTCAGCGAGAGACTCTGACACAAGCACTGTTGTCATCTGTTAGAATTCTGCAGATTTACAAGCAAATAAATTACATGTAGCAAAAATGTTACATTATGCAGTGTAGGGTTAAAACAGCTTTGGAAGACTTGAGATCAAATAAGACAGAAAGGATAGATAACATTCCATCAGAATTTCTAAAATCATTGGGAGACGTGGCAACAAAACAACTGTTCATGTTGGTGTGTAGATTGTATGAGTCGGGCGATACATCATCTGACTTTCAGAAAAATATCATCCACACAATTCCAAAAACAGCAAGAGCTGACAAGTGCAAGAATTATCACACAATCAGCTTAAAAGCTCATGCATCCAATTTGCTGACAAGAATGGTATACAGAAGAATGAATAAGAAAATTGAGGATGTGTTAGATGAATATCAGTTTGGCTTTAGGAAAGGTAAAGACAGCAGAGAGGCAATTCTGATGTTGTGGTTGGTAATGGAAGAATGACGTTCATAGGATTTGTCGACCTGGAAAAAGCATTTGAAAGCTCAAATGGTGCAAGATGTTTGACATTCTGAAGAAAATAGGGGAAGACGAGTAATATACAAAATATAAAAGAGCCAAGAGGGAATAATAAGAGTGGAAGACCAAGAATGAAGTCTTTGAATTAAAAACTGTGTAAGGCAGGGATGTAGTTTTTCACCCCCAATGTTCAATCTGTACATTGAAGAAGTGACGAGGGAAATAAAAGAAAGGTTTAGGAGAGGAATTAAATTCAAGCTGAAAGGATATCAATGATATGATTTGGTGATGACATTGCTATCGTCATGAAAGTGAAGAAGAATTACATGATTTCCTGAAAGGAATGAACAGTCTAATAAGTACAGAATATGGATTGAGAGTAAATTGAAGACAGACGAAAGTAATGTGAAGTGGCAGAAACGAGAACAGAAAGAAACTTAACATCAAGATTGCTGGTCATGAAGTAGATGAAGTTAAGGATTTCTGTTATCTGGGCAGCAAAATAACCAATGACAGACGGAGCAAGCAGGACATCAAAAACCGACTAGCATTGGCAAAAAGAGCATTCCTGGCCAAGAGAAGTCTACTAGTATCAAACACAGGCCTTAGTTTTAGGAAGAAATTTCTGAGAATGCATGTTTGGGGCACAGTGTTGTGCAGTAGTGAAACATGGACTGTGGGAAAACTGGAACAGAAGAGAATCAAAGCATTTGAGATGTGGTGCTACAGACGAATGTTGAAAATTAAGTGGACTGTTAAGGTAAGGAATGAGGAGCTTCTGCGAAGAATTGGAGAGGAAAGCAATACATGGAAAACACTGACAAGAAGAAGGGACAGGATGACAGGGCATCTGTTAAGACATCAGGGAATAACTTCCATGGTACCAGAGGGAGCTGTAGAGGATAAAAACTGTAGAGGAAGACAGAGATTGGATTACATCCAGCAAATCACTGATGATGATGTAGGTTGTGATTTGTGATTGCTACTCTGAGATGAAGAGGTTTACACAGAGGAATTCAATGTGGGCTGCATCAAACCAGTCAGTAGTAGTAGTAGTAGTGGTAGTAGTAATTCTGCTGTCTGTGATCTAGTTTCTAACAGAGTAATAAAATCTTATACTGCTCTTAAACGATGTGTAATTGGTCAGTGGTTCACATCACTTTTCTTGACACACTTAAATGTGCTGTTATAACACCCTCCTCCAAAACTGGAGATATGGAAACTGTCTTGAATTACAGACACACATCCACTCCATGTCATCTTTTCAGAAACTATTGAGAATGTGTGATCTGTGATAGAATACTGACACATTTTTCTGAGCTGAACTTGTTAACTGCCTCTTGTTAGAATTTTGTATAGAAATCTCCACAGATAAATCCATACCAGACCTCCCAAACAAAGTACAGTAGAGCGTTGATTATCCGAACGTCGGTCAACCAAACGACCGCTTAACCGAACTGTGTACTCGCTCGCACCTGTTACTCTCCCACCCTACCATCCATCATCCCCCTCACTCCCAAGCCAAGCAATAGATTGTCACGAATGTGATGAAGAAGACGTTCATGAATGGATGAATATCGATGATGCAGATCCAGGACACCATATCATGCAGGACAGCGAGATTGTAAACGTTGTCACTGATAAAGATCACGCCGTCAGCATCTCATCAATCAGTGCTCCAGAAAGTGAAGATGAAAGTATACCAACAGGTTCTGAGATGTTCACTTGTTTAGATACTGCCTTGCGATGGTTTGAAGCCCAAGATGAAAATGACCAGTTTCAGATATCTGTAATGAAAAAAGTACGTGACTTAGCTGCTCGTAAGCGTGTAGGCTTGCTTAGACAGACCAAAATAAAGGATTTTTTTAAACATTAATTTTGTATACTGTGTGTATTGTTCATGCAAAATGTGTATGTAATATGTATAAATTTTTGTTTAATAAACTGTGCCACATACTATACATTCCTACTGAAGTTGCCTTTGTATGTTGCTTTGTAATACTAAAAGAGATGCCTGTTTTTATGAATAAATTTACTGTACAGTACTTCTTTTTGGCAAATAAACGTGTACGATTCGATTATATGAACAAACCAGTTTTCCGAACACGCATGTCCCCCCAATTACTTCGGATAATCGACACTCTACTGTACTGTACTTGCAAAACTAAACAAGACAAATTATCATATTGGTGTGTTCTGTGGCTTTGCTGAAGTACTGTATTATGTGGATAACAAAATTCTACATAGTAGATTAAAACAGGACAGTAATGACATGCCTCTAGTTAGGATGGATGCATAAGGCAGAGCACCACATTAACAGACTGCATCACAGGGATGAAACTCACCTCAGAACAGGGGAATTTAACATGTCTGGGGTTCCCACTTGTTCTTAACCAACATGAGTGACCTTCCAGTGCCTTCAAAGAGCAGTTCAAAACCTGTAATTTTGGCTCATAATGCAGTCAAGCAAATCAAGGTTCCAAACTCTTCCTCACCAGAAACTACTCAGATTATAGCTGAAAGTTACTAAAACTGGTTCACAGTGTAAAGTTCAAGCCTTTATCTCACAGTGAATGATAACTGAAAAAAAGACTCATATTACGCTGTTTCAAACAACCAAAATCCACAATCTAGCACCAAAAATAGACATTAATAATCACACACTATATTAAATACTGTGTGTAAAGTTACTTTGGGGTCAACCCGTATGAAGTGGTCCAGTGATGGTTGCATGAACGTTTTTAAATATTTTAATTTTTTAAAATGTGATTGCCCTATATTTGAGAAGTTCAAAACAGTTTTTTAAAATAATTTATCTTGCACCTTTACTGGATGGCAGCCATTTTTATTTGTAGGTGCACGAGGATTTTTCAGTCTGGAGACATTAGTGAAAATTTGAATATCTCTGCACTGGGTTAAGTTACAACATTGCAATTGACATGATTGTTTTTGGAAAAGTGTCCTCTACAACATTGTCTGTTACACAAAATACCCTAAATTCAACATTAACCAGTCAAAATGACCTCCAAATTTTCAAAAAATCACATTTTAGGCCCAAAAATAACAAACAAGGACTGATTTAAGAGAGTATTTTTTTTCCTATAGTTAGATATCATACACTACTAGCCTCATATAGAGCAAGAACACTTACAAATGTTTCCTTAATTTTTTATGAACTTTTGAAATTTGAAAATTTTCATTTTTTTGTTAAGTTTGGGGTTAGTTATTTCCAGTGAGACTGAATATAGAAATATGATTTTTGCACAGTTTGTACACCTATATGATAGCAACGTACTGTAAAAATTTCAGCACTGATATCTGACTGTGAACAAAGATGAAGAATTTTTGAAAATGAGGAAATAATTCATATTACTCTACAACTGATCTTATGGCTGTTGCCTATTCAAATGGTTTATTTTTCCATTGTAATAAAATTTAATTATGGCATATACTTAGTTAACACTATCATCCAATATTCATTTAGTTTATTTATTTTTAATAATGCAATATCAAGCAATAGGAGCTTTTGCTTTTGTTCTATGGTAATAAAAATGCCCATTTATGTTTAGGTTTATTGTCAATAAAGAAGTACATTATTGCTGGGTGTGGCATTGTAGAAGTACATTATTGCTGGATGTGGCATTGTTGTAGTCAGTCTGTTCTGAAACCTCTGTTAGAGTGGATGTACATACTTCATCGAGAGTGTATAATGTGTTATGTGCTTTGTTCTGTGTGTAATTTGTAATTAATTTTGAGAGATTAACTGGAATGCAAGAACATGGATGAACAGTGCTCTGTTTGACAGATAGCAAGTGAAGTGTGTCACAAAACAGTTTTTGGTTCAGTTTCAAAAAACTTGAAAAATGTCAATGACTTTGATGAAGTTAGACAAACTTTGTTTAAATTTCAAATAAGTTCTTCTGTAACATCAGTGTGCGAGTATCATGAGAAGAAATATATTCTGAAGTACAACCACATTTTTGGAAGAAAGTGCTGTGATCCACTTAAAGTTCATAAAAAGCCTATTACTAAAGGTTTGAGGGAAATAAAACTTGAACATTTGTTCTTGTTATGTGAGAGTGAAACAGCTTCCCAAGTGAAACATAATGTGATTCCTGGAAATTCCGTGTGCCCAAATTGTTATTCAAAATATTTGTTGTGAATCCAGAACCAGAATAATGTAACCTTGTTAATGCCATTTATATTCCTAATAAGGACGCTGTTAGCATATTGAATTTTGCTTGTTCTAAGTTAGATATATCTCCTGCTTTGAAAATAATAAAATTAAGTAGCAGAAAAAGAAAAGCAGCTATTGAAAATAAGGTACAACAAATTTCAGGCAAAATTAGAAAAGACTTGGAAACATGCTTCAATAATACAGATACCAACATTATTTCTAAAGAAGAAGAAAACCTACCACCAGCATCGTCTGACACTGAATATTTGATCTTAATAGAGAAATTAAAGTTAAATGTTCAGTGACAACTAAAGAGGAAAAGGTCAAAATTTTAAGTCTGTTCCCTGACTCTTGGTCAAGAGAAAAAAATAGTTCATGAAATCAACATTTCTCATTGTTTGGTTAAATTAACCCAAAAATTAGTGAAAGAGCAAGGCATTCTTCCAGTTTTAGGAAAGAAGAAATGAGTAGGTATAAGTAAGAAACAATTAAAAAGATCCAGCAGTTTTTTGAAGATGATGGAAACAGTAGAATGTGCCCAGGTTGCAAAGATAGCAAAAGAGTTGTTATAAATGGAGTTAAAGTAACAAAGCAGAAATGACTAGTGCTGCCGAATTTAAATGACCTTTATGTAACTTTCAAAAATTCTCATACTGAATGCAAAATTGGAAGGTCAAAATTTTGTGACCTCTGCCCTAAGTGGTGTATTTTGGCTGGATCCTCAGGGAAACACTCCGTATGTGTTTGTTTATTTCATCAAAATGTCAAACTGATGATTGCGGGTGCAAAACTCAGTGATCTTAACTATGAAGAGTTACTAGATTTAATGGTCTCTTACACTAACAGTTATGACTGCATGATGAGTTTGTGTAATAAATGCCCTGTTAAGGAAATCGTTATTGAACTGTTTCACGAGTATGAAGAGGAAATGCCAGAAAGTATTGCCTTCAAACAGTGGGTCACAACTGACAGGGCAGAAATAATAGCGGTTAAATTGATAACTTAGAAAAACTCAATAGTCAGTGCTATGTTTCTAAAATCAAGAGTAAGTTTTTGAAGGACAAATATGCACAACTTCATGAAAATGAATGCATAGGCTAGATGATTTTGCAGAAAATTTTACATTTTTGATTCAGGGTGCAATACAAGGGTGCCACTGGGTCATTGACTAGGCAGCAGTGCATCCATTTATTCTCTACTTTAAAAATGAGAAAGATGAAGTTTGCAGTTCTTCAATTTGCATTCTAAGCGACTGCTTGGAGAACAACATTTTGGCTGTACACGTGTTTCGAAAGTATGTAATAAATTACATAAAAGAAAATTTTCCCAAGGTTGAGAAGCTGATATACTTTTCAGATGGAAGTGGTAGTCAGTATAAGAACAAAAAGAATATTTCAAATCTGTGCAACCACAAAGTAGACTTTGGGTTGGAGGCTGAATGGCACTTTTTTGCATCTTGCCATGGTAAAAATGCATGCGATAGAGTAGGAGGTACAACAAAATGTGAAGTAAGTAAAGCCAGCCTACAAAGACCAACCACAGACCAAATTCTCACAGTACAGGACATGTATGTCTTTTGCAAGGACAATATTAAAGGCATTACCTATTTTCTGATCAATATAGAAGAAGTGGTTCTGCATATGAAAACAACACTTCAAACCAGATTTGAAAACTGTATAGCAATAAAAGGAACAAGGCATTTCCACAAATTCCTTGGCATTGCAGGAAACTTAGTTCAATGCTATTTAATATCAGAAACCAAAATTTATGAGGATCATTGCGTCAGTAAAATTACATATCTGTCTTTAACATTGAATGACATAGTGGCATGGGTGTATGATGGACAGTGGTAGCTTGCAGAGGTTTGAAAGAATAAGTCTGGAAAACAATGATGTTTTTGTGCATTTTTACCACCCTGCTGGCCCAAGAACATCATTCTAGAAATCTACTAGTGACGAAGTTTGGATACAAATGAAAAATGTTTTAAGGAAATTTTCAGTACTTGAACTTACCACAGCAACTGGGAGGTCTTATTCTATATCACAGAAGCTGTCTGAAGAAATAAGTGCTCTTAAAATTCACCACCAGGTTTGGGAACAGTCGCATCTCAAAGGATGTTAATTGAAAATGTTTATTTTAAGTATGTCAAAATAATATAAATGTTAATTTCAGTGATGTTACCACTTTTTGTATATAATTCAGTACCTTAATTCAATAATAATTGCTTGTATCCTGCCAATATCACACTGTCACACATGAATAGGCAACAGCCATAAGATCATCGTAGAATAAAGTGAATTATCTCCTCATTTTCAAATATTCATGTCTTTGTTCACAGTCAGATACCAATGTTGAAATTTTTACTGTACGTTGCTATCATATAGGTGTACAAACTGTGCAAAAATCATATTTTTATATTCTGTTCCACCTGAGATAACTAGACCCAAATTTTACAAAAAATGAAAATTTTCAAATTTCAAAAATTCATATAAAATTAAGGAAACATTTGTAAGTCTTCTTGCTCTATATGAGGCTAGTAGTGTATGATATCTGACTATAGGAAAAAATAGACTCTCTTAAATCACTCCTTGTTATTTTTGGGCCTAAAAAGTGGATTTTTGAAAATTTGAATAGCAAACTTTGGAGGTCATTTTGACTGGTTATTGTTGAATTTAGGGTATTTTGTGTAACAGACAATGTTGTAGAGGACACTTTTCTAAAAACAATCATGTCAATTGCAATGTTGTAACTTAACGCAGTGTAGAGATATTCATATTTTTGCTAATGTCTCTAAACTGAAACATCGTTGCGTGCTTACAAATGAAAATTGCTGCCATTCAGTAAAGGTGAAAGGTAAATTTTTTTTAAAAAACTGTTTTGAATTTCTCACTTATAGGTTAATCACATATAAAAAAAGTAAAATATTTAAAAATGATCAAGCAACCAACTTAATTTTTGTTTGACCACTTAATTTGGATTGACCCTTCGACATCTGATTCAATAACAAGTTAACACATAACTCAAAACATCTCTCTAATGTGCATAAGTAGAATCAAGGGCTCTATCAGATCACGTAATGTTTTTTATCACTTAACTCTACATTAGTTGCCAAAAATTAAGTAAATAGCTGATTAGCACTACAAGTAAACTTGACACTATTCAGCATGTATAAAGTCTTGGTTGATTACATGATCTAAAATGAACACAAAATAACAGGAGTATTTGCATCTTTTAGTATCAGTCTTCAGGTGTTTGCTAACATTGTTACAGCAGTCATGAAATGAAAAAATGACAGAAAATGTAAGTGAAGTTCATGATCAAATGAAATGAAAAAATTAAATCACACAACACTTTTGACTAATCGAAGCATATCTTACTACGATACTCCGGATACATTGGTTGACCTCATTCGGTGCATTTGTATTCTGTTTTCCTTTTCTTGGACTCAGAACACTTTATATAACCGTTTCTCTTTTCCGTTCTATAACTTTATGCCTCTAACATTTTGTCATCACATAAACCCTACAAATATTTGAGTTTTAATAGGCCTTTGCCCCAAAGATCAAATCTTGGCCCTTAATTCAGGCATTCCGCCTGTCAAAAGTTATTCTGAGATTTTTTAAACAAAATACACTCAGAACATTGGTGCAGTATTGTGTTTGCTGCGATGAATTATCTGTGGTATAGATCACACCAGGCTTTTCTTCCAGTAAAGTATTTTCTTCACTGGTATCACCCTCTATTTCATAGTGATTGTTAACTACCACAAAATCAGGATCAGAATAGTCAAAAATATCACAGCCATTCCCGTTTATCTCTTCACCCATATCAGCTCTTGTACCCAAGCTTCAAAATTTGGATTTAATAAAAAAAATGGTCCAGCCCGACAGCACTTAATTTCGGTGATCTGATGGTAAGCGATTTTACCACTGCAGCAAGGCCATTGTCTTTACTTATAATAAATTATTATAAAATAAAAAAATATCTGAAAAATCAGTTGAGAGCAAACTATGTAGTAATTAGAATACACAGTGGAAAATCCAGGATGGAATGTAACAATATTATGAAAAGAATAGTTGCTACTCACAATATAGCTGAGATACTGGGTTGCAGGTAGGCGCAACAAAAAGACTGTCACAAAATGAGCTTTTGGCCAACAAAGCCTTTGCTGAAAGAAAGAAAAAACACACACACACATGAATGCAAGTCACACACTTATGACCACAGACTCTGGCAGCTGAAGCCAGACTATGAAGAGCAGCGCATGATGGGGGAGGCAACCAAGTGGGCTAAGGAGGAGGCTGAGGTGGGGAAGAGGAGGGTTAGCAGGGTAGGGGTGGGAGAAGGTAAAGTGCTGCTACTGTGAGTGTGCGGGGATGAGGTGCAAAGATGGTAGGCAGCTAGGCACAGCTGGGAAGTTAGATGGAGGGCAGGGGAGAGAAAGAGGAGTAGTGGAAAAGGACATGAGTAAACTGACTGGGTGCGTTGGTGGCAATGGCGGCTGCTATGTCAGAGCAAGGATCACATGAATACCCTAACTTTTGACACCTTGCAGATTTATTGATTATATTTCTTTGAATGTTGTTAAATGTAATGTAGATGAGGTAATCTGAAATATACGGCCCTTAAATCTGCCGCACTACTGCTCTGCTACACTCCGTGAAACTTGGCATCAGGGTCGCAAGCACATCTTCAGTTGTGCACGCATTAAGGAGCTTTTGCACTTGAATTGCTGGCAAGACGTAATTGCCTTATGGGTCAAATACATACGGATTTGATTAACAATGTGCACGAGTCATGATGTGCACAGCTACCCCTTACCACTCAACTACAAGTTTAAGTCTGTGCAACTAGGTGGTAGCATACTGCGGCACACGGTGATCTTTGTTCTTTTGGCAGTTGGCATAAAGTCCATTAGATGCTAGCACCCTCCTCAGATATATCAATTCACTCACTATATAATAAAATTAGATCGGACATCATTGTTATGTTATTATTACTATTATTAATATTATAGGGTGTTTCAAGTAGGACTTATAACTTTAAAAATTAATATAAATTTACTGAAAGAAGATATAGAGCTGCGTTTAGTGTTATTTTGTTGGGAAACAAATAATGTTTTTTTTTTCTTTAAGCTAAAGATTTATGTGGCTTCTGTTGGTTATCCTACACGCATCCCATCAGAAGTCAATATCTTCCCAAATGCACTGTAGCATTGCAGGTGTAACTTGTTCAGTGGCGCTGTAAATTCTTGCTCTAAGTTCAGGTAGAGAAACCAGCACAGGAGGAACAAACAGAAAATCCTTGATGAATTCCCATAAAAAAAGATCAAGTGGTGTCAGGTCTGGGGAAGATGGGGGCCGTGCAATTGGTGCATCGTGGTCAATCCATTGACCTGGAAAGCGGTTACTGAGAAAATCCCGGATGTCAGACAGTTAGTGGGGTGGTGCACCATCTTGCATGATGTAAACATTTCATTCTTGCTCATCCTCATCGACATGTGGTATCAAAAATTGTTGTAACATATCCAGGTACACTATCAGGTTGATGGTTCTCTCACGGAAAAAAAGGAGCCGAACACTTTGTTCTAGCTCAATGCGCAAAAAAGTCAGTTTAGGGCTATCACAAACATGATGCAATGTTTGATGTGGATTTTCATTCCCCCAAATTCTACTGTTGTCGCCTATTTTGATTCTTCAAACCAAAACACACAGCTAGCACACTCGAGACCAGTGAAGGCAGCCATCTTTAACATAACTGCTGCTAGCACTCCTTAGAGAGCAACTCGACACTAGCAAACTACATGAGACAAAAGTTGATGTATTTCCCTACAAATTGACACTAAAATCACCTCTGTAGGTACTATGAATTAATTTATATGAATTTTCAAAGCTGTAAATTCCTTTTTGAAACACCCCGTATTGACAGTGACTGCAGTTGTATACATTTGTTTCCATACGGGGTAGCTGCGCAGTCTAGGTGCCTTGTCATGGTCTGTGTGGCTCCTCCCGTTGGAGGTTCGAGTCCTCCCTCGGGCATGGGTGTGTGTGTTGTCTTGAACGTAAGTTAGTTTAAGTTAGATTAAATAGTGCGTAAGCTTAGCGACCAATGACCTCAGCAGTTTGGTCCCATAAGACCTTACCACAAATTCCCTACTCATTTGTTCACAATCATACAGCAGTTAATGTTTCATACTTTGAAGTTTATGTGAATCAAAAAATTGCATATTGAAAATGTGTACTCGCAAGCCACCACTGGTTGGTGGAATAGAGGGCTACGTAGTGCTGGAATGGGAACAGCGAAGGAGCTAGATAGGTAAGGACAATGGCCATAAGAATAAAGTGAAGCAAATGCTTTTCCTTCAAATTTCGAAGCTAAAGCTTGGAATTTGTGAATAAAATGTGAAGCAAGAGCTTTTGCTTGTGGGAACAAAAAGAATAATGAAAGCTCTTGCTTTCCCCTTGAGCTCTTGCTTCAGTATTAGATGAACTATAAGAATAAAGAGAAGCTCTGACTTCATTCTGGAAGAAATTGCTTGTAAAACTTGAAGGCTGGTCAGTAGCAGGCTCACGTTTGCAGAGTGCAGATATGGCTCAAGTAGCAGCACATTTACGCCACGAAAAATGCTACAGACCACGTCGATGTCCATCTGGAGAGCATTATAAAACTCTGTATCATTTCAACGAAGAAAATGTTAAGTGGATTGCAAAGCATTTTCTGACCGGGGAAAGAAGAGGTGGAGCACTATCGTCGGAACAGAAGATGATTTTCCTTCGGTATGTAGCTGATCCAGGATTTCAGTCTGGAACAGCAGAAGAAGTGGGTATTCATCAAACTACAGTGAGTAAAACAGTGAGTAGTGTTTCTAAAAAGATAATGGAAAAAGCAGATTTGTGGATGAAGTTTCTATCATCAACACATGATATTACTGTGGCTAAAAATGAGTGGCTACAAAAATGTAAATTTCCGAGTGCTGTTGATTTAACTGACTGTACACGTGCGAATTCCAAAACCTGTGCAATTTGACGACGAATATATCAACAGAAAGGGTTTTGCTAGTATAAATGTGCAGGTTACATGCAATGTGAAGGAACAGTTCACTAGTGTTGAGGCTAGCTGGCCCAGGTCAGTACATGGCAAGTGAATATGTAGAAATTCACGTGTCTGGAAAGTGCTGAGTGAATGTAAGAACACTGTTCTTTTGGGTGATGAAGGGTATGGCCTAGAGCTCTGGCTGATAACCCCCGCCCGCATCTCGTGGTCGTGCGGTAGCGTTCTCGCTTCCCACGCCCGGGTTCCCGGGTTCGATTCCCGGCGGGGTCAGGGATTTTCTCTGCCTCGTGATGGCTGGGTGTTGTGTGATGTCCTTAGGTTAGTTAGGTTTAAGTAGTTCTAAGTTCTAGGGGACTGATGACCATAGATGTTAAGTCCCATAGTGCTCAGAGCCATTTGAACCATTTGATAACCCCCTTTCGTAATCCACCTGAGGACAGTCACAAGTCATTCAATAACCTCTTTAAAAAAGAAAGAGTTGTGATAGAGCGTTGCTTTGGTCAGCTGAAGAGGCAGTTTCCTGTTTTGCAGTATATGTGTAGGGTTGCCTTACCAAATGTTCCAAGAATAATATCTTGATGCTTTATACTGCATAATGTTGCGAAACATCAAGATAAAGATTTTGAAGACACGTTATAGGATTTACATGAAGATGGTGATAATGAGGAGAAGGAGCCTGTAACTGAAGCGGATATTTTTTGGGGGGGACGTCAAAGAAGACAAGAAATTGCAGCTCTAATACAAAATGCAGCATTTTTAATTTTTTATTTATGAAAAGATGCAAAACTAATGATCGTCTACAACAAAAGGAATAACACAGTCTACAGAATAGTATATACTTTAAAACTATTTTCATTTTCCTACTGTTTCGAATTGTTTACTTTATTCATTTTTATATTAAGAAAGTTCATTAACATAGCTTTTTTTTCCATTTGCGGTCGAGTGAGCGTCAGGTGCTCCAACAGCACCAGCCTACGCAATTCTGTGGTACTGAGCATCTTCGTCTTTTCTGTTTCTGGCAATTCTCCTTTCTTCATGGGTGGTGGCCTGGCATATGGACTTGCTTTATACGAAGAGGATGGTGGGCAAAAATGAGGTGTAACATCTGTTCCTAGAAACTCATATGTATGCCAGAGATGTGTAATATGGTAGAACTTAATGCGTGTTTGCATTTTTATCAACATGTACCTTACAAAGATAACAGCGGAAGCTTTCCTCCGCAAAGGGTCACGAAATGTTGGCAGCCCAAGTTAACTCTAGCCATGGCACTTAATGAAATTGAATAGCAAACAAGGCTCTTACATATCATATTACTGCTAGCACCACTAATAATAGTAATAGTAATAGTAGTAGTAGTACTTACGATACAGTAATAAGAACATTTCGCTACTCTCGCAAAAAACAAAAATAATTTTGTTTGACCTACAAAAACTGGAACTAAATCTTACCAGACAACTTCGAGTGCTCCACTGGCGATAGTGTAGATATGGACGGTGCAACCCCTAGTGTCACTGCCCCTGAAGGTCGACAATTTGAAAAAATAAATAAATAAATATTAACATCACACGAGCTTATAATTTATCTTACCTGGTAACTGGTTCATCGTAGGATTCCCATCTCCTTGAGCAAGCTGTAAAACTTTTTCTCACAAACATTTAAAACAATCGGTTTATTTCCCATTCTGTTCTTCTCCGTTTTCCTTTTTAGTCTCGTTTTCATGTTACTAACTTTCTTTAGCAATTATTTCCTGTCAATTTTAATGCCGATATTAGTTTCAAATGAATGTATAACATTTAGGATTGCTTCTTCTTTCTTTCTTTTTGCTTCTGGAAGTTGTGACTTCTCTAATAACTCAGGATGATTTTCTAAAGCCGTGACTAAAACCAACATCGTACTTTCTGCACATACCATGCTTTCATCTGAATCAGACGAAGACATCTTCAGTCAATGAGTGACAGTACTCAATGAAAATAAATGATGCGAAACACAGTCGCGCGGCAAAGGAAACAGTGATGAAGCCTGCTCTTGCTTAATAATGGTTTGCTGACAATGTATACCAAGCAGGCGGCTAGGAGCTTTTGCTACTGTGTTAGAAGTAAAAGGTACATAGGAAAAGCAAAAGGTTATTCTTACAATCAGAAGCTAATGCTTCTGCTTTTACCTTTTGCTTCCAAGTGAATGCTCTTACTTCTACCTTTGGCTCCAAGCTTGTGCTTCAGTTTTATTCATATGGCCCCAATGAGTAACAAAGTTTGAGGCCAGAAGGGTTATGGGAAAGTAGGATATATTGCAGGGACTGTGCTCACTTGCGTAATTCTGAAAAGGTGGTGTTCATGGGAAGGATCCAGATGGCACAGGCTATGAAGCGCTCATTGAAATGAAGAATGTTGTGTTGGGTGGCTTGCTCAGCAACAGGGTGGTCCAGTTATTTCTCCACCACAGTTTGTTGGTGGCCATTTATGTGGACAGACAGCTAGTTAGTGGGTTGTCATGCCCATATAGAATGCAGCATATGGTCCCAGCTTAGCTTAGCTTAGCTTGTAGATCACATGACTGGTTTCACCTTCGACAATATAGGTGATGTCTGTGACCAGACTGGAGTAGGTGGTGGTGGGAGAATGTACGGGACAGATCTTAAATCTAGGCCTATTATAGGGATATGAACCATGAGGCAAGAGGGTGGGAGCAGGGGTTGTCTAGGGATGGACAAGGATATTGTATAGGTTGGTGGGCAGCGGAATACCAATGTGGGAGGGGTGGGACGGATATTAGGTAGGATATTTCCCATTTCAGGACACGACAAGAGGTAGTTGAAACCCTGGCAGAGAACGTAATTCAATTGTTCCCATCATGGGTGGTACTGAGTCATGAGGAGGATGCTCCTCTGTGGCCAAATGGCATAACTTTGGGAGGTGGTGGCTGACTGGAAAATAAGGTATGGGAGATCTGTTTTTGTACAAGATTGGGAGGGTAACTATGGTCTGTAAAGGCCTCAGTGAGACCCTGCAGATGTGACGGCCATGGTTAGCTAGGCTGTATAGAAGGGCTTCTTGGTATGGGATGGGTGGCATCTGTTAAGGTGGAGGTATTGCTGGTGGTTGGTAGGTTTGATATGGACAGATCTCCCGTGACTTATCTTTCCAGTCACCCACCACCTCCCAAAGTCCCACTGTCCGGCCACAGAAGAGCATCCTTGTCACTCATACCATCCAGGACTGGAGCAACTGAATTATATTCTCTACCAGGTTTTCGACTTCCTCTCCTCCTGCCCTGAAATGAGAAATGTTTTACCCATTATCTTTCTCACCCTTCCCACAGTGATATTCCGCCACCTACGGAACCTACACAATATCCTCGTCCATCCTTACACAGTAACTACTCCCAACCCCATGCTTCTCGGCTCATAACTCTGTAATAGATCTAGATGTAAGATCTGTACCATACATCCCCCACCACCACATACTCCAGTCCGGTCACCAACATCGCCTATCCCATCAAAAGCAGGGCTACCTGTGAAACCAGTCATGTGATCTACAAGCTAAGCTGCAACTGATGTGCTGCGTTCTACATGTGAATGACAACTACCAAGCTGTCTGTCCCCATAAATGGCCACTGACAAACTGTGGTCAAGAAACAACTGGACCACCCTGTTGCTGAGCATCCCACCCAAAACAATGTCCTCCATTTCAATTACTGCTTCACAGCCTGTGCTATCCTTCCCACCAAAACCAGCTTTTCTGAATTGCGCCAGTAGGAACTCTCCCTGTGATATATCCTACATTTCCATAATCCTCCTGGTTAGTCATTATCCTTACCCTTCTTGCCCCTTCACTGTTCCCATTCCATCACTACACAGCCCTCTATTCTACCAACCAGTGGCAGCTCGTGAGTATGCATTTAGGATGTTCATAAGTTTTTTGATTCAGCTAAGCTTTATAGTATGCAACAACTGCTGTATAGCAGTTATGATTATGAACAAATGTATACAACTGCAGTCACTGCCAATACTATTAATACTACCAACCAGTGGCAGCTCGTGAGTATGCATTTTGGATGTTCATAAGTTTTTTGATTCAGCTAAGCTTTATAGTATGCAACAACTGCTGTATAGCAGTTATGATTATGAACAAATGTATACAACTGCAGTCACTGCCAATACTATTAATAATGAATAAAATCTTCTCAGTTTACATACCATGTTAATTTGAATAACATTCTCGAGCTTACGATGGCTGGCTCCACCTTCGTCATCAGGAGTAAAACTGCTAACTGGAGGGCTGGGACTATTTCCTGCTTATATGCCTACAATTATGGCCACTGGCACCAATCAGATAGGGCCAAAACGATACGTGTGCAGATGGTGAGTTGCGCAGCTCATAGCAGCTCTGGCCACTGGCACCAATTAGATAGGGCCAAAACGATGCGTGTGCAGAAGGTGAGTTGGGCAGCTCGTAGCAGCTCTGGCCTGCCGCCAGACCGAATGATGTCAGGTGGCACGAGGAGCTGGCGCCACATTTGAAACTGCTGCTCCCGCCTACTTACAAGCATTATGCATTCGTCGTTGCTCCCTTTCAAGCTCAAGATATCTTCAGCGTCCCTATATTTAAAATAGTATGTTAAGGGGCAAAATTATGCTGCCACCTTACAGACTTTGGAGGTCTACGTGTCTGGCACTGTGAACAGAGACAGTAAAAGAGAAGAAGGGTGCGTTAACAATAGAAGGCCCGCACCCGCCATTTCGACGGGTATTCTATTTCTGTAGACTTATTCCCCCTAAATGGATTCTTCTACTGCTCCCATTTTCTATGACGTTTCATAAATATTGTTAGGTAGACGTCTGCAAAGAATTTACCCAGTAGGACCATTCTAAAAAGTGTCCCAAACAACTCCTACTACAAGGACCGAAATCCGTCATTTTAATGGGTACCGAAATGTGAAAAATAGCTTTCGGACATGTCCAAAGCTATTGTTGTTTACCACACTAATTTGATTATTGTCTTCCGCACACCCATTGTCGATGAGCAACGAAGCTCTGTTGCTCAAGTGGCGCAGTTTGTGTTGTCCACATTTCAGTTGTTTCGGAATGGCGGTTCAAAGACGCGGTTTGTCTGATGAAGAAATTTTAAAATATTTGATGTCAATGTCAGATGGTGAATCCAAAGGAAAAGCTCCTCGTGATGTTTGTGAAGCCTATGAATTACGAGAAATGACGCTGCAAGAGCTATTGATGATGAGGAATATATCCCTCCCATCAGTGAAATCAGTGACTCTTCAGACAGCGATGTTGCAACTACTGGACAAGAGCAAACCAATGTTGCTTTGTCTATAGCAGCTACGTTTGTATAGCCATTGTATTATTATTTTATATTTTATCGCAACTGATATTATAGAAAGCATTATAAATGTTTTCTATTTTGTTATATTATAATTTGAAATTCATTGTTTTTGTTGTAACTGAATTATCGTATTATATACTGTATATTCAGGTACGTCAAACAACAGTGTGCACTTACCTCCAGCTAACAACACTAGAAAATTCAGATGGAAGGAACACACACACACTTATATATACGTTGCGGTCCATTCAGCCATACAGCGATCCATTTTGCCTTATGAACTCTAACAGATGCACGGTTTTTTCTACATAAAAGAGTGAAATATAAAGCTATAAAACCCTTTCATTATCTGTCCATGGAATAAAATACGTTCCAAGACAAAAAAGCGACGCATGACGAAGGAGTTACACAAATTGATAAAAACTGATTTCAATACGGGTATCGATGAGAAA
The DNA here is from genome assembly GCF_021461395.2 of Schistocerca americana. Lineage (NCBI taxonomy): Eukaryota > Metazoa > Arthropoda > Insecta > Orthoptera > Acrididae > Schistocerca > Schistocerca americana. Next base: position 298,011,984 of record NC_060125.1, read on the forward strand.
AGCAAAAATGTAAACTTTGGCAGCCGATAGATGAATGTGTGACGCTGCAACGCAATTCCACCCTGCGGCTGGCAAGGATATTAAACAGGAGACAAGTCGGTGCCAGGACGAATTTCATTCCGTGTACTCAGCTGGGAGTTTTCTGCGTTTGTAAGAGGACGTGCAGTTGAGCTCCAAGTAGCCAACTGAAGTAATCAGTCTACGAGTGAACCATGGCCGAATACAGCGTCGAGAAGAAAGCGGTCGACCTAGAGAGACGACAGAACTTGAGCGAGCACTCGGGCCCCGGATTCATCATCATCATCGATTCTACGTGCAATTGCTGCTCCAGTGACTCCAAGGACTATTATTAGGCAGCTCACAGAAAGGAGGCTGAGCTCACAGCCCATCTTGTGCCGACTACCATTGACCTCTGTAAACCAACAAGCCTTTTGCAGTGGTGTTGGGCACATGAGGCCTGGAATCTCATTCACTGGAGTAGACTTGTCTTCTCTGATGAGTCTCGCTACGATTTTAGCTCCGATGACCAGTGAAAATGTATCTGGGGACGCCCCAGACAGTATTGGGTTTCCAGCATGACTGCCGCCAGCCAAACGGCCCCCCAACCAGGAGTAATGGTCTTGGGTACCATTTCGTATCATAGCAGGGTCCCTTTGGTGGTTATCCGAAGTACCCTTACGCCACAGCGGTATGTCGGCGATATTCTATGCCCCGTCTTGTTGTCCTTCATGACAAGCCATCCTGAGTTTACATTTCAGCAAGATAATTCCCGCTCGCTCATAGCAAGAGTTTCTACTGCTTGTCCTCGTGCTTACCTTGGCCATCAAGGTCGCCGGATCTCTACTAAATTGAGAATGGAGTTTTGTGGACAGGTCCTCCAACCAACTTGAGGTTTTGACAATTTAACGCTCCAATTGGACAGAAGTTGGGGCGATATCTCTCAGGAGGCAATCCAATAACTCTGTCAATGAGTACCAAGCCGAATAACTACTTGCGTATGGGCCAGAGGTGGCTTACTCGGTTTGTGAAGCTCTTTCTCTTGAATAAATCATCTACTTTTTCTGCATCTGCAATCATTTGTTTTTCTGTACATGTACGTCACATCTACCGATTTTCGTCTCATTCGTATTTTTTGACTTAGAGGGTATACCAGCGAAAGCAGAAGTTTTTTCATATGTAGATTAAAGTTCTTTCTCCATAACTATTCCCCCTATACTGTGGATCAGTTCTTGAATAGAAATAAGTGGTCACTCACAAATCTGTAAGCAAAAACTACAGCTGAATAAGATATGTCTTACTACAACCAGTGATTTGACAGGTACAAAGAAGTTATGATCTCGAACTCAATACATATCTATTTTTGCACCTGTAAACTATCTTCTTGATGGTTTTAACTATTAGCTCTGTTTCTGCTTGCAGTTCTTCTAGATGAAAGCACTTGGGGATTTTAATTTTACTTCTTATTTCCTCCGTGACACTATTGTTAAAGCATTCCACATCTTCCTGTGTGTATGCCAACTGCTCTTCTCCTACACATCTTGAGGAATTTCGGAATAGAACTTAAAGGTCACAACTTTTGCAACTGAGTGTCCATTAAGTGCAGATATTTCATTGGTTTTAAACGCCGCACATGACTATCCTGTTGCTAGGTGCACAACATTCAGCAAGCCACGTTTAGATATAATATAACCATTTTTTAAGACAGTCCAAATAAGAATGAAAATTTATAAAAAAAATTCCTGTATCCTTTAATGTAGTAAACCTTCTCAATTCCACTGATTTCGGCCAGCACTCCAACACATGACCACTTTCCAGTGCTGTTTATTGTAAATACAGATATTTTATATTCCCCAGCCGTACTAAGATTTCACCATACACTGTGTTTAAAGCCACATGTAAACTTTGGTTGCACATGTCCAATAGCTACTTCTTTTTCCAATTGCAGTTAATATTCTTCCTTTATGGCTGTTATCTTCATCACACACTCCAGTGTTCGTTTCTTGATTTCAACGTTCTCCAGTTCCAATTTTCTTCTTCGTTCACGTAACACATTACCTGCACTTAGGCGAGTGATTTGCTTAATGTCGAGTGGTTTAATCGTGTTCGGCACATTTGTTCTTTTCCTATACACTTGTGGAATAACATCGTGGGAACCAGACCCAGTTCGGAAATATCTACGCTGGTGTGCCAAAAGTTATGACCACCTTAGCTTGTTTGTCCGTCTTTGGAACTAAATTCTTCACTGATTCTGCATATGAGGGATCCGACAGTTTGTTGGTAGGTTTGTGGAGGTACGTGGCATTTGATTTATGCACAGGTCATGTAATTCGCGTAAATAGCAGGCCGCTGATTTGCGTACACGGTGATGACGCCCGATAGCAACCCAAATGGATTCCGTACGATTTACATCAGGCGAATTTGACTGCCGAGACATCAAGGTGAGTTCACTATAATGCTCCTCAAACCGCTGGTTAACAGTGGCTCGACCGTGCATCGCGCCATGCACGTAAGCTGGCTCCGAGACATGGACAGTTATACTGCTGAAAGATGATGCCGCCGTCGGGGAAGACATCAAGCATAAAGGGACCCAGGTGGTCTGCAGCTGTCAGCGTGTTCTCGATTTCTACCACAGGTCCTATGCAAGCGCCGGAGGATGTCTCCCGCCAACTTGCGTCCATGGCGCGATGCACGGTCGAGCCGCCGTTCACCTCGATGACGGCGATTATGGAGACGACCATCGACGTAGTGTCGCTGAAACGTGAGTCACACCAAGAGCCGACACTTTTCAATTGATCGACGGTCGAATCCCGATCCCCACAATATTACGTGCAATTATTTTAGAGCTCACTTTGAAATCCTTTCATTTAGTTTTCAGAAAGACTTTTCAACAGGAAATGCTATATACGCTTTCACTGATCAAATATTAAATGCTCTGAATAACAGGACATCACCCATTGGTATTTTTTGTGATCTCTCAAAGGCCTTTGATTGTGTAAATCATGGAATTCTTTTAGATAAGCTAAATCATTATGGTTTGAGGGGGGCAGTGCACAAATGGTTTAATTCATACTTAACTGGAAGAATGCAGAAAGCTGAAATAAGTGGTTCATGTAATGTTAAAACAACAGCTTATTCCTCAAAATGGGGGGCTATCAAGTACGGGGTCCCACAGGGTTCTGTCTTAGGTCCTTTACTGTTCTTGATATACATTAACGACTTACCATTCCACATTGATGAAGATGCAAAGTTAGTTCTTTTTGCTGATGATGCAAGTATAGTAATAACATCCAAAAACCAAGAACTAAGTGATGTTATTGTAAATGATGTTTTTCACAAAATTATTAAGTGGTTCTTAGCAAACGGACTCTCTTTAAATTTTGATAAAACACAGTATATACAGTTCCGCACAGTAAACGGCACAACTCCAGTAATAAATATAGACTTTGAACAGAAGTCTGTAGCTAAGGTAGAATTTTCAAAATTTTTAGGTGTGTCCATTGATGAGAGGTTAAACTGGAAGCAACACATTGATGGTCTGCTGAAACGTCTGAATTCAGCTACGTATGCTATTAGGGTTATTGCAAATTTTGGTGATAAGAATCTCAGTAAATTAGCTTACTATGCCTACTTTCATTCACTGCTTTCGTATGGCATCATATTCTGGGGTAATTCATCGTTGAGTAGAAAAGTATTCATTGCTCAAAAACGTGTAATCAGAATAATTGCTGGAGCCACCCACGGTCATCCTGCAGACATCTATTTAAGGATCTAAGGATCCTCACAGTAACCTCACAGTATATATATTCACTTACGAAATTTGTTGTTAATAATCCAACCCAGTTCAAAAGTAATAGCAGTGTGCATAGTTATAACACCAGGAGGATGACCTTCACTATACAGGGTTAAATCTGACTTTGGCACAGAAAGGGGTAAATTATGCTGCCTCAAAAGTCTTTGGTCACCTACCAAACAGAATCAAAACCCTGACAGATAGCCAACTAACATTTAAAAATAAATTAAAAGAATTTCTAGATGACAACTCCTTCTACTCATTGGCTGAATTTTTAGATATAAATTAAGGAAAACAAACAACAACAACTTAAACATTAGTGTCATGCAATACTTTGTGTAATGTAATATCTTGTACAGACATATTTTATTAACCTGACACGTTCCACATCATTACGAAGCGTCGTATTCATGATCTATGGAACAAGTATTAATCTAATCTAATCTAATCTAATCTGACGAATTAACTATGAAAAGAAGCAATCTACTGAGGGACACAACTGGCAGATTAGTAAACGTACAAAGTGACAATAGACGTTTCAAGCATGACAAGAAATTCCTCAAGATGATATTCAGAAGTTGTTTGTCTCCACGCTACAGTGAAGAGGAAAGTGTGTTCGTGCTCATGGGGGTGACATCTCTCACTGATGTTGAGGGTGGACATCAGTTCCAAATGGAATGAAAGTTAAATCATTTAATGTCTGTTATTTGATAAACAGGTCCACGAAGTTTGATAAATGCCAGACAGATACTTCATTGTGTAAAATATGGACAGTGGAAGTGGTTCTTCGTTTCATCCGAGAAAGTGGTTTTAATTGTAATGTACAAAGTTTTAAATGTATTAGGAAACTTCTTGAAGAATGTAAATACTTTAGGACTAAAAGAGATCACCGAGCGAGGTGGTGCAGTGGTTAGACACTGGACTCGCATTCGGGAGGACGACGGTTCAATACCGCGTCCGGCCATCCTGATTTAGGTTTTCCGTGATTTCCCTAAATCACTCCAGGCAAATGTCGGGATGGTTCTTCTGAAAGGGCACGGCCGACTTCCTTCCCTAATCCGATGAGACCGATGACCACGTTGTCTGGTCTCCTTCCCCAAACCAACCAACCAACTAAAAGAGACTACTCACCGAAAAGCAAGAGCATTGAGATGTCGATAAACTTGCTAGCTTTCGAAGCCGTCTTTTGAGGAGCTAGAGTGTAGTCAGCACTATGTGGGGGCATAGGCATGCGTATGCATGTGTGTGCGCGTGTGTATTTTACTCTAGCTCGTTAAACGATAACCTCAAAAGCTAGTACGCTTCCTTTCTTTTGTGAGTGCTTATCGACAACCCAGTGCTTCGGTTTTTTGGCGAGTGGTTTCCTTTAATCCTAAAGTATTTACATATAACATTTTAAACTGCTTTTGGGGTGTGGGGAGGATGGCTGGGATTGGGGTATCTCCCACCACATGCTGGCCTGAGACACACTGCACTCCCTCTCCTGCCAGTCCCCTTGGTTAGCCTTCTTTTACTCTGCTGTAATTGCTTGTACTTGCTGTTCGCCCTGTTTTCTGCCACATCCAATTTCACTCTTTTGGAGTAGCATCCTGATAAAGGCCAGACTTTTTTCACTTATCCCTGATACTAGCTGCTGACGAAAGTACTGTTCAACAGGTTTCTATGTTTCCGCCGAGAGAGGGGGCTCTGCTTTCCATCTTGAACATTGACTATGACGGATCGGGGCTGGGACGATTGTGGGAGGGTCGGCCTCCATCACATGCTGAGCCCTGGGGGACACTCGACTGTGTCCACCCACATACTAACCTAATTATTTCTCTCACTTTATTTTACTATCGTTGGTCCTTCTTATGTTCGTTACATTTTTAGCCTTCTCACTTTTGCTGTTACCAGTCTCTCTAAAAGAAGGCGTTATTTATTCTGTTAGGTACTACCTTAGCCCTATAGCAAATTGGTGGGGTGGGTGGGGTCAGATGCGGGTAAGGTGTCTGTCGCCACAGATGAGCTCTGGGGCAACCATCAGCTGTTCAGTGACCTACGTACCCCCCAAACCAATATACATTTAACGCCAATTCACACTGACCTCACGTCGTATCACTTCATGCCATGTCGCGTCCTGTCAGAACATTCTGCAATGCGTTTCAAATGACGGCATTCACACTGGCAGTCCTGTTACGTCACAGCGCCGTCAAGTTCTTCGGGAAAAAAGTTCTGACAGCTGACGTCATCTGTCCATTGTTGATCACGTGACCCCCAAGCTCATTTGCTCCTGATAGACGGTCATGCACACATCTCCATATTTCGTTTCGTCATGGTTTTCGTGGTTTATATCAGCTGTTTGTTGTTCGTTACTTTAGTTGTTTGGAATAAATTGTTCCGTTGCGTTGTTAAAATTTATAATATTATGATAAATGGCGAAATTTTTATTGAAGGAATGAGGCAGCAGTCTGAACTGGACGACAGGAGCACATTAAATTACTTGCCATCTACTACATTTACAGATTGGATTTCTATACATACTGGTACCGCATTTAACATTTACAATGAAATGGATTACAGTACGGCTGCAACTTGAACTGGAAAACGTACTGTGCGTAGAATCACATTGATAAGTAAGTGCCATTTTAGAAGTTTCATGAAGTAATGGATTGAAACCTTCAGACACTGCAACAGTGGCAAAATGGTACATTTGTGAAGTATTCGGGTACATCAAGTAATATATTAGTGTTGCTTGTCTAAATATGTGTTTATGGCAGGCTTACGTACTGATATGTACATATTTGAATTGTGGGTGAAACAGTTTTGTAAGCATCAGTGGTCAATGTTGAAGTGGTTTCAGTAACTAACTACAAATAAGGCACTTCAACTATTAAAAGCCAAATATAAGATGTAAAGATAATCAATAAACCTTGGAGGGGAGAGCATTGAGGGAGATATGACTATTCCACAAAAATTTACACTAGACTGGCAACTGACCTTAACTTTAAACAAACCAATTTTTGATAGGATGTGGTGGCATCTCGTAAACTGTGTTCCTTTTAATAATTCTGGATTCAATTTGACGTAACAAATGAAAGAAACTAGAGCTTCCGCTTTCTAAAATACTTATAAAACCCTGATTGTTCTTCCTCGAGCTCCACGTACAATGTGTGAAATTCCCCATGTGTACCATGTAATGATAGTTTTCGGACTCACACTCTTTTTTTCGTAGTTTTGCACTTCTGTCTTCCTTCTCTAATATCTACATCTACATCCATACTCCGCAAGCCACCTGACAGTGTGTGGCGGAGGGTACTCTGAGTACCTCTATCGGTTCTCCCTTCTATTCTAGTTTCGCATTGTTCGTGGAAAGAAAGATTGTCGGTATGCTTCTGTGTGGGCTCTAATCTCTCTGATTTTATCCTCATGGTCTCTTCACGAGATGTATGTAGGAGGGAGCAATATACTGTTTGATTCCTCGGTGAAGGTATGTTCTCGAAACTTCAACAAAAGCCCGTACCTAGCTACTGAGTGTCTCTCGTGCAGAGTCTTCCACTAGAGTTTATCTATCATCTCCGTAACGCTTTCGCGATTACTAAATGATCCTGTAACGAAGCGCCGGCCGGAGTGGCGGAGCGGTTCTAGGCGCTACAGTCTGGAACCGCGCGACCGCTACGGCCGCAGGTTCGAATCCTGCCTCGGGCATGGATGTGTGTGATGTCCTTAGGTTAGTTAGGTGTAAGTAGTTCTAAGTTCTAGGGGACTGATGACCTCAGAAGTTAAGTCCCATAGTGCTCAGAGCCATTTGAACCCTTTTTTTTTTTTTTTTTTTTTTAACGAAGCGCGCTGCTCTCCTTTGGATCTTCTCTATCTCTTCTATCAACCCTATCTGGTACGGATCCCACACTGGTGAGCAATATTCAAGCAGTGGGCGAACAAGTGTACTGTAACTTACTTCCTTTGTTTTCGGATTGTATTTCCTCAGGATTCTTCCAATGAATCTCAGTCTGGCATCTGCTTTACCGACGATCAACTTTATATGATCATTCCATTTTAAATCACTCCTAATGCCTACTCCAAGATAATTTATGGAATTAACTGCTTCCAGTTACTGACCTGCTATATTGTAGCTAAATGATAAAGATGATAAAGGATCTTTCTTTCTATGTCTTCGCAGCACATTACACTTGTATACATTGAGATGCAATATTTAAGCTATCCCTGCAGGCCGGCCGGGCTGGCCCAGCGGTTCTAGGCGCTACAGTCTGGAACAGGGCGACCGCTACGGTCGCAGGTTCGAATCCTGCCTCGAGCATGGATGTGTGTGATGTCCTTAGGTTAGTTAGATTTAAGTAGTTCTAAGTTATAGGGGACTGATGACCTTAGAAGTTAAGTCCCATTGTTCTCAGAGCCGTTCGAACCATTTGAATATCCCTCCAGGCTGCAAATCATTTTAGACCTATAAATGTCATTTACGGAAAAATTGCGGACTCCGGCATCCACACACGCGTAATATATGCTACCGCAATGCGTATGTGTACTTCAGTTGAAAATCATCTTGCGAAGATCATAGTTCCCGCGAAAATAACCGTTGAGGGTCAGCCATGCAAGTTACGATCACGTGACTTGAACTGAGTTGGCGTGATGGACGGTGTGAATACACCCTGACGTGACGGTGCCGTCATGGCCTGTGTGAATTTGCTTCTAGTCCCCTTTAAATTCTCATCTGTGACATCAATATTGCTTTCAGTGCCTCGATTTCACCACTCCTACATACTACCACAATTCATTCAAATTTCTGACTGACGGCACTAATCCCAGACACACAATCTCTTGATCGGAGGACTGATGACGTATCTATTTAGTTCCTTAACCCCCTAAACCAAAAAACCAGGCATGATCGTGAATACTTCCCTTTACCGTCAGTTTATGTAGTCTTAGAAAAAATGTAAGACGACACACATCCTAGAGTAGGGACGAATCTCGCTTGACAGCTTCAACCGCAGACTGGCCAGCGAGAGCAGCGTAGAGTACTCAGAGCACGTCGCAGTCGCAGGCGGGTCCACAGCTTATAATGGCGGGCGACGCCCCGCCGCGCCCGGCTTTGACGCGCACTGCGGCCGTCCACTGTCACCTGGCGCACAATGGCGCCCAAATGGCGCTAGCTTCCGCCGGCCGAGGGCCAGGTGGCACTTGGCGGTTCCGACAGGCCGCTACGTAGCCCCCACAAGCAGAAACACGTAGCCGGAAAAAATTACGACGGTCGTTCAATATATAACGCTCCACTACAGTGGCCCGTACGAGGTCAGTTCAAAAAATTCCGAAACTTGCTCCGCACAATTTTTCCACACTTACCTTTTAGTTATTGTACATGGTCATGGCAGGGGTAAAATACAGGGAGCTAAAGGCTATTCACGATTTGTACAGAAACCAGATGGCAGTTATAAGAGTAGAGGGACATGAATGGGAAGCAGTGGTTGGGAAAGGAGTGAGACAGGGTTGTAGCCTCTTCCCGATGATATTCAATCTCTATATTGAGAAGCAGTAAAGGAAACAAAAGAAAAGTTCGGAGTAGGTATTAAAATCCATAGAGAAGAAATAAAAACTTTGAGGTTCGCCAATGACATTGGAATTCTGTCAGAGACAGCAAAGGACTCGGAAGAGCAGTTGAACGGAATTGACAGTGTCTTGAAAGGAAGGTGTAAGATGAACATCAACAAAAGCAAAACAAGGATAATGGAATGTAGTCGAATTAAGTCGGGTGATGCTGAGGGAATTAGATTAGGAAATGAGACACTTAAAGAAGTAAAGGAGTTTTGCTATTTCGGGAGCAAAATAACTGATGATGGTCGAAGTAGAGAGGATATAAAATGTAGACTAGCAATGGTAAGGAAAGAGTTTCTGAAGAAGAGAAATTTGTTAACATCGAGTATAGATTTAAGTGTCAGGAAGTCGTTTCTGAAAGTATTTGTATGGAGTGTAGCCATGTCTGGAAGTGAAATGTGGACGATAAATAGTTTGGACAGGAAGAGAATAAAATGTGGTGCTACAAAAGAATGCTGAAGATTAGATGGGTAGATCACATAACTAATGAGGAGGTATTGAATAGAATTGGGGAGAAGAGGAGTTTGTGGCACAACTTGACCAGAAGAAGGGATTGGTTGGTAGGTCATGTTCTGAGGCATCAAGGGATCACCAATTTAGTACTGGAGGGCAGCGTGGAGGGTAAAAATCGTAGAGGGAGACCAAGAGATGAATACACTAAGCAGATTCAGAAGGATGTAGGTTGCAGTAAGTACTGAGAGATGAAGAAGCTTGCACAGGATAGAGTAGCATGGAGAGCTGCATCAAACCAGTCTCAGTACTGAAGACCACAACAACAACAACAACATGGTCTCCATCGAAATACTCTCCTCCACAATTGATACACCGCTGCTGACACCGTTTCCCCTTCCGGAAGCACTTTTGTACGCGCCTTGCTCGATCGCACGAAGCGCCCTCTGCGAAATTTCTTTTATCTGGTCTATCGTTGCAAACCTTCGTCTTTTGAACGGGGTTTTCAACTTTGGAAATTAAAAAAAAATCCGCAAGGCCCAGGTCTCGAGAGTACGAAGGTTGAGGCAGCACAGCGATTTCGTTTCCTTGTGCGTCACTCACCAACAGGGATGAATTTGCGGGTGAGTTATCGCGATGCAAGAGCCGTGAATTGTCTCCCCACATTTCAGGCCGTTTCCTTCTCACATTTTCTCGCAGGCATCGCAGTGAGTCCCGATAGTACCATCGATTAACAGTTTGTCACTGTGGCTCGAATTCATATGAACTAATCCTTCAAAGTCAAAGAAAACTGCCTGCATGGCTTTCACATTTGACCTGATCTGACGAGATTGTTTTGGTCTTGGAGAACCTTTCCCGACACATTGTGAAGACTGAACCTTGGTCTCAACATCATAGCCGTAGAGCCACGTCTCAACACCAGTTGTGATTCTTTTAAGGAACACCTCGTTCTCATTTGCACGATCCAAAAGCTCTTCACAGATTACGTGGCGAAGGTCTTTTTGATCTTGAGTCATGAGTCGTGGAACGAACTTGGCGGCAACACGGTGCATTCCAAGACACTGTGTCAGGATTTCATGACAGATCCAAGTGAAATGTTAAGCTCCTCTGCACCCTCTCGGACAGACAGTCTTCGATTGGCACGTACAGTGTCGTTGACATTCCTGACATGAGCGTTGTCGGTAGACGCCGAAGGGCATCCTGCACGAGGGTTATCTTTAACTGCTACGGTCATGGATGTGTGTGATGTCCTTAGGCTAGTTAGGTTTAAGACGTTTAAGTAGTTCTGGGAGACTGATGACCTCAGATGTTGAGTCCCATAGTGCTCAGAGCCATTTGAACCAATTTATCTTTTAACTTCCGTCCAGTCATTTTCAAATCGTGTGAATCATTCGAACACCGAGTACGGCTTAAGCACTCTTCAGCGTAGGCTTCCTGCATCGTTTAATGCTCAAGTGAGTCACATCCCAATGCAAATCTGTAACTCAACCATCTTTGTGACGTGCTTATAATTATGTATTATTTATATTTTAGGATAACTAATCAGTAAAACACGCAGCACATGTTGTAATGAAAGCCGTCTGAGGATCAATCGTAATGATTCGAGACCGGTAACGGTACCTATTGAATAACGGAACTTAAAATAAATTTGTGGCTGGTTGCTGTCTCAACACCATCAAGAAAAATCCCTTCGAACATTTACACACATACCTTTCACTACCCCTCGACCCATGCAGGATGAGACACGCAATTAAAAAGATTTGACTACAAAATCCGCTAACGAAGTTAGAACACAAAATACGTAAGGAGTCCATAAATGCTCAAAGCATCAGTATGAAAACAAATGTAATATCATTCACGGTAACGAGTTGATTGTTTTGCTCTGCACTTAGTACGTGAGTCCACTTTTAAGAAATTCGTTGCGTCAAAAATCTGAAGATACAACGTCATTGAAATATCACACTTTTTTCCACCATTGCAATAACTATGTTGCCATCGTTGATGAATTATATACGCATTCAGTGAAAATTGTCTTTATATTGAGTGCACCCAGTACACCACTAAAGAAAACTGTTCGAAGTGTGTCTTGAAGTAAACTTGTTTTGTCGAAGACTCAATGCATAAAAGCTGTATGACTACATCACTGTACCGGTTTATTTGTGAGGGGGCTAAGACCAGACTCAGAGGATGCACTATTGATCCACAAATATTCATTTGGCAACTCAGAGCCAATGTCTCTCACAACAGTACTGTAAAGTTCCATAGTAGGACGGAAACATAGCATTAGTTCACAAATGTCTGAAATAATTGCGTAAACCCAGCTGGAGTGAACTAACATACAGCTGTCGTAAAAAAAGTGCAGTCGGTGCAGAAGTGTCTCGCAGTGCAAAAGAGTGCGTTAAAATATTTCCATGAATGTTTTGACTCAACGTATACATAATAGACAAACATTGTTACAAATTAAAATGTGTGTCTTTTACCAAAAGGTTACGCAAACAAATACCTAAAGTAAGTTTTCATAAGAGAATGAATTTGGTGATGGCATTTAAGACCAGTCCACAATACGTAGCTAAAGTTGACAAATTACCATAAAGGTGGCGTAGTAACACATAAATGAAGATCTTGACATCAGTGCTACACAGAATTCTGGTAAGAAAACATGAGTACAACATAGTATGCATCTAAAAATAGGAACTGAAGACAAAAATCATAGCATTAGCGGACCAAGTATCCGTCACAATACAGTTACAAAAGTAAAAGCTTCCTTAAGGGAGTCTTACAGTGTACAGTAACCATAAAACATAATACTATTTTCTGCAAAAATTTCTAGCTCGAGCAACTATTCAGAAGGAAAGTGGATGAGGGAAGGGAATGAAGGTTTGTGCACAAAATTATGGTTGTACCTGTCGAAAGAAATTAGTTACATTAAAGCATCAGTCGTCAGTCCGTTACAAAACACAATTAAATTGAAAATGTGGCTACAGATGCTTACTTTGTGCAGGTACTAACTAATCATTATCATCTAAAAAATGCTCAGCATACCCCAAAACAAGAAGGGTGAAATGATACATAGTGTGCTAAATGGTTAATACACACATTTAAATCTATTAAGATGAGCTGAAAAAGTAAAAAAGTCATTTATCTGCTGAGCGAGAAAGAAAAGTCTTTAGGACAAGCAAAACCAAGCAGCTATCAAATCAAGCAAATGAACAGAAGTGTCATCTCACATAAATATAACTACCCACACAGTAAAATGCTTACAAGCCAAAAAGTCGTCATCATAGTGTATCAAATAAAGCAGCAAGTTTCCCAACACATCTTGCTTCCATTGATAAACCTCCTACCCCAGACAATAATTACTAAACCACAACTCAAAGAATTCAATACAAGCAAATCATCTCGTAACCTCTACTAGTCCCTAACCCCCTTTAATTAGTACAGGTAACAAAAGATGTTAAATTCAACCAAAAGTCTCCACCTGTTCCACAATTACGTAATACACAACATTTGCCAAATACGTCCAACTTTTGCATGACTCGGCCTATAAGAAAAATTCCATTATCTTACGCAATTCCCGATGTTACCATCCAACACTCATGGTTTTGAGCAATTACGCATTTCTACTCGACTAAAAGTTGCTGCTTCTTTTCTGCAGTGTTGTTTTGCCAGAATCTTTGTGTGACACATTCCGCTAGAAAGTTTCACTATTGGTGACTTTGTAACTTACATCTGTAAAGTAAAGCGTATTATATCAACAAAAATGCATAAAATGAAAGATATGCAAAGAAATGGCCAACCTATTCTACAGTATGTAGAGAGGGAAAAAATTGTGATCTACCCATACATAGGGCGACTTAACTTCAAGATATTTACAACAATCCACTCGTCAATGGGAAAATAACGTGTATCACAACATGACTATGCTAAGAAATGTCTACTGACTAAAAAAATGCCCAAAGAATTGCTGTACGAATTGTTTTACATGGCAAATGTGGTGTAGATCACGAGATCTTTTGTGCTCAATGTTTCGACTTCAGTCGCATTCGAATGGGCTATTCGGTGAATACGGAATGGTCCATTGTAGGTTAAGAAGAATTTTTGAAACTTGTTCTTTGATTTGCATGACAACTGGTGAGGATGAACTAAAATTTTTTGACCTACTTTGAATTCTTTATTGTCTCATCTCCTCTTCTGTAGCCATTTTCTTTTCTCTGCTGCATGTTTTATGTTTTTAAGAGCTACTTCAATGACTTCATGGTGTCTGAAGCACCGTGACTTTGGAAAAGATACAGTTTCTCGGATTTTGTTATGCAGTTGTTTATTTTTTAGTACGACATGTGGACGAGTAATGTGTAAAGAATTTATGGTGCCCTGAACGAACTGTATATAACTATCCCATTTTGCATTCTTTTTACAACAGTACAGGCCGCATAATTTTCCTGTTGCTTTCATGATTCTTTCAGACAGGTTGGAAGAAGCATGGTACAGGGAAATGAAAACTGATGTAATATTTCAATGTGCGTATCCAAAGAGCTGGTCGAAATTGAGGTCCATTGTCAGAGCTAACATTGTCGACAAGTCCAGCTTCTTTTACACAATTCTTTGTAAATGCTGCAGAAACAGTTCTCGCAGTTGCTTTACGAAGTGGTGTAAAAGAGACTCTTTTTGATGTGAGTTGTTCTACTGCCACAAAAATGTACGAGAAACCTTGTCTGCGGGTTGGAACAGGTTCACGGTTGCTGAATGACGTAAATTAATTGTAACCGTAGGAAATAGCTGAGCAAAATGTGAAGTGGTGGATGTTTTAGCTTTTTGATAGAGTTTACATGTGCTTAGAACGCATCGGATGCATTTTTCCAGGTTGAGAAAGTAAGAGGTCTGGCGAAGTATGTAAAAACATTTGCTCACATCACGGTGCGCATTAATAAGATGAATGTACCAAACTAACTCGTTGACCAAATCATATTGCATGCAAACACACCAGGTACTGCTGTCAGGTTTCAAACGTTTGAAGAGGATGTTGTTCGTAATGCCTAACTGTCGACTTGTTTGTGTCTTGCAACTGTGCAATATTCTTCCATATTGCAGGTTTATCTTGTTCTTTCGCAATGTCCTTTAAAGCAGAAGTAACATAATTTTCGCAAGAAACCTGTTGTATTTATAAAAGACTGAAATTGGACTTACAGAATTCAGTGGATGTATCATTTTGTGAGCCATCAAGAGGCGTCAGCAATAATATTCAGCTTTCCAGGAATGTGGTTAATAATAATATGAAATTCTTGTAAATAGAAAGCCCATCTCCACACCCGATCATGGGATAATTTGTCGGTCATACGCAATTGTAATGCACGGTGGCTGTGTATGCATTTGTATGTTTCCCAAATAAAAAAAATTCGAAATTATGTAAAAGAGCCAACGACAGCTAATACCTCAAATTCTGTGGCTGAATGATTGCGTTCAGAAGTGGAGAGAACATGGATGCCAAATGCAGTACTGTTGGAAACAATACCACCATTTTCCACTATATCTTGAGACAAGTGAAAGACAACGGCCTTCTTGGACCTGTCAGTCGCGATGTAAAAATCACGCGAAAGGTCCGCGTGCGAAAGTAAAGGTGCATTTAGTAAAGCTGTGTTTCAATGTACCAGATTCCGCTTTTTTTGCTTGTTGGTTCCAAAACCAATCTGAAATTTTACCACTTAACTGACATAATCTCAGAGTGTTCAGAGCTTTGTAGCGAATGAAACAACTAACAAGGCCTTAACTCCATTCTCTCAACACATTTAAAGGACAGAATCACTACTTACGTTCAAACCTCTGATGAAAGCTGCAAATGAAACACAAAGACCAAAGGGTAGTTTGCAAAATTAATAACAAATTCCGAAGCATAAAAAGCCTGTACATTTGCGACAGTTGAGGTGTAATTCGATCTGCCAGAATCCTGATTTTAAATCGAGTGCGGAAAACACGGTGATTCCATGAAATTTTTGGAGCGACTCATCTAATGTTAGCGGTCTGTAGGTTTCTGTTACTATGATGTCAATAATTAGTCTCGAATCTAAACCAAGTCTCAGAGAACCGTTCTTTTTGAAACAACGTGTAACGGACTGAAACGAAGCTAGCTGATGTTCCAACTGTGCCTTGTTGGAGCATGTATTCAGTTTCCTGTTTTACTTTGTCTCTATAAATGAATTGAATGTTAATATCTACAAATAAAGCAATACTGAGGATTCACATGAAATTCTGAAACAAATCCGCGCATAGTTACGGGAACGTTGCCAAAAACATGAGAATGAGCATGTAGAACCACCTGTAATTGTTTCCTATTCCTGTCTGTTGAAGCTTCACACCTGTCACTTTTTGCTTGTATTGTTTGAGGAATATCTAATTTTGTTTCATTCTTTCATTAATAATAGAAAATTTGGCATCAGTGAAGAATGACGTGTAGCAATGCATGTTATCGGTTGACTTGTAAAACTTTAGGGTGTTAATCTCCTGTTTCTCCTTTGAGAAACTCTTCTCAAAATGCAATGTAATCTGGATATCATTTGAATTTTCCAAATCTATCACCGCATTTTGTCTGTTTAAGAAATCCAAGCCAAGCTTAATCTCTGTTGTTAGTTGTGGAGCGATCCAGAAGTTTGCAAAGAAACTGTGTCCTTCTAGAGTAAATTATAAACGTGTTTGCGATTTCACATCGACACTTTTCCCTGAAACAGCTTTTCTAACTTCCTTCTATTTAAAGCAGGGCAAGTTCCATCTGAATTACATTTATTTAACGCTGCATCACTAATTAATGAAACTGGAGAGCAAAGAAATGGTTCAAATGGCTCTGAGCACTATGGGACTTAACATCTGTGGTCAGCAGTCCCCTAGAACTTAGAACTACTTAAACCTAACTAACCTATGGACATCACACACAGCCATGCCCGAGGCAGGATTCGAACCTGCGACTGTAGCGGTCACACGGTTCCAGACTGAAGCGCCTAGAACCGCACGGCCACGCCGGCCGGCCTGGAGAGCACAAATCTAAAACTGCGTTTGAAGTAAGTTGCCAATTTGTACCCTGTTGACTGTGTAATTAATTTGTTTTTGAAGTTCCTCTTCTTCTTGTAACAACGTGTCGCTGATGCCTTCTAAACAAATGTATTTTTAGTAATGTCGGTGGGATTGGTACTACATCGTGTTGTCTGGGTGTGTGTGAATCTTCTGTAGTCTCCTGTATTTATTGTTGCCCATCACCGTCGCGTCGCTGTGAAATAGGATGCGAAACTTCAGCTATGTGCACACATCGCCTCGGTCCTGCACTATTAGAATTAAATTTCGTGGGTGTAAACGACTGTGCGATTCATTCAGAACAAAATTTTGCTCTTGTCTGTAATCTTCATTTCTCCTATTCCCATATCTCTCAATTCATCGGAAATCTTGGTTTTCTTGTCAGTTGTCATGACAGTTATGATTCTATGGTTGCTTCCTATGCATATGTCAATTGTTATTCATTTGTACCTTATTGTTTCCGAAGTTACTATGTCGCTGTGGAGGACTGTTCATGCTGCCTCTTGAAGTTTGCTGGTTGTTATGATAAATATTCGGGTTTTGTTGCTGATCGTACTGTGGTGGTCTATTGAAAGTGTTATGTCACTGACAGTGTATTTGGTACAGGCGTTTATTTCCCTATCTTTTGTCTCCGTTGTCATTAAATAATCTGAATTGTCCCCTATTCCGATTGTCATTGTAACTACGGTTGTTCCGATAGAAGTTTATGTTTTTGTACCTACATTCATATTGTCGAATCTCAAACAATTGTAAAACGTCACGGAATGCCTTCATTCTTTCTGATATCCTCTCAGCAAAGAAACAGCTAAGGATCTTGGAAGTTCAGAAATACAAAGCTGTACTAAAACAGATTGACTGCGGTTCTGACAAATGTTGGTTCTGCTGTACCATGTGCTCGAAGAACTGTGTTACCATTTCAAATAGCGTATATTCTAAATTTGGCGAAATGATGAGTTCGTCCTTGCATACGCATAGCTGGTTCACCTTCCAAAAAACTACAAATAAATTGTATGTCACTGGCCAAGCTTGTAGTAAGGAAAAGCTAAACTGTTGGATACAATCGAAGGGATGCAAATCATTGATGTCACTGCGAAAAACTTTAAACTTTCTAACAGCAAAAAGTGTTTGTAGTCAAATCTTTCGTGTCTTGTTAAGTTGGTTGAAATTTGCGTAAGAATAGTTGCGTTCCTTTTCAACGTCTCTTTCAAGTCTAAGTTGGCAAAAATATTGTTCTTTCACGAAATCTTTTTCTCGTACGTGACAGCCTTCACTAGTCGCGTATATCTTGTTCTTGTGACACATGCTTCGCAATGTGAGTTAGAAGTGTGCGTAACCTATTGATTTCTTGTTTGTGCTGTTTGCTTACCGTCACCTGTCCTTTAAAACGCTCTAAAGACTCAAATTCTTCGGTGTCATTAAACTGTATTGGTCGTGTGTCTGCCGAGTGATCGTCTGATTTATTTCGGTTTGCTCAACATTATTTGAACGCTCATCGATCGGTCCTTTTTAGTGTTTCAAATTGTTCTTTTGCTCTGGTATCAATTTTATTTGTTTCTGTTTACAAATTATGTATCCGTTCCGAGTGCTTTTGTGATTTGCGCTACAATTTTTCGGTATGTATCTGCAATTTCTTTAAATTTTGTGTCAATCCCTAAGAAAACTGACATTGTAACTGTGCCTGAGTTTCTGCAATTTCATCTATTCTCGTAGAGATTTTGCTTAATTCTGATTTCATGCCTCTCATTACATTCTTTACAATTGAATCATTGCTTTCTGTCTGTTTAGTTTCAAGTATTTTGTTGTTTTCTTGTCATTTTGTTTCAATTATTTTCTTGTTTTCCTGTAATTTTTTTCGAGGTGACTTGGCTGATCGACTAAAGTTTTGTTAGTTTCTGAAGCATAACTGCAAGTTCATTTTCCTGAGAAGAATTCGTGCTACAGTTGTGTGATGAACTGATTTTTCGTCTATGTTTTCATTCACTGCTGCCGTCTCTGAAAAGATTTTGCGTTGTCTGTGTGGTGATACCGTTAGACTGCGCGAAATCTGAAAGTTTTAATCTCAAGTCTCACGTTCCATCATCAAAAGAAATATTTAAGCTTGCAAAAATGTTGCTTTCCGAATTCTGTGTATTGTCCATACTCCATACTCATCGTAACTTGACTGTCTGGGAGGGAAGCATCTACCTCAAGCATTGTTATGTGAGAATTAGTTTCTGAAGCATATATAAATGACTCGTCATAAATTAAGGTATTGTTGTCTCTTGAATTTTGCATATTGGCTGTCTGAGAATGATTGCTACGCGACTTGATATTTACTGGTTTGCGCAGCATGGTGATTGTAATAGCAAAGAAAAATATTCAGAACAAATAAATTTAAAGAAAGTATCCTAATGAGCAGTAAGAAAACACAAATGATAATAAAAAATACCGCATTTGACCACTTGAAAAAAAGAAAATCCCATCATAAAATTCCCCGACGCCGAACATAGACCATTGTCGCCTAGTTTAGATTTATTTTAGTGAAATGGATCTGTAATGTTGATCGTGTCCTTAATGTTAAATTGTCTGTTAGATGCTAAACTTTGGGCTTCCTGTTTTGAATTGTGCGCATACAAGACTTTAAAGCTGATATCTTGCATAATGCTAAATGTTGGTATCAAAATACAAGTGCGAGAATGTATACAGAAATCTAACTGCGACAGTTGTAAGAGCATACACTGTCTGAAACTTGTTGTTATCATAAAGTTTGACTATGAACTTACTTTGAAACTAAAGTTGGTTCCTGTGAAATTCAATTAAAGAAAGAATCTGTTTTCTACACTAATTGGCTTACCTGGGTCGCACTGGATTACGCCGTGCAAACTGCTCTCGTAACTACAACGCGTCTCGATAACAGAGCTGCAAAATCTAACGACTGAGATGTGTTCACAAAAAACATTGCTATCAGTCTTGGTTCATAATTTTTGATAATGGTTTTAAATGAATTGAAATTTAATTGATTGTTGTGATACGAACAATGACTCTGGATTAAATGAACTCAATAGCAGTTTCATATCATTTGACTTAAGAACAATCAATGAAACTTCACTAACAGTTGAGCTTTCTCTGAAATCACGTAACTATAATCCAAGAACTACGAAACTAAACTTCACATATATAATCTATCCTTAAACAAAATTCCAAAATGTAATTCTTAAATCCACTTCTCTCACAATAATCGATAAATCCCACCAAAAAAAGCAAAACGATTCCTAATCTAGATGTCTGACAAAGCAAGAATGCTGCATTATCAAACTTCTGCGGTAAATAAAACAAACTTACATCATTACCCGTAATCCATTCTTTATAAAGAGTATAACTGTACCAATGCAAAAATCAGTTCTTTATCTCTCCACAATAAATCTTCCATTATTCCATAATACAGTTCACGAAGATCTCCATTATTTGATGCTTACTGTTATAAAACGGTAACTCGACTGTCCACATCTATCACCTAACTCAATTGTCTGTCTTCTCTCCTCTTCTCGCGATCAACCGACAGATCTGGCGCGTATCTTCGCAGAGCGAAGATCACGTCTAACTCATATCTATTTAGCACGTAGGCATACATTACTAGGCTGGCAATATCATGGAGGTCAAAAAAGAAGAGAGGCGGCCAGTGATCTCTATACTAACCGGATGGCGAACTTAGCTGTCAGCGTGCCGTCGTCTGTTAGCGCCGCCATATTGCAGTTAGGCAAGGAACTGTATGTGATATTTCAGTTAGAAAGGCGGCACTCGTTTTCGTTCGAAAGTATCTACATTCTTGACGATAATAAAACTAACTAGATTAACATTAAAGCAACGAACTACCAATTTTGTTTTACGATCAAGAACACTAAAGCCTACTGTAATATCGTAAATATAAAGTACCTAAAAGCGAAACAATATCTTTCCCAGGCGTAAGGAACAGTTTTATTCACATATATAATGCACTTATCAGCGGCGACATCATCTTTGGGGTCGGTAAAAAACGTAATGGGGTTTATTTAAGCGTGAATTTGGATATCCACAACAATATGCTCATTATTGTTAGGCACCGTATGAAACAACCAAAATTACGTGTGACACTGACACGAAAATTGTTCCCTTCTTTTACTGAACTAATACACATGTACCAACGTGTAAATTGCGATGAAATCAGTTAGTTTAAAGTGCATATTTAACTGAGAACTAACGTATATAAACAGTTCAGTCAATCTGGGTAACTTTGCACCACTTCTTTCCGTCTTTTAAAGTACTGCACACACAATCAACATCACAACAGACGCCAAAATTTCACGCTGTCTTCAGTTTTAATACTGGTACAAAGTTACTCAGTCATTCTGGGTAACTTTAGTCTTATAAAACGTAGTATTTTTCCCGTATCTAATGTTCTGAATAAATTTACATCCCAGCAAAAGGAAATCAGGTGTTAATAAGAAGTAAAAACAGTGTCGATTCAGTTTCCAGATTTACTTTGAAATATAAAGATATTTGTATCAACCTGGCAGTGTTCAGCTTAAATCACTGTCAGAAGCTTACTTCACACTCAAAGCAATTAAAGAAAATTCACAAGCCTAAGAGCTTTTAGGAAGGTGGAAAGACATTTGAATGAATCACAGAGGTAATAAAAACGTTACATTTGGTACAAAATAGTAGAAACAGGTGGAACACCAGCCATTTGAAACAAGAATAGCAACTGGTACAAAGATACCATGATTAGTTAAAAGTTGCCCTGATTGTAATGTCCCAAGGAACACTTTCATATGTCTATGTACTTTTTTATCATTTGTAAAATGATGAATACTGAAAACATTAAGCATGAGCAAGGGTATTGAAATTTGAACACAAAAACACATTGAAAGACGAAATTTATAGTCGACATTTCCATACATTTTTAACCAGTGCTGCAATTTTACAGGCACAACACTACACATTACTGAATAAAATAATCTTACTGAGTTTTTGACTACACTAGTTGTGTTGTGACCTATTTTCTCAAGTGAAAACCTTTTCCCATGTGTTTTCAGCCGTACCTGAATGTACCTAGATGCAATCTTACGTACAAGCTCTGCCTCATGCAAATCTTCAATTCCGCATTCATTATGGAAGTCATGGTTAAGTTTAGGGAATGAATAGTTCACAACTTTTTTTAAAAACACGTGACAATCTTACTAATTAAGTGCTTTTGCCTCATGTCACCATTGACAACAAACATATGAAACAATTTTTCTGAGTGCTCTACCACAGAGTATACAGCATTACTTGTTTCAATAAGCTTACCTTGGCTTACAAATTTTGTGAATGAGCTCTTTTCTGCAGTACTAAGAAGTGCATATGTTGCATCATTACAAACAACGGGTGGCCTAAGAATGTAGAGGCAGTCCTTACATGTAACTAGTTTTGAAATTGTGAGGGCAACATACCCTGCAATGTAGTACAAAATGTTCTGCTTGTATGTGGAAAACAGAGTACCCTCTTCAATAAGTGAGCACCATTTGTCTACTTCATCTACAAACGTACAAGAATCATCTACAAGAGGACACTTCTGTGATCGGACGTCATACAGTCCTACACGTACCATTGGACACATGTTAAAATTTGCACAGTTTCCCCCAACAGTGCTAACATTAGTGCCTAAAAGCAAATTGCACATAGCACACTTCAACTGATATGAATTTGGGTTGTTATTCCAACCCCCTCTAGATCTCACACATGAGAAGAAGAGTTCAATATGACCTTGGAAAACTTATATGTCAATAAATATTGCAGAGGAGAATTTTCCCTAGTCATTATTTACAGTGCAACGGCTTTAATCGAATGCATGTTGAAAATTATGCCAAATGCAAAAGTATTTCTTGGGTACTGCAGGAGAGAAACACCATTTACTTCTAAACTTCTTATATAAGATTCTGTCTGATGAAAAATATCAAGCCAATATGCCTCATTACTGAGTTTCAGGCTGGCTTTATATCCTGAAGCTAGAGGATTTCTGGAGTTAAAGACATCAAAAATTCTGTCTATAAATCTCAAAAACTTCACTGTTGCCTCACTACTGTGGAACCTGGGATTGCCATCTCTTCTCAAAAAATCTATAGTATCTGCAACACTAGAACTGAGTGTTTGAACTGCTAAGCTGACATTCATCTTTTTATTAACATAATTAATATGTTGTCCTGACAACTTGTTAGCAAATATCATGCCTTCCTCAATTTGCAACTCATTTAGTTCTTTTAAGTACTGCCACTTAATATGGCCATTTGTAGACTCTGTAACACCTACTTCTGCTAATGCATTGCGAGCAAGTTTCACTACATGACACATATCCAAAATGCAGTAAACATTGTGGTTTGAAACTGGGTGAAGGGACTGAGAAGAAAAAACTTTTTGATGAAAATTAATACTGCATCCCAATGAACGAAGAGATATTTGTCCTTGTGCCATCACAAGTGACTACCCAAATTCTGATGCCTGAATTGCTTAGCCTCTCCAGAGCACAGTTTAACAAAGTTTAACAAAGCCACTCACTACAAAATGGACAGAACACTTAAATTTACCTTTTATGGACACAAGCATTAAAACTAATGCCTCTGAAGCTTCTTTCACTTTTTTTGATTGTTCAACTTCTCTTCCAAAATCTACAAAACTTGTATACCTCTTAGTTTCCTGGTCCCACACTACCTGTTTTCTAATTGCCATACTGTCTATTATGAGGCTAGAATCTTTAACTTCAGTCCTCACTTGATGGTTAACTCAAAGTACCTGAACACATCACTTAAAAAGCCAGGATCACAATTCACAGTCCGTGCCCAACGAGAAATCAGTGATTTGTGAGGCAAGGGCATTAATGTCTGTAAATATTCATACGCCTTAGGAGAGTAAAAATACACTGTCATTGCAAACATTTTAATGCCTGTTTTGTACCTGTTTCCCTTGGATGACACACTATTATTCAACAAACTGCATACTAATTCCACCTGAGTCCCTGTTTGTTGATTCAGGAATTCATGCAGCTTCTCTGTTAGATGACCCTCCTCTTTCATTGAATAGCTCTTCTTCTCTCTTCTCCTAATTTTTTCCTGCAGGCTCTTGATTTTTCTTCTCAATGCCTCCACAACATCTGGTAAAAAACTGCATGTGTCAGTGGCCTTGTCAAACATTTCTACTTGTGTTTGAGATCCACATTCCTTAGATGTTTCACAACTCTGAGAAAACTGAAACAAGAATAGAATACAAGTAGTACAGGCATGAAACAAAGTTTGGCAAGTATTTGTGAGAAAACATGTTTGTTTGAAAACAAAAACAAAGACAATGTTTATGTGAAGTGACTAATCTGTTCAATACAATCATGAGTTTCTGCAGTAGGCTGTTCAGTTGTTATTCTAATCTGTCGCCTTGGTTGCTTTTCCTTGGGCATTAAATGCGTCGTAAACGCAAACTGTGATGGCACTGCATCAGGCTTGAGATGCCTTCTCGAAGTACCAGGCCTAACCAAATAATCTTCTTCCAAGAAGTGATCTCCACACAAGAAACTAGCCCTTGTAGGCGTGAAACCTTTGCGTTTAGCAGCAATGACCCAATGTTTCAGCAAATCGCCTTTTTGCAGTGGAAACCTGTCCAAAACAGAAGACAAATTGTATCATGGAAGGCAACGACCAAGATATTTCCGAGATTGTTGTCATTTCTTGACATTAAATTATTACCTGTGGAAAGTTAAATTACTTTCCTTGTTCCATCAGTTCGTACAGTTGTATGCAGAGCACGAAATAACCATTTTACACTCACAACATACACTTCATTAACACCAAGAGAAACTTTTTGCCTAACTAAAAGATGGCGGACCATATAAACAAACAATCCTGTGACGGCACGGATAAACGCTATGGTCAAAGATAGAAGATGTACATCCAGTTAATATGGAGATCACTGGAGGCGGCACTTAATATTTATGTATGTTGTTTTGAAGCTAGAGTGGGCGCCATTTTAAGTAGCCCAAAACATTAGCAGGCTACTGTTTACGAGCGCTTCACGTTCATTATTTCTGTTTTGTGCGCACAATAACTGTTTTAAATACTAAAAATTGTAGAGCTTACGTGAATAAGATAGTGCCAGGATGGCAATTTCGAAGGTTTTTCTGTTCTTGAATGCGCGAACCTAATGTTTTGGGCTAGTTATGATGGCAGACATCACCTTAAAGTTTGACACGTAATAATACCCCCCCCCCCTCTTTTTTTTACCTGCATGGGTAATACCGTATACAGTATTATTGGTGTCACTAAAAGCAGCACTTTAGAATCTCAGTATGGCGACGAGAACAGAGGCTGTTTATTTACTGATAAAACAGTCGTAAGGAATGGGGATAAACTGATATTACTACGTTACCTTTAGAGTTTCGACATAATCGTCAATACATGCGTCATATGTGACTGTGGTACAAATATCACACGGAAGTGACAAGGTTTTGTGACAGCACCTTGAAAATTCGCTCACGTTCAGATCTGGTACTTATTTTTAATAATAATAATACGAATTTAATTTAAACCTGTTGAAGAGTTCAAATACACAAACACTTGCAGCAGTAAGAAGCAACAAGATGTCTGTCGAACTCTTCCACTTCTGCAGAATGGAACTAGGGCGGCGAGAGTTACAAGTCTTTTACATATAGTATTTACCTCTGAGAGGTTTGTAGGGAGAGGGAAAGGACCACATCAACTTCCGGGCTGGAACGGCGGTGCAGTGGCAGCGTCTTGTGTATTACTGACAACTTAGTATACGTGCCAATCATCTGCTGTGATAAAAATATCACACAGAACGAGAACAATTTACGAAAGCGCATTTAAAAGATGCTCACGTTCAAATGTGATACAAAATGGCTGCAACAACACGCACACAGCTCCTTGCAAGATTTGAGATTTGGCACCACGGTTGCTAGAATGCATCTCAGTAACAAGTTTCGAAGCAAACAATAGATCGCTAGGATTGGCAGCAGTGAGACAGGGCACGAAGTATAGCAATTTCTACCGAGGGGATCTAGGATGCCAGAGCTCAACTCAAACTTTAATTAATTCGCACACTACATGTTGTCGTTGTTTCAATTTTCCCAGTTCTGTGGCTTCATCATGATTCCAGTACAATCGTCGTTGCTGGTCACCTGGTTAATTTCTCATAACTTGTGTAGTTAACTGTGGTGCCTTGAAGTGAATCATTGCTTTTTTGACAGTGCTTTATAAGAGAGTTGAAAAAATCTTACAGAAAACTAGTACTATCATTTGCAAAAATATATACTACATATTCTTGCAATTAATTAAAAAGAAATGCTGTCTTCTTTTGAAATTGAATGAAAATAAATGAAATAACCATCCTGCTACATGTCTCAAAACTAGGGGCTCTGTAATACAAAACATAGGCATATGGAAAATTTTTCTTAAAATTACGCAATTCTTTGTTTAACATTAATTCTGAATTGAGCATAACGTAGATTGTTTTATAATAAATACACTGGGTTAACTATAAATAAATGCAAAACTGGGAAAATGAAGAAGATCCAATAAGTAACTGTGAGAAATTCGAAAAACGATCTTCTTGATTACAAATTGACTATACAGTGGGATCTCGTTTAACGGGGATAATTCACTACTGGTCTTAGTGCATTGTGAAACACTCGTTATGCGGAACATATTTTTCTGTTGGAATTCGCATAAAAAACGATAATGCATTCCATTCCAAAAAAATTCTAAAACAGTTTATAAAATGTTCATCCTTTTTTAGAAGAAGTCGTCTAAAGACATTTGTTTTTACCTTCTCTTCAAAATGAGTCATAAACACAGGTAGCTGAATGAAATATCTGCCTACGTATTGGTCAATGCACAGCTGTATTAAATTTGTTTTCGTTAACGACGACATATCTAAAATGGAATTCATATAGAGTTATTTCAAGGACATGAAGTAACATGAGTCTTGCTTGCAACAACGTCACAGAGAAATTGGCAACATCGTCGAGGAGACGATACAATAATTGCAACGCGAGGAGTTTCGCTAACAATAAATCTGAATACTGCGTTGTCGGTGGCATTGTCTTTGTCGGAGCGTCTAATGTACTTCGTTCGTCGTAATAATAATAACACTGATGTAAAATATTACGCTTTTTCTTCCTTCTCGTTTTCTGTAATTTCATTATTTCTTTCCCACGGAGCATAAGCCATACCGTCAAGAGTAATGTCAATAATAATATTGGCCGATCCAGCGACTGTACGCAAATGCACAGCGCTTTATCGCCACAACTAGTTTTTGATACCTCATGACTGATGTCTCTCATTCGTATTATTAAAAGGCATACTTGACACTTATTAAGATTTTATTGTTTTGAACAGTTTTTATTCATAGGACGACACCAGCGATATCTGCCACGGGTGCCACTTAGCCAAATGAAAGTAAGCAAGGATTATAGGACCTAGACTACGATTAAAAACACAACAGTTTTAATGAAAAGGCTGTGCCTATTTATTTATTCATAATTTGTCAAATCGTGGTTCTACTTTTGAGACACAAAGCACCACATCATTTTCTAGTTGAAGTTTATCTCTCTTCTTAGTTTTTATGTTCACCATTGAAGAGAACACTAATTCACAAAGGTAGGAAGTGGCGAATTTCAAAGCTTCCTTTGCCAGCTGTGGATACTCTTCTTTTCTCTTCATCCAGAAGACGTCAATCTTTTGCGAATTAAATTCCATATTCAGCATCTGGTCATCTGCTAAATCTATAAGTGCTTCTTTCGTCATCGTGCTCCAATTAGCCAGTTGTACTGACATATATAAAAAAGGATTTAGTAGCCATCTGTGACCATTGTCAGCGTCAGAGTTCAGCTCTGGAAAGAAACTTAACAGTTTCTCTTCCAAATTATGCAAGCTCTGTATCATGCAAGGAATGTGAGAATGTAATACCACCGAATGGTCCACTGCAATTTCTTCGACAATCGTCTGAATAAAAGGGAAAGACTCATTAAACATCATCTTTTGTAAAAACGTTGACCACAAACTAAGTTTTGCGAGGAATCCTTTGATTTTTATACTTGGCTGTTACAATGTTTTCTTCTTTCTCTTGGAGGCTCTTGTTTAAAATATTTAAGTAGTTAAAAAGATCCGCGAGAAATGCTAATTTTAATAGCCAAAGAGAGTCACAAAAGTAATTCGCATATCCAGATTTAGAATCTTGTATGAGCTCCAGAACTCGTGTCAATACCTTTCCTTTGGAAAGCCACATGACCTCCGTGGATAAAGGAGATTCTCATGGAGCGAACCCGTGTCTTGACAAATGATCCTAAACAGTCGAGTTTGCAACGCTTTACCTTTAATCGAGTTTACAACTTTGATCACCTCTTCAAGCACATCACTTAAATCAGAAGTTAAAGTCGTGGCTGCTGGAGATTGTTGATGAAGGAAGCAGTGTGTCCACGAAAAATTTGGCATTATTGATTTTAACTTCGCGACGTGCCCACATTTAATGCCAGTCATAGCTTTAGCACCATCACTACAAATGGCGACACATTTTGTCCGATCAGTCTAATAGTTGCGAGTGCATTCTAAAATTATGCCATGCAAACACTGGCCAGTATAGTTCGCAGGGAGTGCTTTGCAAAATAAAATGTCTTTCATGATACTTTCATCTGCTTCAAAGCACACAAATACTATAAATTGAGCACAATCTGAAACATCAGTAGATTCATCAAACTGCAAAGCAAAATGTGGGCTCTTCTTTAATTTTTCGAGTAACAGTTCTCGAATGTCGCCGGCCATACCGCTTATTCTGCGTTCAGTGATATTATCAGAAAGTGGTTTGCTTTTTAGCTTGATTGCTTCTTGCTTATCTAAAATAAATTCAACCATATCCTGGGCTGCTGGTAAAATAAGTCTCTGCATTTTCACGCGGCTTCCCTGATTTAGCGACTCGGAATGCGACTCGGTAGCCAGCTAGTAACGCTTTCTCGTTGACACTTGATACGTAAAATCAGATCAAAAATATTGTTAAATGAGAAACGTGAATGAAAATGAGAAATATTAATACCATTTCAAATCAACAAATGACATTACTACTTTATTACCTGAATCATACTAGTTTGCTGCTGGGTAAGTGTTTTCAGTTTCCTTTCGAAGAAACCCAACGGTTTATCAGCTTCCCTGGTATGTTTTGCTGAGAGGGGATGCAGAGCTTTGGTGGTTTCATACTCTCACGTGATAAAACTTCTCCGCAAATTACGCATTGAGGGTTATTGTTCATGACAGTAAAACTATACTTTCAGATAACTGTCATAAAGTCTTTTCTTGTCGATTTTGATTCGCTTCCACCAATGCAACTTGCGCCGGACATGGACGGCTGCCCAGATCTTTTGAGAAAAGTGTCCATTTTATGCTCGATCAGAGCGAAGCGCAAAGAAAATAATCACGTCCGTACTTGCTGGCGTACTCGGACAACTGATTGTAGTAGACTTGGCCACTGTTTCTATGTTTCGATACAGTGTATCGATATGTGGAACTGTTTCAGTGTTTCGGAACGGCTGTGGTTCACTGTTTCGAAACAGTGGTGTTTTATTCCGCCCCTGTCTCGGATAACCGGACCAGATTCGATCTCGAGCCAGACACAGAAACTGTATCGTTGTCTCAAAATAAGGCTGTTTCAGTCCACCTATGCTTGGAACGGACTAATTGTATCGAAACAGTGATGTTTCATTCCGCTCTGTGTCGGACGAGATTCGGGCTCGGCACAGGTACTGTAACACAACATACCACTTCATGAAACACTTTCAAGAGTGTCGGAATCTTTTTGACAAGCAATAGCGTGAAGCTTACGATATCCGAAAATAAAGCTTCGTTTCTAGCTGACTGTCCTAGTCCGAAATGGCGTAACATCTGCTTTATAAACACTAACCAAACAATAAAACAACGCATACTATTCACATTCAAAATAATAAATATGTGAAAATCATTCAGTTAAATTACACTTTTTTTATAACATACGCTGCTCTGTTCATGTGCAGTAATCATATTAAGAAACGCATATTTTGAATAAAAAAAGGCGTAGAGTGACAGTTATATATAGGTATAATTGCAAGCAATCTGTTTGACATATCACTGATAGTGTAATGGTGAACAGGAAGGGCTGGGAAGCATGGTGAATTTGTAGTAACGGTTCGAAACACCTTGAAAGACAAAATTTTTTTCTGTTATATTTTGTTATTTATTCGAATTATTTGGTGTTATTTGTGAGTCTATAGTCACTGTTCCTATTACCCACAATAATTCCCTTTGTGTGCGGGGAAATTAGCAGGATGGGTGTATTACCCATACTAACGGAATGTAGGAATCCCAGTAGCAAATCCGTTGTTTCTGCAGTTTGCTCCCACCTCCAGTTCCGTTCGTGGTGGTTCTTCTGTCTTCAGCTATGGCTGTCCTCAGCCAATTGAAAAGTATGAAAGTCACACGACACGAAAGCAGCGCATTTGCTGCAGGAAATACGAAACTGCCAAGGCACCTAAGTGATAGTTTCATACTTTCTGCAATATGATTAGCGCTCTCGCACCTCATTTGTGTTTATATAGACATACGTATACAGTAGACATTTAAGATGATAAAATGTGTAGGTTTATTAGATTTCAAAACACACACTGTTTCCCTGTTTCGAAACAGCGTATCGAAACATTAAATTGTACTGTTTCATTTGTTTCGAAACAGTTACTTGTTTCAGTTTGCCCATCTCTAGGTTGTAGTGACCGAAAACGCGCGACTATGCCCCCGCTGACCCCTTCTTCACCCCACGCCTATACCGCAGTAAAGAATACAATTATATCTCTGCCCGCAGAGCACTGCGACCTCTTTCGACATTGCACTTGATTTCTCGATCAGTGTAGTATGAATAGAAAGAAAACTAAATACGTTGTCTTTGAAATCGCCGACAAACTTTTGTTATGGTTGTGGGGTCGCCAGAATATTTTTACTTGGAAAGGGGTCGCGTATTCAAGAAGGTTGAAAAACACTGGCCTAGCAGATGGAAGATACAAAGAAGGGAACATGTCGTAATGCAGCCATAACTAGAAACATCATACATACTTTTGTTTTTGGACCATATGTAAGCCTAAACAATTACATTACAGTTTGTCTTATCAGCAGTGTTTACGTATATTTTTTGGGATTTAATCAGTTTAGTATTAACAGATGTAGCTTGAAGATGTACTTTTAACCAGTTTTCATCAACTTTGTTTTTTCTTCAAATACTATTTTCGTTTCGAAAGTACTCCCAGAAGTAGAACGTGCTATTCGAGTTAATAACAAGTGCCTTTATTTATTTGAGTGTTCTTGCGAAAACTTCAGTCTGCTTTAAACGTGTGTATAGGTAACTTGATGTTTTTCTCACAACACGATTCTACAAAGTAATCTTTAAACTCAACCGCAGAACTTGTGTAGATCATCACGTAATTCTTACAGCGTCTTTTGTTTCAGAAATTGTAGTTATAGTACCATACGTAAACTCCCTGATGCCGCCACCTTACCTCTCCAAGCATCAGGCTTCAAAAGGTGCATCTTTGCCAGTGTAACAATGTGTGTCTGTGGTTTAGTGCAGCTTCTCTGCCGAGGCTGCGTGCGGCATGTCTAAGCAATTCAAACCTTACAAGCGCGATTCCACATATCCAAAACAAGAAAAATTCCTACGAAAATTTACACACATATCTTTCAAAGGTAACCAATTTTGATGCTATGTTTCTCGCTGTTCTTATTTCTGCTACTCCTCATTACTTTCGTCCTTCGGTTTACTTTCAATCCATTTTCCGTATTCATTAGACTATTTATTCCATTCAGTTTATCTTGTAATAATGCCTCGTTCTGACTGACGGTAGCGACATCATCAGCGAATCTCATCATTATACTGTTACACTCTGAATTTTAATCTCACTTCTGAACCTCTCTTCTATTTGCATCATTGCTCCTACGATGTACATATTGAACTGTAGGGGTGAAAGAATACGTCCTAGTCTTACACCCTTTTTAATCCGAGTATTTTCTCTTCGTCTCCCATTCGTATTGTTTCTTCTTGGCTCTTACACGTATCATATACTGTCTCACAAAAAATGTGCCTCATCCAAAAGACAAAGTCTGATGTCGACTTAACTTCGTACACGTACATACCGTCGGAGAGTATTTGTAATAAACACTTAGAGCGCAATTCTCTAATAGGTAGAACGGCCGCCAGGGTGCACAAGCGTTATTTGTATTTGGTGTTTCTAACAAGGGGCATAGACAGCTCACACGGTGGGAAATCACTGTGAAGGACACGGAGCTGCCACGAACACTTGTGAAACAGCTTTGTCTGCATGTGACATAGTTTGAAAGGGACCTCATTGAGGGTCTTCATTTGGCTGGCTGGTCGAATCGTGCAATACCTAGATTTGTTGGTCATTCGGATGTGACAGTGGCCCAATGTTGGACAGCATAGGAATGTGAAGGCAAGCATACTCGTCAAGGTTCAGGTCGATCACGTCTGACTGCCTCAGGAAGGGAGAAGTGATCATCACTATAAAATAAAAGAAATCAGGGCTTGCACAGAAAAATTTAGGTGCTCGTTTTTCCCGCGCGTCGCTTGAGGGTGAAACGGTAGAGAGACAGCTTGAAGGTGGTTCATTTAACCCTGTGCCAGACGCTTTATTGTGAATAGCAGAGTAATCACGTAGATGTAGACTGATCGCCGTATTGTGCACCAAGCACTCTGTAACCTCTTCATTCCGCCCCCGGTAGCTGAGTGGTCAGCGCGACAGAATGTCAATCCTAAGGGCCCGGGTTCGATTCCCGGCTGGGTCAGAGATTTTCCTCGCTCAGGGACTGGGTCTTGTGTTGTCCTAACCATCATCATTTCATCCCCATCGACGCGCAAGTCGCCGAAGTGACGTCAAATCGAAAGACTTACACCCGGCGATCGGTCTGTCCGACGGGAGGCCCTAGTCACACGACATTTACTTTACCATTGCTCAGAAAACTAGCAGCAGCCAGACCAGGGAATTACCGTCCCATGCATAGGCATCCCTTAACACCACAACACGGCTACGTTTGGAGTGGTTCCGTGTCTGGGAAGCATGGGCTGCTGACGAATGGCATCGTATTGTGCTCACAGATGATTCGCTGTTCTGTGCTACCCCAGATGACCAGCGTGGACGTGTATGGCGGCGACCAGGGGAGAGATCCCATTCTGCCAATGTTTTGCAGAGACACAGCAGTGTTACTCCTGGCTTCATAGTGTGGGGAGACTTGAGGTCAAGGGTGGTAGTCATTGAGGGAACTCTGACGGCACAACGGTACGTCAAGGACGTCCTGCGTCCTCATATGTAGGGTGACCAGACGTCCGGATTAATCCGAACATGTCCTCCTTTTTAGCTCTTTGTCCGGGGTCCGGGCGGATTTTTACAGTGTCCGGCTTTTTCGTAAAATTGAGCGTAATATAGTTAAATTTACAATTCGTTCCTTTCTATTGCTCTTGTCTTAAATACTTTTATCTATTGGCACAGCCTTCGTGATAAAACACGCATGAAGGCGGTGTTAGTAGGTGTCACCAGGATCGTCGATTTTATCGTTGATCTACCTATAAGCGAATGCAAATATCGATTATTTAAAATTTTCGTTTCGTATCTTCGCTTTGTATTGGCTTGGCTTCCTGTAGTGCACGTGTAATTTGTGAGTGTAATTTTTAACCGAGTGAGTTACGTAAAATATTTGGCTATGCATAAACGAAAGAGTACATTTTCTTATGTCCATTCCTGCAAATATCCGGCTTTAAGAATGCGAGAAATGAATTTGAAGTCGGCCGTGGTGGTCGAGGGGTTCTAGGCGCTTCAGTCTGGAACCGCGCGACCGCTACGTCGCAGGTTCGAATCCTGCCTCGGGTATGGATGTGTGTGATGTCCTTGGGTTAGTTAGGTTTAAGTAGTTCTAAGTTCTAGGGGACTGATGACCACAGATGTTAAGTCCCATAGTGTTCAGAGCCATTTTTGATTAACTGTCAAGGTTTTATTTCTTTGTTTCATAGTCATTCAATTTATTTCTATTCGCTAGGTTAAAGTGCAGTTTACATGTCGTCAGCTGCTGCTTGAATTGTAGATGTTGGTAGCGGTGCATCGAATGAAGGGAGGTAAATGGTCTTAACGTTTTTCGCTTTCTAAACAATTCTGTGTTGTTGACATAACAAAACAATTGACGCCACACTGTCACCACAATCAATGTTTTAAATTTTTTTTATATTGCTCATCTAACCAGCACCTGACCATCAGTAACAATTAACTACTAGTTTTACCGGTAATACCCGGCAGTCACGTGACTTGTCCAAAGCTGACGGGTGGTATCCTCATCTGCAAAAAAGAAAAAGAAAAAAAAAAAAAGGTTCAAATGGCTCTGAGCACTATGGGACTTAACATCTGTGGTCATCAGTCCCCTAGAACTTAGAATTACTTAAACCTAACTAACCTAAGGACATCACACACATCCATGCCTGAGGCAGGATTCGAACCTGCGACCGTAGCGCCTTATCTGCAGTTGATCCGTTTGATGTGTCCTCTTTTTTCTTCCTTTGTCCTTTTTGAAGCTGTTTGTCCTCCTTTTTATACAATTGCATCTGGTCACCCTACTCGTGTGTTACCTCTCATGTGACGGTATCGTGGTGCCATTTCTCAACAGTACAGTGATTGTCCACACATGGCACGTGTCTTTATGAATTTTGGGGTCAAATTGAAGCACCATTTTACACTGTGGACGCCTATTCTAGGTCGACAAATCGTAATGAGGTGCCATGGTTTTTCTTAAGTATTGCTTCCATTACAAAGTGCAACGACAGAACGGTCGATTTGGTGTCTTTGCTTTTCCTGAAGCCACACTGAGCGTCGTCTAACAAACCCACAATTTTCTTTCTCAGTCTTCTGTATACTATTCTTGTCAGAATCTTGGATACAAGAGGTGTCAAGTTTATTGTCCGTCAGTTGTTGCAGTTATCTGCCATTTTTATCTTTGGGGTAATGTGGATGACATTTTTCCAAAAGTCTGTTGATATGACTTTAATCTACACAGCAACTTGAATACTCGATTTGTTGCCGCTCCCCCCTTCCAATGATTATCCATGCCTTCTGCCTTATTTGACTGCAAGTCTTCCAAAACTCTGTCAAACTCTGACTGTAATACTGAATCCCCCATTTCTTCCAAACCAACAATTTCTTTCCCTCAGTAGAGGCCATCAATGTATCTTTCCATCTATCTATCCTCTCCTCACTTTTCATTGCGGAATTTCTTCTGCTCTCTTAATGCTGATACAATAGCTTTTAATTTCACTGAATGTTGTTTTCATTAGTCTAGTTGTCTATAAGTACTGTAAATAAAAAAGACAATTGATTCTATGAATTCTTGTCAATTTATGCTATCTTTCTACTATATTGATTATACATTAATTCTGTGTTATCTTAACTGAGTCTTAGACTCTCTTTTAAATTGTCTCTGGAAAGTTCTTCCGTTTGTTGTTGAAGAGATGAACGTTATAAATGATCTCAGAACACTATAAATGATCTCATTAACACGTATTCTTTCTTCCAGTTCAAAGATCTGAATAACACCCATAGGAATTCAAGGATCTAAATATCTACTTTAGTACTGCCGAAAATATTTCTACTGATGTGGAGTTTCCATGCTCTACTAATCATTCTATTCTGTTTTATCATCCACTTAACTAATGAAGTCCAATCAAAGCTTTAGGCTTGATGTATAAATTTTTCAGTATACTAAATTCTTTAAGAATTTATAGATAAAGTCTTGTCTTCCATGTACATCGTATTCCACATTACTCACGAATTTTCCAAGCTGTCTCTTGTTGCTCTTCTTCTTAGAGATTTTACAATAGTTCTAGCAACTATAGAGTATATTGTTGTCTAGTTTGTTCCGTTTTTACATTGATTGCTTATCCAAGGCCTCCTTTTCCGTTCCGTCATTTCAAATTCTGAAACTTTTCTTTCGTTTCCACGTGGTTTGCTTGCCGAAGACTTCATCCGGTGCTCTGTTCATGCAGTTCTTTATCACCTGCCATTCTTCATGAAGATCTTTTTTGTTTCATTTCCTATCAAGATCTGTTTAATAGTTGCTGACAGAGATCTGCTGTTGATTTCTCTTTCAACTACATGATTCTGTAACATAAAGATACCATTCAATGTGAGGAACTATTCGAAGGACACTGAAAACGGCGTGGACCGAAACAGAGGTAAAGCTGTACAAGATGGTGGCAGTGCCGTTTACTCTTTATGGCAGTGAATCACAGCGATTAGGGCTGAAGGACCACGGTCACATTCAAGTCAGAGAAAATAAATTCCGTAGGGCACTACTGTGACACACACGCCTTGAAAAATAAGACACGAGGAAATACAGAATCATTTACAAATACACACTATCTTGTATGAGGATCATCGGCAGCTGTAAGTGTCGGTAGATGCGTACGTTCGTAGCATTTTTGCATAAGTTTAATGAGCACATCAGATACACATAACAGAGACTTTAGTCATCCATGATACACACATCAAAAAAAGTTTTGCACCACCCCAGTTCCCAGAACTCCTCAAGACAGACGTTGCCTGTGGATACTGTATCACATAGTCCCTTTGACTGTTCAAAGATGTCACTAAGCTCGCCCAAATACGTAAACAACCATGCGTGAGCAGCGCCTATTAGACGGAGGGGGTCCGACAGCCGATCAGTTCCAGTCATTCCACCAGGAAGGAGGTACACCGCTCGTGTCGTCTGTAGTTAACCATGCCTAGACGGGCAATACCGCGGTTAGATCGCGTCTGCATTACTACTTTGGCCAGGAAGGGCTCTCAACAAGGGAGTGACCCAAAGCGATGTTGCTCGGACGTGGAGGCGATATAGAGAGACAGGAACTTTTGATGACATGCCTCGCGCAGGCCGCCCAAGGGCAACTACTACAGTGGATGACCGCTACCTATTGATTATGGCTCGGAGGAACCCTCACAACGACGCTACCATGTTGAATAATAGTTTTCGTGCAGCCACAGGACGTCGTTTTACGACTCAAACTGTACGCAATACGCTGCATGATGCGCAACTTCACTCCCGATGTCCTTAGCGAGGTCCATCTTAAAATCCACGACATCATGCAGCGCGCTACAGATGGGCCCAACAACATGCCGAATGAACCGCTCAGGATTGGCTTCACGTTCTCTTCACCGATGAGTGTCGCATATGCCTTCAACCAGACAATCGTCGGAGACGTGTTTGGAGGGAACCTGGTCAGGCTGAACGCCTAACACACTGTCCAGCTAGTGCAGCAAGGTGCAGGTTCCCTGATATTTTGGGGTGGCGTTATGTGGGGCCGACGTACGCCGCTGGTTGTTATGGAAGGCGCCGTAACGGCTGTACGATACGTGAACGCCATCTTCCGACCGATAGTGCAACCATATCTTCAGCATGTTGGCGAGGCATTCGTCTTCATGGACGACAATTCGCGCCCCCATCGTGCACATCCTGTGAATGACTTCCTTCAGGATAACGACACCCCTCGACTAGGGTGGCCAGAATGAACGCTATCGAACATTCCTGGGATAGATTGAAAATGGCTGTTTATGGACGACTCGACCCACCAACAACTCTGAGGGATCCACCCCGAATCGCCGTTGAGGATTGGGACAATCTGGACCAACAGTGCCTTGATGAACTTGTGGATAGTATGCCACAACGAATACAGCACAATGCAAGAGGACGTGCCACTGGGTATTAGAGGTACCGGTGTGTACAGCAATCTCGACCACCACCTCTGAAGGTCTCGGTGTACAGTGGTACAACATGCAATGTGTGTTTAATGTGTGTTTTTCATGAGCAATAAAAAGGGCGGAAATTATGTTTATGTTGATCTCTATTCCAATTTTCTGCACAGTTTCCGGAAATGACTGCCGCTGTGGCCGAGCGGTTCTAGGCGCTCCAGTCCGGAACCACGCTGTTGCTACGGTCGCAGGCTCGAATCCTGCCTCGGGCGTGGATGTGTGTGATGTCCTTAGGTTAGTTAGGTTTAAGTAGTTTTAAGTCTAGGGGACTGATATGGCCTCAGATGTTAAGTCCCATAGTGCTCTCGGAACTGAGGTGATGCAAAACATTTTTTGATGAATGTATATTCTCCTTCACTATTTACAGCAGTCTGACAACTCTGGGATAACTTTTCAGTTCCGTGCCTGTAAAATCACATTTTTTGAGGCGAAGAACTCGTAGAGCGACGTTCGGAGAGCATTTTCATCAGGAAAGGAAGTTCCTTGAAGGTTATACTATAGAGAGCGGAAAAGATGAAAACTTGGCGGCCCAAGATCAAGTGAGTAAGGGGGTGCGGAATGACTTCCCAACACAACTCCTGTATATTGTTTTTCGCCAGCCTAGCAAAATGCGGGCGGACGTTATGATGTAGTAACATAAGTTCACGTAGTCTTCCCGGTCGTTGTTCTTGGACTGCACCTGCAAGACTTCTCAGTTGTTGACAGTAAATGTCAGCAATGATTGTTACATCTCGGGGAAGCAATTCGTACGTTTCGTAGTACTCCACACCTCCGCTGTTCCAGTAGATGCAGAGCATAGTCCTTCGTGGATGTCCGCAGGTCTTTGTACGCACAGTTGCTCCTTTGTTTGGGCTCAACCAAGAAGGATACAGTATAGGAATAGCCGGTCTTGTTCACTAGTCAACTGATGACGAGCAAGCAGAGTTGCTTTTATGGCCACCCTATGATTTTCGTGATTTTGGCTTAGAGGATGCGATACCCATACACTCGATTTCCGAACCTTTCCCATTGCAGATGTAGCACAACGGTGGAATGATCACAGTTCACAACATTTTCAGATCTCAGGTACACTTAGGTGGATCTTTTTGAACTGATGCGTTTAAACGATCTTCATCACACCACAAAGATGACAGTCATCAATGTCAAAAAGATCGGCTTTAAAACGAGAAAATAATTTTCTTAACGTGCTCTGTCCAGTGGTGTTATCCCCAGACACGGCCTAAATGTTTCTGGCTGCTTCCGCTGCTGTAACCCCACTACTGAACTGAAACAGGAGAATGTGTCTGAAATGTTCCGATTTCTCTCTTGGCACTCCATTTTCTAGTGTCCACATGTACACTCACTATCCCCGAATAACAAAATGACAATTATAAACTCAAACAGCAGCGGTGAACTACAAACAAATATGATAATCGATAATTAAACCCACTGCAACCGGAATACCAACATGCAAAACAAAAACACTACGAACTTGCGCACCAACGTAATACATATCCTGAATAATAACCACTTGGCTGCTCTTAAAAATAACGTTCGGTCCCGTCCATGTTGCAACTTTAATGTCATGATTCATCATATTTAAGCTGATGAAGTGGCTTCTAGGCTACGAAACAGGTCGTTAAATAAAGTATTTACAAGATCAGCCAAGCTGTTATTATCCACGATGACACTTAAAAACATTTAAGACACGGCATAAAACGCAAATGGGAATCAAATGGGAAGAGCATTCAGAAAGAACGGACAATAGCAGGATTCCAAAAATGGCACTGTCGTTCAGACCTATCGGCCGAAGAGAGCGATGAAGACCGAGACAGAGAGGGAGTGAAGCCAGAACAGTTTGAAGGACCTCATCGCCGATAGGGTGATGATGATGATTAACATAGACTGAATAATTATCTGTTTTTGTCAAGGATTTCTGTATGGACACTGTTGAAACTGAATAGAAAGCTTTATTGAAGTCTCTGAATTCATGAAGAATGGTAAATTGCTTTTAATTCACTGTTCTACAATTATAATTTAATTCACGACATGAAACTGATCAGGTGTGCTATATTCGCTTGCTTAAACCACTTGTCCTATTCCTTGATTGGAATCCAATTTTGTTTCCTCTGTGATTGCCCATAACATTAGCGAATATTTTGTTTCTGACAAGTCTATAGCTTTTTATGACTTGCTATGTTATCGTGAAACGCAACCGTTACATCACTGTTCCAATTGTAGGCAGTTGTTTTCCTCCACAGTAATTGCCTAAACAGTTTTACACGTTCCACTTACATTATTTTCCTTCAGCTTTAACTATTTCTACTGATTTACCATCATCGGCAACGCCTTACTTTTCTTCATACTTCTAATGGATTTACGCACCTCATCTGGCAATCCTCCCTCGGTGTCATTATACTCATTATTGTCAGTGTCTCTGAGTCATCTCTTGTAATATAGAAACATATAACGAATTCTCCGAGTGATTGTGTTGTTAGTTTCTGTGCCAGCTTAACTGATGAGATGTTATACACTGAGGTGCCAAAAGTCTTGGGACACCTCCTAATACCGTGTCGGACCTCCTTTTGCCCGATGTAATATAGGTATGGGCTCAACAAGTCGTTGTAAGTCCCCTGCAGAAATACTGAACCGTGCTGCCTCTACAGCCTTCCGTAATTGCCAAGGTGCTGCTAGTTCAGGATTCTGTACATATCTGACTTCTCAATTATGTGCCAAAAATGTCCAAAGCGATTTATGTTGGCCAACGTGGATGACCAAATCATTCGCTCGAATTGCCCA
Source organism: Schistocerca americana (assembly GCF_021461395.2). NCBI lineage: Eukaryota > Metazoa > Arthropoda > Insecta > Orthoptera > Acrididae > Schistocerca > Schistocerca americana. Next base: position 298,052,501 of record NC_060125.1, read on the forward strand.
GAATGTTCTTCAAACCAATCGTGGACAATTGTGGCCAAGTAACATGGGGCGTTGTCATCAGAACATGAATTCCATAAATAGCTGTGAAAGGTCTCCAAGTAAGCGAACATAACCATTTACTCGTACTGTCAAATGATCGGTTTAGTTTGAGCAGAGGACCCAGTCCATTCCATGTAAACACAGCCCACATCATTATGGAGCCGCCACCAGCTTGCACAGTGCCTTGTTGACAAGTTGTGTCTATGGCTTCGTGGATTCTGCACCCCACTCGAACCCTACGATCAGCCCACACCAACTGAATTTGGCACTCATCTCATCAGGCCACGGTTTTCACATTATACCGTCTCACGTCTTCTGAAAACATGGACACCGCTATTATTTCACTCACACTTCAGCGTATCGAAACTGTTTGCTACAATACGATAAAATGCAAAGAAGTCCGTACTTTTTGGACGTTAGTACTATAATGTTCTTTATCTATCGGGGCATATGAAATTTTTTCCGAATGGAACGCTTAACGAATTTCAACGGTATTGTCGTGTCCTGGAAATGAGTAGTCTGTACTATAAAGTATGCTCGACATGTAACGATATTTTAGAATAAATTAGATTAGATTCAGTTTGTGTTTGATAGACACAAAAATGAGATGATTCTCGTGGGTGTGGAACGTAACAGAAAGTATAATGTAAAAAAGTAGAACATTTGAATATAATACTCACTTCCCTGATCGTTTGTCAGGAGATGTCAAGATATGGGAATACATTACAGTAAACTGGAACTGCTAATATTTACAGAATTAATACAGCGTCAGAATGAAATATAGTTATGCACTTTTAACGAATTTATCACGCACAAAATACCTAATATTGACTGTTCTGACCAAGTGCTGTCAAAACTGAAATCTAACATACATTTTTACTTCAGCTGATTTAATGGCCCCAATTAAGATATTCATCTACAGAGTGGGAGGAGTCACCTACCAAAAAGTCTTTCAAACTCTGTGTAAGCTGTGCTTTATCTGAAACCAAGTTTTTAATTGTTGCTGGAAATTTATTGAAAATAAATGTGTGTTCCCGAATAATGGACGCCTTTTTGGACCAAGGTAGGTGATTCTACGTCTTAATGTAGGTTGTTCTTATTCATACTATTGATACTATGTACTGAGCTATCGGTTGGAAATAAATACATATTATGTGCAACAAATTTCATTAAGCAATAAATATACTGAGAAATAGTGGTTAGAATATCCAATTCTTTGAACAGGTTTCTACACGATGTTCATAACTTTACACCACAAATGAGTCTTATTACAAGCTTTTTTACTTAAAAACTTTTGCTCAGTTTGACGAGTTACCCCAAAATACGATCTCGAGTGACACAATAGAATAAAAGTAAGCAAAGTATGCAAGTTGTTTTTATATTTGTATATCCTACATCTCATAACACTTGCATTGCAAATACAGACTTGTTTAGCCGCTTCAGCAATTCTGTGGTATGCCCTTCCCAACTGAATTTCTTACTGAGTTGTAATCCCAGAAATTTAACACTTTCAACCTCTTCTATCTGCATTTCTTCATATGCTATAACATGCTGGAAGTACTTTTCTTACAAGTTCTGCACTGCATATAGTGCGTCTTCTCAGAGTTTAAGGACAATGAATTAATTTTAAACCATTTATTAATGTTAGTGAAAATTTGATTAACAGCCTTTTCTAAATCTGTACTTGATTTGCTATTGATTGCAAACAAAACAAACTCAGCATATGGAAATGTAATAGGCGAGAGGTCATTAACGTACACAAGAAAAAACAAAGGACCCAAGATGGAACCTTGAGGAACACCACATGTAATTAATTCCCTATCAGATGAAGGCTGATAGCTTACTCCAGAAGTATTTCTCAATGGCACCTTTTATTACCTGTTAGTTAGGTATGACTCGAATCATTTTTTAGCACTGCCAGGACACCATAATACTCTAATCTACTAAACAGAATGCTGTGATTCACATAGTCAAAGGCTTTTGACAGGTCACAGAAAATGCCAGTAGCCTCTAATTCGTTGACTAATGAATTAAGTACATTCTCACTGTGTGTGTAAACAGCCCTCTCTATATTGGAACCCTTAAGAACCAAACTGTACCTTGGACAATATGAGGGCAGTTCAATAAGTAATGCAACACATTTTTTTCTGAAACAAGGGTTGTTTTATTCAGCATTGAAATACACCAGGTTATTCCCCAATCTTTTAGCTACACAACACTATTTTTCAACGTAATCTCCATTCAATGCTACGGCCTTACGCCACCTTGAAATGAGGGGCTGGATGCCTGCACGGTACCATTCCACTGGTCGATGTCGGACCCAACGTCGTACTGCATCAATAACTTCTTCATCATCTGCGTAGTGCCTCCCACGGATTGCGTCCTTCATTGGGCCAAACATATGGAGATCCGACGGTGCGAGATCGGGGCTGTAGGGTGCATGAGGAAGAGCAGTCCACTGAAGTTTTGTGAGCTCCTCTCGGGTGCGAAGACTTGTGTGAGGTCTTGCGTTGTCATGAAGAAGGAGAAGTTCGTTCAGATTTTTGTGTCTACGAACACGCTGAAGTCGTTTCTTCAATTTCTGAAGAGTAGCACAATACACTTCAGAGTTGATCGTTTGACCATGGGGAAGGACATCGAACAGAATAACCCCTTCAGCGTCCCAGAAGACTGTAACCATGACTTTACCGGCTGAGGGTATGGCTTTAAACTTTTTCTTGGTAGGGGAGTGGGTGTGGCGTCACTCCACTGATGGCAGTTTTGTTTCAGGTTCGAAGTGATGAACCCATGTTTCATCGCCTGTAACAATCTTTGACAAGAAATTGTCACCCTCAGCCACACGACGAGCAAGCAATTCCACACAGATGGTTCTCCTTTGCTCTTTATGGTGTTCGGTTAGACAACGAGGGACCCACCGGGAACAAACCTTTGAATATCCCAACTGGTGAACAATTGTGACAGCACTACCAACAGAGATGTCAAGTTGAGCACTGAGTTGTTTGATGGTGATCCGTCGATCATCTCGAACGAGTGTGTTCGCACGCTCCACCATTGCAGGACTCACAGCTGTGCACGGCCGGCCCGCACGCGGGAGATCAGACAGTCTTGCTTGACCTTGCGGCGATGATGACACACGCTTTGCCCAACGACTCACCGTGCTTTTGTCCACTGCCAGATCACCGTAGACATTCTGCAAGCGCTTATGAATATCTGAGATGCCCTGGTTTTCCGCCAAAAGAAACTCGATCACTGCCCGTTGTTTGCAACGCACATCCGTTACAGACGCCATTTCAACAGCTCCGTACAGCGCTGCCACCTGTCAGAACTCAATGAAACTATACGAGACGAAGCGGGAATGTTTGAAAATATTCCACAAGAAATTTCCGGTTTTTTCAACCAAAATTGGCCGAGAAAAAAATGTGTTGCATTACTTATTGAACTGCCCTCGTATATTATTTGCAATCAGATGTTTAAGAAGATGCCTGAACACAACCTTTCCAACCTTTAGAAAAAGCCAGCAAAAGTGGAATTGGTCGATACTTTGACAGCATCTCTTTAACCCTCTTCTTGTAAAGAGTTTTAACTTCAGCATATTTTAGCTAATCTGAAAATGTTCTGCTGATAAGAGGTTGATTACACAAATGACTTAAGATAAATTTTAACTCACATGAATACTTTCATTAACTTTGTTATATATCATCATAACCACTAGAATGCTTTGATTTTATGATGGTTGCTACATCTTTGGGAGAAGTGAGTATCATTTCCATTTTACTGAAGTTATTTGTAGAGACTGGTCTTAGATATTCCATTGCACTATTTACTGGACCTGATAATAGCAAGCTGTCAGTAACAGAAACAAAGTACTTGTTTATGAAGTTTACAACACTACATGCATTTGTTAGCAATGTCTTGTTTGTTTTTAGAGCTATCTGTTCTTCTTAGTTTGTGGCACACCTGTCTGTCTTTACTATATCTCTTACAGCTTTTTTTGTTACCTAATGTTATTATTTTTTTCATACCAAAGATGCTTAAGTTTTTGGATTACTTGCTTCAATATTACGCAATAATCTGTGTACTGCATTACAATGCTAGCATCAATCTGTTTCTAGATAGTAGTCACAGTTTCTTTTTGTCCCAGATGATACTTTTATTCCTTATGTCATCTAGGGTTTATTCTGAGATTTCTGTTTGATTTGAGTTACCTTTAGGGGAAAACAGTTTTCAAATGAGGAAGTAACTTTATCAATGAATGCCTTGTATTTTTCAATTGAGCCAGAAGCATTGTAAACATCTACCCAGTTCTTCAATAAAATTCTTCAAGGTATCAGACCGCACCGTCATAATTTAAAATGCGCCAACGTTTCGGCCAGCGTTGCAGCTAGCCTTCATCAGGGCTTTACGTTAACGTAAAGGCTAGCTAGTTAACGTGAAGGCTAGCTGCAACGCTGGCCGAAACGTTGGCGCATTTTAAATTATGACGATGCGGTCTGATACCCTGAAGAATTTTATTGAAGAAGACAACGGCCGCGGAAGCCTACGCTTACATCTACCCAGTTCATATCATTGACCAGTCTTCTAAAATTCTCAATTTTTGACTGATTTATTACTCTCCTGTATTCAGATTTAATGAATTTTATATGCTGACAAGTTTGAGCAGTTAACATAAGATGCTGCATGTCATCATCAGGTATCTCATTTACGACTGGTTTTGTGATATGGCTTTTTTTCCCTAGATTTGTCTACAAAGATATTATTAATAGCAGCAGAGGAGCATTTACATGCCCTAGTTACAAAGTTCGCAGCAGAAATTAAATTGAAAGACAATGTTACTGATTGAAATAATTGTTTACTGACAGAATTTTTGAATAAATCCAAATTAAAATCATCAGCAACCAATATTTCTTGTTTTTTTTTTTTTTACAGCGAGATGGGACAGCACAACTTCCAGATTTTTTACGAAGAAGTTAAAGTTTTCTGGAGACGCTCTGTGTATCTTACTATTGTAAAGGAGTTTTTACGAGACACTGCTTTCATTGCACAAGCTTCTAGGTGCTACTCTGAGCAAAATTAATTAATATCAATATTCTTGAAATTAAAATTTCTGACAAATGTGACAATTCCTCCCTTGACATACATCAGTTTACAAATTTCTCAGCTTACTTTCGGGGAATAAAGTAGCATGAAAACTAGGCTCGAAAATGCCAAGGAGTTGTAGAACTAACAAGATTAACGTAGCACACTTTGCAGGTGCCCAAGTGGGGGTTTACCCCAACGGATGTGCTTTTATCTTGAATATTCCAACCTGGTATAGTGGACAATCACAGGATAAAAGTACACTATCTGACCGAAGGTATCCCAACACACATACGCAATGCGGAGTTCTTCGACCTTAGTTTTCACCCTTTATCACTGACTATTCGCAATGTACAAATAGTGGTTTGATACTCAATTACAACATGATTTTTGAGCAGATTTTCAAAAAATTAAGATCAATATTAGAGCACTGCTGATTTGTTTTAGTAGTCTCTTATGACTTTTCGAAAAAAAAAAAAAAATAGACAGCGAACGATGGATAGACTACATTTTCTTTCATGTGTCTGTTTAATTTAACATTTTCATTTTATGTACCTTGAAACTGAGGGAGTCAATTTTTTTCAATCTTTGTTCTATTTCTGCGTTTGTTACACGGAAAAATAAGAATGAAGAACAGAAAATCGTTTATTTCAGAAACCGGTTATTTTCAGCGCTTTTTGAAAGTCCGGTTAAACGGGCGTTGAAAAACCGATATAATATGAAACCGGTTGTGTCAGTGATAACTGCATTCCCGAATTTGAAGGGATTTGGCTACTTTTATTAATTTATGGTATGGTCTTGCGTTTAGGTGCGGATTCAGATGAGGGGTGTTCATGGAGGTCAGAACCCCCCCCCCCCCAAAACAACATTTAACGGAATGGAAATGTTTCAATCTTTACATACATCAGTTTCCAAATTTCTAAGCTTACTTTCGGGAAATAAAGTAGCATGAGAACTCGGCTCGAAAATGGCAAGGAGTTGTAGAATTTAGACACCTTACATGAGATACTTTGCAGTTGTTCGGGTGGGGGTCTACACCTGTGGATGGGCTTTCAGGTTGATCTATAATATTCCAGCCTGGTACAGTGGACAATCATATGATAAACGTACAGTATCTGATCGAAAGAATCGGAACACACCGATGTAATGCGGAACTGAGATATCACGAGACGTGGAACCGCCAGTATAAATGGAAGTGGCGAGTATTGTCAGTAGAGAAGTTGTAACAGCACAGTGGATCGGTCGGAGAGCTTAGTGAAGTCGAGGGTGGGCTAATGATTTTGTCACCAGAGTAAAACAACTCCATCTGGGACATTTCATCCTTTCTAAACCTGTCCAGATCGACTCTGGGTGATGTGATTGTGAAGTAGAAATGCCAAGCTATAACCACAGACCAGGGGCTGAACAGGGATTATTGCAGAAGGTGGATGTAAAAAATCACATTAAATCAGCAGAAAGAATCACTCGTGGGTTCCAAAATGCTACCAGCAGCCAAGCTAGCATAATAACTGTGTGTAGGGAGTTAGAAAAAATGGGATACAATGATCGAGCAGTTACTCATGAGTCACTTACCTGTAGCCTGTGCTAAGCGACGTTTGATGTGGGGGTAAAGAGCGACGCCACTGGACAGTGGATGACTGCAAACGAGTGACCTGCAGTGATTATTCACGCTGTACCCCCTGGAAGTCCGACGGGACGATACGGGTTTGGTAGAGCCTGGAGAACTTCAGCTGCCGTTATTGTAGGAAGTAGTGTTATAATGTGGGGGTGTTTTTCGTGGTTACGGTGTGATCCCCATAAGGTAACGCTAAACGCGGAAGGATATGAACGCGTTTGAAAGCACTGTGTTCTGCGTAAAGTACAGAAACACTTCGGAGACGACGATTGAACAGTTCAGAGACGATAACTACATCAGAATGACAGTGCAACCTGTCGTAAAACAGTATTTGACTTAGAATGTCAACTTCGCCCCCGACCCCAGCGTCCAGCATCACTACATTCCCTGTTTCGGCACACACACTGTGTGATCAAAAGTATCCGGACACCTGGCTGAAAATGACTTAAAGTTTGTGGCGCTCTCCATCGGTAATGCTGGAATACAATATGGTGTTGCCCCACCCTTAGCCTTGATGACAGCTTCCACTCTCGCAGGCATACGTTCAAACAGATGTTGGAAGGTTTCTTGGGGAATGGCAGCCCATTATTCACGGAGTGCTGCACTGAGGGGAGGTATCGATGTCGGTCAGTGAGGCCTGGCACGAAGTCGGCGTTCCAAAACATCCCAAAGGTGTCCTATAGGATTCAGGTCAGAACTCTGTGCAGGCCAGTCCATTACAGGAACGTTACTGTCGTGTAACCACTATGCCACAGGCCGTGCATTATGAACAGGTGCTCTATCGTGTTGAAAGATTCAATCGCCATCCCCGAACTGCTCTTCAACAGCGTGAAGAAAGAAGGTGCTTAAAACTTCAATGTAGGCCTGTGTTGTGAAAGTGCCACGCAAAACAACAAGGGGTGCAAGCCCACTCCATGAAAAACACGACCACACAATAACACCACCGTCTCCCAATTTTACTGTTGGCACTACAAACGCTGGCAGATGACGTTCACCAGGAATTTACCATACCCACACCCTGCCAACGGATAGCCACATTGTGTACCGTCACTCCACACAACGTTTTTCCACTGTTCAATCATCCAATATTTACGCTCCTTACACCAAGCGAGACGTCGTTTGGCATGTACCGGCGTGATGTGCAGCTTATGACCATGAAATCCAAGTTTCCTCACCTCCCGCCTATCATAGTACTTGCAGTGGATCCTGATGCAGTTTGGAATTTCTGTGTGATGGTCTGGATTACACATTACGCCCCCCTCGAACTGTTGGCCGTCTCGGTCAGTCAACAGACGAGGTCGGCCTGTACGCTTTTGTGCTGTGGTGCCCCTTCACGTTTCCACTTCACTATCACATCGGAAACAGTGGACCTAGGGATGTTTCGGAGTCTGGAAATCTCATGTACAGACGTACGACAAAAGTGACACCCAATCACCTGACCACCTTCGAAGTCCGTGAGTTCCGCGGAGCGCTCAGTTGGTTCAAATGGCTCTAAGCACTATGGGACTTAACATCTGAGGTCTTCAGTCCCCTAGACTGAAACCTAACTAACCTAAGGACATCACACACATCCATGCCCGAGGCAGGATTCGAACCAGTGACTGTAGCAGCGGCGTGGTTCCGGACTAAAGCTCCTAGTACCGCTCGATCACAGCGGGTGGCCCATGGAGCGCCCCATTCTGCTTCCTCACGGTGTCTAATGACTACTGAGGTCGCTGATATGGAGTACCTGGCAGTAGGTGGCAGCACTATGCGCCTAATATGAAAAACGTATGTTTTTGGGGGTGTCCAGATACTTTTGACCACATAGTGTAAGTAAGAATGGGCTCCCATTCTTCGACAGATATTCAGACACCTCACTGAAAATGTCCCAAGCAGAGTTCAAGCCGTTATAAAAGTGAAATGTAGACACATCTCGTTATAATTTCCATTAAAGGTGTCCGGATACTTTCGTCAGAATGTTGCGTTCCGTCAACAAAAAGGAAAGAAAGGGAAGGGCCGTCACCAAGAAAAAAAGAAAATAAAACAGAGAGACCATCTTCGGAAGTATGGGTAATAACGACTGAAAGGAATAAGTTCTCCTTATTTACACGATCGTCTGTAGATCAGTGTTCACAATCATAGTGCTTAGTGAAATACCGGTCAATACCCCTTCCATTTTACGTTGTGTAAATTATGACTCCGTCAGTCTGGTGACAGTTCATTGCTATTATAGTTCTTAAATCAATTGCATTACACGTATTCTCCTCAAATTTTTGAAAGAATGCTTTTTAGGTGGTATACGGGGTGTCCCAGGAGGAGTGGCCCATATTCAGGGATACGATAGGAACGATGACGTGAAGAAAAAAAAATTATATGGACATACGTATTATTTCGAATGATTTCCGAAACAGAACGTATTTCATCTACACTGTTATTTTTTTTTGTACATTATTCACTACACTGTCAGTTTCACACATGCACACACGAACAACAGTTAGTAAACATTACAACATGTGTTTAACAAAATACCAAATGAAACATACGTAATTTTAACACTTTTTCCTCTACCCATAAACGTTTCGGGCACGTTATTTTACAACTGTTGTACAGTTCACAATAAATTTTCGAATATCCCACCGCAACTTCAACGCATTTGTACACTCTTGGGAGAACATATTGTGTTGCTAGTCTGGGTGTCTCAGCACATTCCATAACGAGGGCAGCAACGCCCGTGATTCAAGCCTTCATCTCGCGTGTTGACCTTTCCTTCGCACACCTCAAACTTCATACAACCCCTTTTATGTAATGGCGTAAGGTCTGTTGATATTGGTGGCCAGTTAATTGTACAGCCACGAGTAATCTAGCGATTAAGGTAAGAGTCGAACGTGTGCGCTACTAGCTCAAAGACAAATGCTCATTAAATGTGTTCTATCTCGGGAACCATTCGGAACGGGGCATATGTCCATATGACGGTTTTTGCTACAAATGAGTGCTCCTGTCATATCCCTGAATATTGACCATTTCTCCTGAGACACCCTGTGTGCTACTGAATTACAGTCTCTTTTGCTAAAGCAGTGTGCGAAGTACTGATGTAAACAGATCGTTGATATAATTATTATATTTAAACATTTAATTTTGAGCTGTGTGCGACTCGTGTTCGTGTCGTTTATTACTTGACATCTTGTCTTTGCGGTATTGTCGTCCCGTTTCTTATTCGATTTACTGGCGTCACTAAGTTGCTGACCTGCCTGCCCGTGAGTGGCAGCAGCAGTGCTATCGATAAGAGCACTGTCGTACTATCTTTGGAGCGACCACTAGTATTTTCGGGTCGTGGCGTGCAGTGAGTTCAGTCGGGATGGAGCTCCAGTGAGGTCTGCACAGCCAATACTCGTCCGACCACTGGCGACACACATGCACTGTCCGACGGAAGGAGACTTGAGCACGGGCGACCGTTGGTTGGTCGTTCGGTCTGTCGTCTCATCCGGCGACGTGTATTTGGTCTTCCGACCGCTTCTGGGCCCCTTCAATTGGTCATCTTGCGGGACTTGGGTCGGTTCTTTCATCATGCAGAGATGTCGGGTTGCCAATGGGCCGGTGTTCCCTCTACATGGTTGCGTTCGAGCCAGTGCCTCCGGGTCGTCTTGTACCCGAGTTGCGAATGGACATCAAGGGAGTCGGGACAGAGCAGCAGTGGGGTCCGGACAGCCATGATTCGCCTGACCGTTGCCGGCACACATGACTTGAGTGGGGTCGACCTTGATTGGTCGATCGATCGGTCGTCTCATTGGACGACGTGTATTTGGTCGCCGACCGCTTCTGGATTCTCTGTGTGTGACGACTTGTGATTTGTCCTTGTTGTTCCTCAGTGATTGGTTTTAGTATCGTTCGAGTTGTTTGTGGAAGTGTTTCCGCAGAACCGCGTGTAGCTTGTGGTTTTGACTGACCAGTTGTTGTAACCCTGAAGTTGTGATTTTCACTTTAGCTGACGTACTGTGCGATGTCTTTGGCCGTGTATTAATTCAGTTTTTTTTTAATTTTACAGTAAGGCCTTCAGCCGTGTGTATTCCCTAAAGGAAAATTTTTTATAAGGAGCAAGGGGTTTATTCTAAATTATTTATCTGACTTGCTGTTCAGGTCTTCAGCCGTTGTTTTAAATTTGTTTGTGGACTTCAGCCGTGCAATAAATTAACAGGCTTCGGCCGTTCTGTTTAGAACGAAATTTTCTTGCCTGGAAAAAAATTGTTTATTAATGTGCCTTAATTATAGTTTTCCTTCAGACGTGTAGTGTAGGCCTTCAGCCGTTAATTGTTTTCATTGCACGTTTTTTTTAATTTTTTTTTACCTTCTATTTTAAATTGCTTTTGATTTCTAACCCAGGCCCTCAGCCGTTCTTGTGTTTGCTGTGGTTTTGGGGCCTTCAGTCCGGAAAGCATCTCAAGTTTTCTTTAACTAGGCCTTCTGCCGAACTGTTTAATTGTGATCCTTTAAGCCAATGTGTAAATAAGTGGTTCTTAGAAAATAAAGTTGTGTGTTTGATTGTGCAACCCACAGTAAGTGTTTATGTCCCCATCCACAACCTTAATATTATCCTGTGCGCCCTCTGATTACCTACCAATCAGGTCACAAATTTATCTTATTGGTGTTATTATTAGAATCGCATGTCTCTGTTGTACGCTGAAAACGAGCGTAACTGTAAGTTTTATTTGTGGGAGGATGAGACAGTAACAAGCGGCGACAAACCCCCCTCCCGACTCTCCGTCCCTCAGGAATCTACCCTGGATTTGCGCCTGTTTGTTTTAAGCGAATCACTGTATTACGAAACGAGTCGATGTTGTATTTCGTCTGAGCGACGCTAGATGTCAGATCGTACGCTGGTCGGCGGAGTCACTGGCGGGGATTCGTGGGCGGCAGTCGTCAGTGTACCTTTGGAAGCCGTGCGCAGCGTAACATGGCGGTGGTAGCTGTGTCGCTGTTGGCGCTGCTCGCCACTTACTGCTACCGTGTGCCATCGGTACTCGCCATACCTGACCGGAAAGGTGAGTCGCGCTCAGCTGTGGCTTCCGGTCGCGGTTTCGCGTGGTGGTCATTCATCGTGTTTTTTGTGACTGTAAAATCAGTCAATAGGACCTTAGACCCAGCGTTGCCCTGGACAACGGCGTTGTAAACAATGCCATGTGCATATCAGTTTTGTTTTCGCGGTTCTCTGACTGACCGAGATTTGGAAGCGTTAGATAATTACGCGTTTGTTGGCTGGTGCAGACGACCATGTTACACAGAAATTGGCCGTCCTGTAACACGTCTGTTTGTAGCTGATAAAACTATATCATTGACGAAAGACGAAAAGGTTTTCATTGGTCAACGTTGAAGATGGGAAAACCCGTTATATGCTGGAAAAGAGCTGTGGAGCAACAGTTAAGCAATTAGTGTGACAAATCGCTCCCGGTTTCTGTAAATTTTTTTATTCGCACGCTATTTAAACCGCTTAGCGATTGTTTTTCCGCCACCAGTTCGCCTTCCCACGGTCAAAAATCATAATCGCAAAACAAAATTCCATTGTTATTAATGGTATTACAAATTAATGTTTTATCTCGCAACGTTCTTTTAGATAAATTTTGTCAATGGTGAAATTGTAGGACTGAACGCATACCGACAAAAATAAATAGAAAATTTATTAGTTTAATGCATAAGTTCCTATTTTTCTTTCGTCAGCGCAATAACTTGTTGCAAAGACATACTTCAAATCTGTTACATATAGTAATCTAGATTCATCATTAATTATGATCTCACGTCTGTAGCGAAGCCACAAAGAAATACAGCACGTCAGTCTGTTTTATTCGCGTGCTAAACGGAATTCATTGTCAAGTGAAGAATGCGTTATTGGCACATTGTTCTTTTTGAGATGAGGAGTAAATGAGTTTGGAAGATTTCGCTCTCTTCGTGGAGGAGTAAAAGCAAAAGACGGAAAAAATGCTCCTATCGTTTCAAAAAGGGTCATACCGACCAGCGCTTTACCATCCCATGGATAAGTCTCATCTGGATGAAGATGTAAATTCTGGAATACATGGATGTTCACATCAGTCAGCCATAAATCATTGGATGCAATGATTTGTTGTTGTGGGATTATTTTCAGGCAGAAATTAAAAATTGTGTTTGTTTTTTGTCACGAAGATCAACTGTCAAAGTCTGTGTACAAGTCAGTGATCATATTTTGCATTTTATTCCTAACCGACCGTCTTCAACGCACATTATTATCCCATTGACAATACGATCTGCATTAGCAGAACATTAAGAGTGTTCTGATGCGAGTGTCATTGTCAAATATTTTGTACACGCAGGTACAAGAACAAGTGAATATTCTGATACGGTTATCAAGCGTCAAACACTTCGTGTGCGCTAATACATGAGCAAGTTGCACTTGAAACTATAATGAATACGTGAGGAGTGTAGTATAGTGTTTATATTCTCAATACTCTGCCTCGTGATGGCTGGGTGTTGTGTGCTGTCCTTAGGTTAGTTAGGTTTAAGTAGTTCTAAGTTCTAGGGGACTGATGACCATAGCTGTTAAGTCCCATAGTGCTCAGAGCCATTTGAACCATTTTTTATTCTCAATAACAGATACGTAATATACTATATTTTGGCTGTAATATGACTAGAGTTGCGTTCTGTCAAAACTACGATTCGGTAGCTTTGGTAAAATACAGAAATGATGTAGTAAATGGTAGGTTTCGCAGTAGCATTAGTAGCACTGGTAGGGAAAGAAATCTAAATGAATGGGTAAGAAAGAAACTGGGAACCGATGACTTCTCTTTGTTTGGTTGTTTGATTTGCACATAATTAGAACTGTACATTATTCAGTGTTAGTACATTGTGTATTCTCTATCCTGCTAAAATATAAATTGCATTTTATAAGTAATGAAAATTAGTTGATCACGTAACTTCTGCACTTTCATGTAACCAAAGCAATTACTTCTGATGCGAGTGCAGTTTACGTGCTCAGACGTTAAAAATATATGTGTAAATGATTATTGTTGTTATTTTGCACTAACAGAACATTCTCCATCATGAACATACGTAACAGTTTCCTGTTATTATCGATAAAAGCGGATGTTGCTTATGAATTACAGAAAATTTTTTTATATAACTTTCACGAAGTATTGAAGCGATGTTTGATACATTTTTGTTTTGCGGTTTTTCCTTATCTTGCCTTTTTGTTGAGTAAATTGCGTTTTCTAGCGCAGTATGATGAACCTATATTATTTTAACTATTTTTACCACAACATCCCTCTGGTTGACGCTACAAATGGCTCTGAGCACTATGGGACTCAACTGCTGAGGTCATTAGTCCCCTAGAACTTAGAACTAGTTAAACCTAACTAACCTAAGGACATCACAAACATCCATACCCGAGGCAGGATTCGAACCTGCGACCGTAGCGGTCTTGCGGTTCCAGACTGCAGCGCCTTTAACCGCACGGCCACTTCGGCCGGCGTTGACGCTACAAATCAACAGTTTTGGGATTAAAAAAAAACAGTTTCAGTTTTGCTATAAATATTGCTTACTTTTAAGAAACAGACAGGATAACTATAAAGAACAAAAATGTTCCGTAGGTTACTGGTCTTATATATATTCTCATTCAGTTTTTAGACGTTTCACCGCTTCCGGTTTTCAGGGGAACCTGGTAACACACTGATGATAAAGAACACGATCGTTATGAGGTAACTCCAATAGATATGCAAGACACCAAAGTTACACGTAACATGTGTATGACCTTCATCGACCAAGACTACTAGGGAGACTACCGTAGTGTATGCTTACTGACTATAGCAGTTTTACAGCTCTAGACATAAAGTGTGACTGGGATAAAAACAACAGTATTTGCGGAACAATCAGACCTGCAGAGAATCGATGATTGGTGCAGGAACTGGTATGGCAAGCTAACCTGAACGTAAATGAATGTAGTGTATTTCGCATAAACAGACGAAGAAATCCACAAAAGTTAGATTACGCTATTGGTGAAAATAACTGGGAACAGTAACAACAGTAAAATACTTGGATGTAGCAATCCGGAGCGACCTAAAGTAGAATAACTACATGAGACAAGGCAGGAAAAGCAGATGCCGGGCTCAGATCCATTGGGAGAGTCTTAAGGAAATGTGATACATGTACGAAAGAAGTGGCTTACAAATCACTTGTTCGAACGATTCTTGAATATTGTTCGTAAGTCAGGGGCCTTACCAAGAGGATTAGTAAAAAAAGTAAGAGGAGATCCGAGAAAGAGTAGCGCGTTTTGTAGCGATATCCTTTGCCTGGCGCGAGTGCGTTGTGGAGACGCTATGAGAAAGGCGTTGTGGATCACCGAGAGATTTACTATAGAAATTCCGAGAGATTACATACCGGGAAGAGTCGAACAACATATTACTTCCTCCACACATTCGTCACGAGAAATTATCAAGGCGAATTCAGAGAAATTAGCGATCATACGGAGTTTTTCCGATAGTCATTCATCGCACGCGACGGCCTTAATGTATGGAACGGGAAAAGCGGAGTGGAGGGGGGTTGGGTGAGATAGTGGTAACAGAAGTGTCCACCATGCACCATAACGTGTCTTGTGGAGTATAGATGAAGATGTGGATATAAAAAAAATATGAAACTCTCAGACATACACAATTAAAGCTTTGTTAAGTATGTTGGTCTACCAACACTGTTATGACTCACGAGTAATATGTAAGAAGCAAAATTGCATATCCAGATTTCGGAGATAACGTTTCAAAGAAATGTCAAAGGGAGGAGGCAAACAGAATCATTAATATTGATACGAGAAATAAAACAAACCTGTGTATCTAGAAAGAATTTTCACTCTGCAGCGGTGTGTGCGATGGTATGAAACTTAGGACAGAATAAAACTGTATGCCAGACCAGGACTCGTATCTAGGGTTTTTGTCTTTCGCGGGCTGTTGCCCCATCGACTGAGCTGTCCAGGCACGATTCATGATAAATGCTGACAGGTTTTTATTTATTTACTTTTCTTCCATCAAATCGTCCACCATAATGACTTCTCTAACATGAAACAGCCAATGCTGCGCACTATGTGAGTAACGAATCGTTATGGCTCGATCAGGTCGCAGAAAATGATCCGATATGTAGCAAGAGAAATCGTGAGTGGTTCACCGCGACAAAGAACTTGTTCATGTAACACATTACCATGAAAAGGTTTTCTTTATGCCGAATGAATGCCATATTCTCCAAACATAACTGCTGCTCTTTTCGGCTTTATGATGTTGATATCAGATCACAATCAGTGACTGAATGTATCTGCATTGAAAGCAGCGGAAATGCATTTTCTTGCTTGACGCCAGTTTCTGAGGGATGAGTGTATGTTGGGGAGAATACAAACTGTAGAGCCTGCATTCTGCAGAAATTAACTCATTTACGGTAGATTTCTGTCATTCTCTCCTGAAACAAAAAGTTCAGAGTTGAGTAGTGATGACTACTTACCAGGGATACATCCTTAGTGTCCAGATCACTGGGTGAACCAACAATTCAAAAGTCCTTTTTTTCAGCTACTTACTTTTTGCGATGTCCATTTGCTCCCCAAAAGTGAAATGTAGAAATTAATAAAATACGAAGGCTATTCGCAAAGTAAGTTCCGATCGGTCGCGAAATGGAAATCACTGTGAAAATCTTATGAAGCTTTGTACAGATGTGTTGGGCAGTGCCCCCAGTACGCCTGTCGATCGCGTCACGTCTCTCTCCTCAGTTCTGAGCGTACAGTGAGCACATAAAGACGCCTAGAAAATAGCATCTCCCGCCAATTGCGTGGGCCTGGTGAGAAATTTCGCCTCAAGCTATGCAGCCCACATAACATAACTGTCATGCGTTTCCTTCTTCAAGACTATTCTCAGCCGCATTCTGCAAAGGCAATGAAGATGCTCCTGCAGCGTTTCCGATCGGAAGTGTTTGATCACTCACGACACAGCCCGTAGTTGGCTCCCTCTGAGTTACATCTCTGCTTTCATGAACCGCTGGCTATGGCGACAACATTTTGGCACAGACAACGAGTTGTAGACCAGTGCAGAGAATCGGCGGGAAGAACTGGCGGCAGCCTTCTATGATGAGGGTATTGGCAAGTTGGTTCAACGCTACGAAAAATGTCTAAATCGGAGCGGCAACTAAGTAGATAAGTAGTTGGAAGTTGTAGCTAACTGTTATAAATAAAATATTTTCGATTTTCACAGTGGTTTACATTTCGCAGCCGATCGGAACATACTTTCCGAATACCCCTTGCGTTTACAATAACTAAGCGTACACAGCGCCCAGATGCGACGAAAATATTCACTGATGGGTGGAAAATAACTGATGAATGTATGTGGACAGCTTCTTATTTACGAATACGAAATTGCAGTGCCTATGTTGTGAAGAAGTATGATGCAATATTCCTTCTGATACTACAGGGACTACAGCTGCTGTGAGAGACATGTAATTGCGAATATGAACCACCTCCAGCTATGTAATGGAACAACAACGTAAATTTGTGCCAGACCAGGACTAGAACCCGGATTCCCACTTTACGCGAGAGGTAGCCTTCACCACTTCGGCTACCCAATCATGATTCACGCCAGCCCCAAACTTCCGTATGTCGCCGTCCATGTGTACTCGTACATTCCATTAATGTTATTCACGTATGGGCGAGAGATTTTATTTGTAAGTCTCAGACCCGTTATCGGCCGATAAATTCGAAATTGCAGTGCCTGTGTTGTGAAGAAGTGGACATACATGCATGCGACGTACAAATCAAATGCCACCACTGTACGGGAATAACATTACTGGAATGTGCGAGTACAGGTACGACACATGGAGAACGACAAATGGAAGTTTGGGTCTAGCCTTGAGTTGTGGTCGGATAGCTGAACCAGTTAAGCCAACGTCTTGCGTAAAGTGGGAAATTCGGCTTACAGTCAGTTCTGACACAAATTTTCTTTTTCGTCATTCCATTATACATCCGGAGGTGGTTCATATTCGCAACTGCAAATACATCTGATGGTTTCCTCTTTTGTCCTGGTATCCGAGCAGAACAGCCGTACTCCCTACCTCACAACACGTCAGTGTTCACGGCGTCTACATCTGCATCTGCCGTTAAATACGTAATATGCAAATCATTATGAAGTACGTGGAACAGTGAAATTAGTATCGTACAACACGCTAGTGTTTCGTCGCGTTGCAGTAGCATATGGAATGTGAGAAAAATGTGTGCTTGAATGTCTCTGTAGTACTATAATTAGTATACTTCTGTTTTCACGGTCACGAGAGCGATATGTAGCTGTTTGGCATGACCCTCACGCATGTGAGCAATATTCCGAGATGGACGCCAAGTTATTTGTGAACAGTCTCCTTTGTAGACTGACGAAATTTTCCCAGTATCCTGCCAATTAACCGAAGTCTGCCACCAGCCTTACTTAAGAGTGAGCCAACGTGGTCATTCCATTTCACATCCCTACAAATTGTTATACCCAGGTATTTGTATAACATGATTCACTGTAGTTGACAATCATTGCTACTGTAGTCATAGGATACTACGCGTTTTCGCTACGTGGAGGACAAAATTTTACATTTCTGTGCTTTTAAGGCAAATAGCCAATCTTAGCAGCAGATTGCCGTCTTATCAAGATCTAATTGGATATTTCTGAAGCTCTTTCAGACAGTACTTTGTTATGCATGGTCCAGTCATATGAATGTGACCACTGCCTATGTTCAATGTCAATGGCCGGTGGCAGCAGTAGCGGTGGAGCGCATATAAAGCGTGTTGGGGAGATGCGGAGAACAGTGGAGTCGTTGTCGTAATACGGAAACAGAGCGATTTATGTGACGTCCAAAAGGGCATAAGCATTGGTTTCGGGCCAAGGGTGGAAGAATTTCCAAAACGGCTAAGTTTGTAAACTCGGCGTGCCGCCGTGGTTAAAATATACTGTTCATGGCCAAATGACGCTATTCAAAACCGGCGCCGAGGCAACTTTGGTGCAACACGGGCCACAGATAACAGGGGTAAGCAACGGCAACAGAGATTCGTATGAGTGAATAGACATGCCACTGTCAAGCATCTGACCGCACAGATGAAATAAGGTGCTGTCAACAGCGTCTCCTCAACGACCGTCGGCGAACGTTGCTCTGTATGGGCCTCCGCAGCAGGCACCCGGTTCATGCTGACAGCTGTTCCTCGCCGAAGACTGGAATTTCCGCGACAGTACCGCAGCTGGACGTCCACTGAGTAGCGACGGGTGATCTTTCTGGATGAATCACGTATTATGCTACATCTAAAAGAATGAAAACACTCTACAACAATCGTTGGAAGTGTCCAGGTCGGAGTAGGGAGAGCTGTGGTCAGGGAAATGTTTCCATGGCATTCCCCGGGGGATATCGTCATTCTGGAAAGCTCAACGGATTAACAGAAGTATGCACCTCTCCTTTGGGACCATGTCCATCCCCACATGCAATTTGTTTTAGCTCGGCACTATGACATCTACCAGCAGGACAATGCAACGTGTCACACAGCTCGCAGTGTAGGTGCATAGTTCGAAGAGCATCAGGATGAATTTACTGGACTCCCCTGGCCACCAAACGCCCCAGATTTAAAACCAATCGAGAATCTGTGGGACCTCTTCGATCGGCCTGTTCTCGTCATAGATCCTCCCTCAACAGAGAGGCACTGGCCTGTCGGTGCGGGCCGGGGTGGCCGAACGGTTCTAGGCGCTTCAGTCTGGAACCGCGCGGCCGCTACGGTCACAGGTTCGCAGGTTCGAATCGTGCCTCAAGCATGGATGTGTGTGATGTGCTTAGGTTAGTTAGGTTTAAGTAGGTCTAAGTTCTACGGGACTGATGACCTCATAAGTTAAGTCCCATAGTGCTCAGAGCCTCTTTTTTTTTTTTTTTTTTTTTTTTTTTTTTTTTTTTTTTTTTTTTTTTTTTTTTTTGCCTGTCGGTGCCTCCCAGAACGTCAGTGACTCTCTTCCTGCACATCTTGCAGCTGTTCGCGCTGCTAAAGGTTGTTATTAAGGCTCTTGACAGCTGGTCACGTTAATGTGAATGAGCACTGTAGATAAACGCATCATTGGCGAAAAGTCTGAGGTTAGTATTTATTAATATTGACTGCACGATTGTTAATATGAGCACCATGAACAGGAAAGGGACCCAATACAGTTTCCTGGGGTGTACCATATTCTACGACTACATTTGTCGATGACTCACCATCCAACACAAGTTGCTGCATTCTCCTACCACGAAATCCTCAGTCCAGTCACAAATTTTGTTTAATACTACCGTACTCTCGATAATAAGCGTAGGCGCGGTACTGAGCCAAATGCTTTTCGGAAATCAAGAAATACTGCATCTACCTGACTGCCTTAATCCATGGCTTTCAGAAAGCCATGTTATACTAGAGCGAGTTGGGTTGTTTTCGAAATACGTGCTGGGTGGCATGCAGGTCATTGTGTTCTGGATACCTCATTATATTTGAGTTCAGAATATTTTCTAAGAACCTACAACAACTGGGTGTCAGGGACATTGGGTGGTGGTTTTGTAGATCACTTCTGCTACTCTTCTTGTAGACAGGTGTGCTTTCTTCGAAACACTATGCATGGTTTTTTGTTCGGGGGATACACGGTATATTAGTGTTAAGACAGAGGTTAAGTGGGCCACAATGTCTGCACCACATAATGATTTTATCGAGCCCTAAATCTTTGTTCAATTTAAATGTTTTCAACTGTTTCTCAACACCATTGACACGAATATTTATTTCTCTCATCTTTTCAGTGGCGCGACCTTTGTAAAGGTGCTATTGAAAACAGAGTCAAGCATTTCTGCTCTTCGCTTTGCTTCTTCCAGTGTCAATTCATTTCCCGACCACGAGTATCTGGACACTAGCTTTAGTGACACTAACAACCTTTACATACGACCAGAATTTCTTTAGTTTTTGTGAGAGATCTTTCGACAATTTTCTGCTGTGGTATCGTTGAAAGATTCTTCTTCATCTTTGGAACATAATGCAGAAAGTAGTGGACATACAGCGATATGGAAATACGGTTAACTTTCTTAAGATGTCAGCCAACGGCTTTGCCGCAGTGGTGACACCGGTTCCCGTCCGATCACCGAAGTTAAGCACTGTCGGGCTGGGCTAGCACTTGGATGGGTGACCATGCGCTCTGCCGAGCGCTGTTGGCAAGTGGGGTGCACTCAGCCCTTGTGAGGTAAACTGAGGAGCTGCTTGATTGAGAAGTAGCGGCTCCGGTCTCAGAAATTGACTTTCGGCCATGAGAGCGGTGAGTTGACCACATGCCCCTCCATATCCGCATCCTGTGACGCCAGTGGGCTGAGGATGACACGGAGGCCTGTCGGTACCGTTGGGCCTTCATGGTCTGTTCGGGAGGAGTTTAGTTTTAGTTTAGTTTCTTACGATGTGATCGCACTAGGGCCTCAAAACGGATCGAGCGCTCACCTGTCTCCTCAGTGGAGCCGACCACACTCATGAGTTTAAAGTCTGTATTCATACGGCAGGAAAGAAAAACACGACTACAGAGAGGCCACCATCACTACAATTTGTATCTCGTTTTCCACAGGAGATCGTAGCTTACGGATTGGGCATGCAGTTGACAGTAAAGGATAGGCTTCCTACCTACACTTAAAACTTATCGAATTACCCTCGCAGGATAGGCGTTAGAGACTCTACAACTTGTTCACTCTGGAGGAGCGAACCGTTTCTACGATTCGAAAAAAGCACAGCTCATTCCCGTTTTAAAAGAAGAATCATTGAACAGGCGCTCAGAACTATAGGCCTAAATGACTGAAGTCGGTCTGTTGTCCGGTCCGGAACATGCTTTACGTTCGCGTATAATTACATTTATGGAAGTCCAAAAATCTCCTCTGTACGAATCGACATGGATTCCGTGATCACTCATCAAATGGTTCAAATGTCTCTGAACACTATGGGACTTAACGTCTAATATCATCAATCCCCTAGAACTTAGAACTACTTAAACCTAAATAACCTAAGGACATCACACACAGCCATGCCCGAGGCAGGATTCGAACCTGCAACCGTAGTGGTCGCGCGGTTCCAGATTGTAGCGCCTAGAACCGCTCGGCCACCCTGGCCGGCGATCACTCATCGCACAAGACTCTGCTCGCTCTGTTCATCCACGATAACCAGAAAGAAGAGGCTACCGGTGCCAGGTTGTTGTGTTCCTTGATTTCCAAAAGGAGTTCGTTACAACTCCCTACCGCAGCCTTATGAATAAAATACAAGCGTACGGAATATGAGATCACCTGTATGATTGGACTGAAGACTTCTTATTAAACGGAGCACTGCACTTCATTCTATCCCAATGAAGTGTTACAGAATGATTGCTTTTGACGTAGTCTATATAGAGGGTCGTCAGAAACAGTTAGAAAAGCTTGTACGGTTGCTGCAGGGTAGGATGTGCAGCGAAATAATAGATAAGAAATATATATATATATATATATATATATATATATATATATATATGTCGCGCTGTTTCCGAGTTAATTAGCACTGAAGTTAGCCAGTCAGGCCGTTGCGCGCGCAGATTCAGTCCGCCAGCCAGATATAATTTGTGTCAGTTGTTGCTATAGTATAAATGATAGCACACGAGACTGCTCAGCCTTTGGCTCGGGTTCGAGCCTTACTACCATCCCATGTCCAATTTTTGAATCGCTCTCGTTTTTTGTTTTAGGAAACCAAATGAAGAACACATTTGGCGACACGAAGAAAAAATTAGAGAGAATCGAGCTCGCACGGAGACTAACAATAATCACACTTCCTGCTGACGATTAGAGACGAACAGGAAAGGGGAGAAGTAACAGTGCTACATACATTACCCGCCACACACACACACACACACACACACACACACACACACACACAAACACACACACACATATATATATATATATATATATATATATATATATATATATATATGGTGTCTGTGTTACCGCAATCAGTTATATAAACGAAACTAAGCTCGTTCTCATTATTATCACGTCTAAGCTCGCTTAAGAAAACGCAGCTTAAAAATGATGGATTTGCCCACTCATTTCCACGAAGAGATCCTGCATCATAACTTGGGCTATTTGTGTGACGTTAGTGCCATATTTGTTTAACCGAAATTTTTCAATAATCAAAGAGAACTGTATTTGTTGCCTGTTACCTGTCTATGTTATTATGATCTGTTACCTGAAATTACAGTCTACGCAATGTAAGACTTACACAAAATTGATAAAATCATTTCATAGGCTCACCCAAATGGTGGGTACGAAACTCATTGAAACGTTGCGACAAAACGAGGAAACCAATGAGCTTGTCACCCGCTATGATTTCATCAATGGAATACGCCGGGAAAGCATACTCAAAATTGTTTTAATAATCAGATGTAGCACTTATATAGTACGGTAATGGATGCATCATAATACATCAAACGCTAGTATAAAGTTAGCACCATCGCGCACAAATTGCTCTTCGGCCATTAATAGGATCTACGTTTTTGCTGTATTCCCACGCGCTCTAATTTATTACAACTGATTTCAGTAATAACTGAGGCGATGCAATGTCTGACAAACATAAATTCTTTTAAACATTTTAACCATGCCTTCTCAAAGAACGCAGTTTCACTAACAGAGCAGCTTCTGCTATGAAGAAGGCTTGAATCGTAAATATACATACTGAAAGTACTGCATCGTAACGATGTAACGGTTAGAAACTTCTGGCCAGATTAAAACTGTGTGTCGGACTGGAACTCGAATCCAGAACACTGCCGTCCGTGGGTAATGCCCTTACCAGCTGCAAAATCCAGGCACTTCTGCAAGACAGAATCTGCAGAGAAATGGCTTAATCACAAATTAGGTCATACTTTCTGTTATGAACCTTTCGCCTTTTCTTGAACTATGCGCCGATTGTAAACTTTGTGTTATGGTATTACCTATCACATGAAGCCTATAAACAAATTCTTAGCCCCTCCTCTCCCCCCCCCCCCCTCCCAAAGAAAAGCCAAATTACGCCGCAGAGCCATACTATTTATATCGTTGATAGAAATGATGAATTAAACTGGCTACAGTCCATTCTATGAGATTGGCCCCGGAGTTCACATGTGCTAATGGTGCTGTTCCACGTATCAAGTAAAAAATCAAAACATTTTTTCAAATTACGTGGTTTATTAGTAAACATAGTTTACAATAACAGCCGTCAGCTATGTACGGGACAAATTACTTGGTTACCATCGCTCATGTTTTTCCGTTGTTTCCAACTCAGCTTTCGCATGACTTCACAAAAATAAAACACTAGAGGTTTTAACGACCTACCTCAACATCAGCGCAGTTAGAATTACCTGTGGCAAATCTGTGTATAGACATGTATCTTCCCACAAGATTAACGAATGTGAGATCATTAAACAGAAGTATAAATATGTACTTCATAGAGTAATTAAGCTGCCTGGTGGCGAACACTATTTTAATTTATAACACTTCTAACATAAAAAATGCAAATGTGGCAGCAATAATATTTGAATCAGTTATTCCTTCTACTACTCGTTCTGCCCCCTTACCTCAAAACGATCTTTGGAATGACTGTCAAATGATGTGTAAAGCGTATCTTAAAGCATTTGATTCAAAAAATGTCTTACATTGTGCGAGAGATCCATATTTCGAAGGTTATGTAGAATTGAATTTTATTCATTTTGAATTGAATTTTATTGATATTAATTCACTTGATACATTTGGGAGCCAACTGTATGTGTGAAATATTATTTTTTGCCTTCGAACGTTAGTTGAATGAACTTTGCAATTGAAAACATTGTTTAATTGAATTTTGATGTCGCATAGCAGATGCCTTTGTCAATGCGTGATACAATTTTAAACGTAGCCAAAAGAGTAGGTCCTCCATGGAATCTTTACCTTATTGTGGGCTTTAGCTGATATACGACTAGATCCTCAATTCAAGGTAGCTAAATATGGGGTCATGAATTTACGTGGTATCAAAATTCGAAATATGTGTCCCTTATAGGAATCTGAAAAAACAACAACTTCAGGAGGATTGTGTGGAATCTATGGAATCATCAAGCAATTACAAATGTTAAGTTGTTGAAGTTGTTGGTGAAAACGTGTCGCGTGTATAACAAAAATAGAAATCACGTAATGTCGCGTTATGTTAGGGTCTGTTGCAAGATGTCGTGATCGACTTTGCTACGATAATATATAATCGATTTCTTTAATTATAACTCGCTGTCGGAGACAGTATTTGGATTCTAGTTTATACATTATCTGATCAAAAATTTCCGGTCTCTCCCATGTAACGGTAGTTGTCACGAGCTATGGACCCTGCAGTATGAAAGCAGACCCAGAATATAGTCTTGTGAGTAGAAAATCAATAACAACAGAATATGTGCCAGGAGAACACAGTGACTTTGAACATATACTGTTTATTGGACGTCACCTGAGTAAAACAAATCCATCTGGGACATTTTCGATTTTCGGCTGTTGGTGATGTGATTGTGAAGTGGGAACATGAAGAAACAACCACAGTTAAACCAGGACCTGACAGATGTCATTGTACTGACTGACAGGGAGCGTCGGTCTCTGCAGAGGGTGTTTGTAAAAAAATCGCCTAAAATCAGCAGAAATAATCATTCGGGAGTTCCAAAGTGCTTACAGTAGCTCAGTTACGACACTGACTCCGTAAGGAGTTAATTAAGCTGTTGGACCTGCATGTGCATCCATGTGCAGAGTGAATGTACATGAAAGACCAAAAGTATTTAAAAAATTGTAACGTTATAAACCTTATTTAAGACACTTAAGAACTGGTCGGGACATGGGAATGGACATATCAGATAGTAGGAGACTATTTATAATGGTAAACCTAGGAAACAAGAACAGATTAATAAAGGGCCTAACATAGACTGAACGACCAAATATAGCAAGACAAGAAATTTGCATACCCTGTAGTTGGTCGTGCCAAAGGCCTTGCCGTAGTGGTAACACCAGTTCTCGTCAGATCAAAAATGGCTCAAATGGCTCTGAGCACTATGGGACTTAACTGCTGTGGTGATAAGTCCCCTACAACTTAGAACTAGTTAAACCTAACTAACCTAAGGACATCACACACATCCACGCCCGAGGCAGGATTCGAACCTGCGACCGTAGCGGTCGTGCGGTTCCAGACTGTAGCGCCTAGAACCGCTCGGCCACTCCGGCCGGCTCTCGTCAGACCACCGAAGTTAAGCGCTGTCGGGCTGGGCTAGCACTTGGATGGGTGAGATCCCGGTCTACTGAGTGCTGTTGTCAAGCGGGGTGAAGCCAATTAAGGAGCTACTTGATGGGGAAGTAGAGGCTCCGGTCACGAAAACTAACAACAGACGGGAGAGCGGTGTGCTGACCACATGCCCCTCCATATCGGCATCCAGTGACGCCGGTGGGCTGAGGATGACACGGCAGTCGGTCAATACCGTTGCACCTTCATGGCCTGTTCGGACGGAGTTAGTTATAGTTGGTTGTAGCATGGGTAAAGAACTGAGTCGATCTGCTGTATGCTAAACTGACGGTGACCGCCATAAGACCGGATGCGCTAGTGACAGAGAAAAGACCGCAACACTTGATAGGTGCGACCGGATTTTGGACTCCAGAGGTTGGGAAACACCTTAATAGTACAACAAGTTTGAGAGACTAGTGAGGAAGTAACAACATGCAAAGCAGTGGGATACGGAAATACTAAGGAATGCACAGATACCCTTAAAGTTCTCTGAGGCTACATATATCGCAATAATGAATAGCTCAGTAGGCAGTTCAGTTAAAGAAGAAAGGGCTTATCTGAAAAGGGCAATCACAGAAGCTGGAAAGAAAAATATAGGTGCAAGAAAGGTAACTGCGAGGCTACCATGAATAACAGAAGAGATACTTCAGTTGATTGACGAAAGACGGAAGTACAAAAGTGTTGAAGGAAATTCAGGAATACGGAGATACAAGCCACTTAGGTATGAAATAAACAGGAAGTGCAGAGCAGCTAAGGCAAAATGGCAGCATGAAAAAATGTGAAGAAATCGAAAAAGAAATGATTGTTGGACGAACTGTCTGAAATCTGGATTTTGCAGGACAGAGCGGATCAGGTTATGGTTGTGGAAAGGGGTCAAGATCGGTTACTGTTAGTTGCACAAAACACACAAACTTTATTTTCCTAAAAACACTTCATCACACATGCCCTTAAAAGGATTCAAAAACAATACGGCTGAAGGCCCGAACACAAGTTATTAAAATTGCCTTAAGCAATAGACACGGCTGAAGGCCTCAGTTACAAAATTTTTTGCACAAATACTCGGCTGAAGGCCACACACTAGACATAGAAGAACTGAGGCTTAAACCCTGGATAACAAGAATTTCCAATAGAGAAGAAATTTGAAAAGGTTTTAAAAGTGAGTTTTCAAATTTTAATTTAAGACGGCTGAAGGCCTTATCTTAACACTAAAACAAACTAAATTAATAGACGGCTGAAGGCCTCGCACAAAAAAAATGTTCAAATGTGTGTGAAATCTTATGCTAAGGTCATCAGTCCCTAAGCTTACACACTAGTTAACCTAAATTATCCTAAGGACAAACACACACACCCATGCCCGAGGGAGGACTCGAACGTCCGGCGGGAGGTGCCGCGCAGTGGTTCAAATGGCTCCGAGCACACTGGGACTTAACATCTGAGGTCATCAGTCCCCTAGAACTTAGAACTACTTAAACCTAACTAACCTAAGGACATCACACACATCCATGCCCGAGGCAGGGTTCGAACCTGCGACCGTAGCGGTCGCGCGGTTCAGGAGTGAAGCACCTAGAACCGCTCGGCCACACCGGCCGGCTGCCGCGCAGTCCGTGACATGACGCCTCAAACCGCGCGGCCGCTCTGCGGCACCTCGCACAGTACTTAAAACTAAAAGAAAATTGCAATCTAAAAGCAACAGAACAGTGGTGCTCAGAAGTGTTTCAAGGGTTGGCCTCAGGAGGTAACTCTAACGTAAGGTTAGGTAAACCAGGCAGCGAAACGTAAGATTAAATAATTGGATGGGAACCCTACATAGGGACGGCTGAAGGGCCGACCAGTAACCTAACCAATTCCCTTCCGGCCGACCAACGGCACGAAAAGCGAGGACGAAGATACCAGCAGCGCTACGTCTTCAAATATTGACGTCTAAATACAGCGAAAGCACAAAATATGAACAAACAGCAAGGGCTGTCGAACTACGCATCGAGCCGGACAGCACCATAAGGCGAGGAAAAACACACTACGGAACACTACGGTAAATGACCACACCGCGGAGACTTCCTCGCTGCTGTGTCCCAACCGACCGCCTGCCTACTCCATTACGCAGACAGTATTAAAATTAACTGCTCAGTCGAAATCACACAAGCTAGACACAGTTCCACGAAAGCACTTCCACAAGAACTCGAACAATGTTAAAAGCAATCACTGTGGAACAACAAGGACGAATAACATGTCGACACACACAGAGAACCCAGAAGGGATCGAAGGACCAAATACACGTCCCCGAGCCGGCCAGAGTGGCCGAGCGGTTCTAGGCCCTACAGTCTGGAACTACGCGACCGCTACGGTTGCAGGTTCGAATCCTGCCTCGGGCATGGTTGTGTGTGATGTCCTTAGGTTAATTAGGTTTAAGTAGTTCTAAGTTCTAGGGGACTGATGACCTCAGAAGTTAAGTCTCATAGTGCTCAGAGCCATTTGAACCATTTTGAACACGTCCCCGATGAGACGACCGACTGAACGACCAACCAACGCCGTCCCCACTGAAGTCATGTGCGCCGGCGGCGGCCGGGCGAGTCATGGCTGTCCGGACCTCACTGCTGCTCCCGTCCCGACTACCTTCGGACGGACGACGTCCCGGAGACACTGGCTCGGATCCAACCATAAAGAGGGAGCACCGGCCCACTGGCTACCCAACATCTCTGCACAAGGAAGGAACCGACCCACGTCCGGCAAGATGACCAACTGACGAGGCCCAGAAACGCTCAAAAGACCAAATACACGTCGCCCGATGAGACAGCCGACCGAAAGGTCAACACGCAGTCGTTCCCGCTCCAGTTTCTTTCCGTCAGATAGTGCATGTGTGTCGCCAGCGGTCGGCGAGTACTGGCTGTCGACGCTTCACTGTCGCTCCGTCCCAACTGAACTCCTGACACACGATGAGCCGGAAATACTAGCGGTCGCTTCAAAGATAATACGACAGTACTCTTATCCATACACGCTGCTGCTGACACTCACGGCAGGCAAGCCAGCAACTTAGTGACGCCAGTAAATCGAATAAGAAACGAGGCGACAGTTCCGTGAAGACAAGCTGTCAAGGAAGAAACGGCATGAACACAAGCCACACACGGCTCACTGACTCGACATATAGGAAAGTAATATAACCTTCGGTGAAATTAAAAGCAAGGGCGGTAACATGAACAGTACAATGGGAATTCTACTGTTAAGCGCAGAGGAGAGAGCGGATAGGTGTAAAGAGTGCATTGAACGATTCTGTGAGAGGAAGGACTTAGTTGAAGCAGAAACAGGAGTCGATAGGGAAGAGATATGGGATCCAGTACTAGAGTCAGAGCATAAAATAGCTTTGGGCGATTTAGGAGCAAATAAGGCAGAAGGGATAGAGAACATTTCATCGGAATTTCCAAAAGTAATTGGGGAAGTGGCAGCCAAACGACTAATCACGTTAGTGAGTAGAACATATGAGACGGTTGATATACCAACAAACATTGTCCACACAATTCCGAAGATAGCAAGAGACGACAACTGCGAGAGTTAAGGCACAGTCATCTTAACAGCTGATGCATACAAGTTGCTGACATGAATAATATGGAGGAGGATGGAAAAGAAAATTGTGGATCTGTTAGGTGACGATCAGGTTGGTTTTAGGAAAGGTGAGTACACCATGGAGGCAGTTTCGACAATGCGGTTGATAATGGAAGCAAGACTGAAGAAAAATCAAGACACATTCATAGGATACGTCAACGTGAAAAAGCGTCCGAAAATTTAAAACGGTGCAAGATGTTTGAAATTCTGAGAAAAGCAGGGATAAGCTATAGAGGAAGTCGGGTAATATATAATATGTAGAAGAACAAAGAACAGTAAGAGTGGGACGCGAGGAATGAAGTGTTTGGATTAAAAAGAGTGAAAGACGGGGATGTAGTCTTTCACTCCTAATGTTCAATATATAGAGATCGAAGAAGCAATGACGAAAATAAAAGAAAGTTTCAAACCCGGGACTAAAATTCAGGGTGATGATTTGCTGATGACACTGCTATCCTCAGTGAAAGCTAAGAAGAATTACAGGATCTGTTGAATGGAAATCTAACGGGTACTGAATATGGACTGAGAGTAAATCGAAGAAGACTAAAGTGATGAGAAGTAGCAGAAATGATAACAGCGAGAAACTTAACATTAGAATTGGGAATCACGGATTAGACAAATTCAAGGATTTCTACTATGTAGGCAGCAAAATAACCCATGATGGAAGGAGAGAGGAGGGCATAAAAAACAGGCTAACACTGGCAAAAAGAGCATTCCCGACTAAGGGGATTCTACTAGTATCAAACATAGACAATTTGAGGAATAAATTGCGGAAAATGTATATTTGGAGCACAGCATTGTGTTGTAGTGACACATGGACTGTGGGAAAAACGGAACAGAATAGAATCGAAGTATCTCAGATGTGGTGCTACAGAAGAATTTTGAAAATTAGGTGTATTGATGAGGTAAGGAATGAGGAGGTTCTCCGTACAGTCGGCGAGGAAAAAGAATATAGTGGAAGAAATCATTATAAAGGCAAGGTTCCTACCAAAGTAATATATGATATCTGAAGCATACATGCATCGAATTTATAATGAATGTGGTAGATACATGTAAGACATAAACAAACATGACGGAGTAACAAAAGTAACAAAATAAGGCGTTTGCATTTCCTGGATCCTAATTACCTCAAAAATTGTCTTCGGCACTGATTTTGTTAGGGTTCGTAGTTCTTGTAGTAAAATTGTCACCAAAAGTTATCGTATCGCTCATTTCAGCTCGTATGCGGCCCAAGCTATGCGTGATTTACCTTTAATGCAGAAGGCTGCCAAAATTATAACACTTACACCTTCGAAATTTTTACTCATCCTTACCTGCTGCTGTGTTCACTGATGCCATTCGTATTGAAATCCACCCGAATCATCTAAATTAAACTTCTCATCAGCGAGGATTACTTTACTCCATTCTCATGTCCATGACATACGTTTTTCAGCGAACTCCCAATATAGCCTGTTTATGTTTGGGTGTTATAGCAGGTTTCTGCATTCGTTTCTTGAATATTTGTAATTTGACAAAAATTGTTGTACGCATCTGGTAGTTACTGAACATTGTAAATCAACAACAAATTGAGAAAAATAACGATTTGTGACCCTTGCTTTGCACGAAAATAACCATTTCAATGCATCAGATAATTTTATGCTTTGCCCATATTTTCCGTTCTGTCCTCACGTGCGTCCAATCTAACTAGGGTGTGTATCACCGTACTTGAGCGGTTCAACTACTTGGCGATTTGATGATTAGAGAGACCCATTTCTTTCTACGCACCGACTTTTGCTTTTTCATCACATGATAATCGTTTTCCCCGTCGCACTGTCACAGTCGTGGTGTAGGCCAGTATTACACTATCATACTGTATTCCTTTGACAAAGAAATATGATCAAATATTCGTCAAATTTCTTCGACAATGATCTTTGATGTGGCGTTAAAAACGGGTATTACAGTGTTTTCGTATTTTCCATCAAAGTTCAAGATGG
Organism: Schistocerca americana; assembly: GCF_021461395.2. Classification (NCBI taxonomy): domain Eukaryota; kingdom Metazoa; phylum Arthropoda; class Insecta; order Orthoptera; family Acrididae; genus Schistocerca; species Schistocerca americana. The sequence goes on from NC_060125.1 coordinate 298,084,083, forward strand.
CAGACAACAACAACTTGTCATTATGAGCTGCAGGTGCTTGTATCACAGTTGCATTGTGTGATACTTTGGAAGAGAAGCGGCGGTAAAAGAGGTGGAACATACTCGGGTGAAGCCGCGAGTTTTGCATCGAGATAATAAAAGCATTCAGCAATCTTTGTTACTAGAGCCTACTACAAAGCAGAGTACTCACTTAAGAAAAGCTACACTACTGGCCATTAAAATTGCTACACCAAGAAGAAATGCAGATGATAAACGGGTATTCAATGGACAAATACATTATACTAGAACTGACATGTGATTACGTTTCCACGCAATTTGGGTGCATAGATCCTGAGAAAACAGTACCCAGAACAACCACCTCGGCCGTAATAATGGCCTTGATACGCCTGGGCATTGAGTCAAACAAAGCTTGGATGGCGTGTACAGGTACAGCTGCCCATGCAGCTTCAACACGATACCACATTTCATCAAGAGTAGTGACTGGCGTCTTGTGACGAGCCAGTTGCTCGGCCACCATTGACCAGACGTTTTCAATTGGTGAGAGATCTGGAGAATGTGCTGGCCAGGGCAGCAGTCGAACATTTACTGTATCCAGAAAGGCCCGTACAGGACCTGCAACCTGAGGTCGTGCATTATCATGCTGAAATGTAGGGTTTCACAGGGATCGAATGAAGGGTAGAGCCATGGGTGGTAACACATCTGAAATGTAACGTCCACTGTTCAAAGTGCCTACAATGCGAACAAGAGGTGACCGAGACGGTTAAGCAATGGCACCCCATACCATCACGCCGGGTGATACGCCAGTATGGCGATGACGAATATACGCTTCCAATGTGCGTTCATCGCGATGTCACCAAACACGGATGCGACCATCATGATACTGTAAACAGAACCTGGATTCATCCGAAAAAATGACGTTTTGCCATTCGTGCACCCAGGTTGGTCGTTGAGTACACCATCGCAGGCGCTCCTGTCTGTAATGCAGCGTCAAGGGTAGCCGCAGCCATGGTATCCGTGCTGATAGTCCATGCTGCTGCAAACGTCGTGGAACTGTTCGTGCAGATAGTTGTTGTCTTACAAACGTCCCCATCTGTTGACTCAAGGATCGAGACGTGGCTGCACGATCCGTTACAGCCATGCAGACAGATGCCTGTCATCTCGAGTGGTAGTGATACGAGGCCGCTGGGATCCAGCACAGCGTTCCGTATTACTCTCCTGAACCCAACTATTCCATATTCTGCTAACAGTCATTGGATCTCGACCAATGCGAGCAGCAATGTGGCGATACGATAAACCGCAATCGCGATAGGCTACAATCCGACCTTTATCAAAGTCAGAAACGTGATGGTACGGATTTCTCCTCCTTACGCGAGACACACAACGTTTCACCAGGCAACGCCGGTCAACTGATGTTTGTGTATGAGAAATTGGTTGGAAACTTTCCTCATGTCAGCACGTTGTAAGTGTCGCTACCGGCGCCAACCTTGTGTGAATGCTCTGAAAAGCTAATAATTTGCACATCACAGTATCTTCTTCCTGTCGGTTAAATTTCACGTCTGTAGCACGTCATCTTCGTGGTGTAGCAATTTTAATGGCCAGTAGTGTATATGTGCAGACAGGCTCACCTTAACACTGCGATTTCTTACTACAGGGGAGAGAGCAACTCTAGCTCACAATACAGCACTCGAATACCAGTGCACATTAGCCAAAAAGAAATTCCTTGAAGCAATTTATAAAGCACTGAAGGAGAAATAACTGCAAGTAAATGTTTAGTACAATATATGGGCAATAAGAACTATTTTAATTCTGAATAATTTAATTAAGAGGATTAGTGTTCCAACAACCACAAAATTACTAAAAAGTACGAAACAGATAAGCACGTTTTAGCTTGTGGCATCCAGAATTCAAAATTAGACAAGTAGAATTGAGAGCCAAGAATTATTTTTATTTTAGAGTGTGCCCTACTCATATATTCTGGTTTGCTGAAAAGGTGCCTTGATGTTTCTAGACGTAGAGGTGGATGGCTGGAGCTGAGATCGTGGATTTGAAGTCGTCTGCAGCATATCCCATCGGCCTGTCAGCACACGATTAATAGCATTCACTGTGTACTTGCTCCCTCCCCAGCCCCAGTCGAAGTAAGGTTATTGAAAAGAGTCGAAGGAACACACCATACAAACTTCTCAGTCCTATTTACAAACACACTACAGACGTCTAACAGTTGTACGATGCCAGCACTTCAAGTGGTTACATTTACAATGCAGTGAACAATAGATGAACTACGGCGAGACCCTGGATTTGACCATATTTCTTTGACGAAAGGCGAGATTTGACAAAAGTTCCATATTTAACTACCAAATTTATTTGACAAATATTTGACATATCAGCTTTGACAAAAAATGTAATAGTATAAGAATCGCCTTACGGACACAACAGGCACTGTCACCGCGCAAGCCGACTGCCTTTATAGCAAGTTCCACACTCTGCCACCTGAATCGTTGATGTCTTGTTACATACTGTACTACTGATATCAAAAGCCATACCATTTGACTGCATTTGCCAGTATTCTGGATCTCATACTATTGCGTATACACTGTGCACAACTATTCCAAGCGACTGTGTTTTCTTGCAAATATTCGTGACTTTATACTGATTTCTACTACTGTATACGAAAAACAAGAAGATGTGACGTATCCCGCGTCCGGCCATCCTGATTTAGGTTTTCTGTGATTTCCCTAAATCGCTCCAAGCAAATGCAGGGATGGTTCCTTTGAAAGGGCACGGCCGACTTCCTTCCCCGTCCTTCCCTAACCCGATGAGACCGATGATCTCGCTGTTTGGTCTCTTCCCCCAAACAACCACAACCCAAGATGTGACGAATTGAAGAGGAGGCAGAGACTGGAATACATCCAGCAAGTAACTAAGGATGTAGGTTGAAAGTGCTGCTCCTGAGATGAAAAAATTGGCACAGGAGAGGAATTTGTGGCGGGTCGCATCAGACAAGTGAGAAGACTGATTAGTAGGAGAGACAAAGGAAAAAAAACAGGGTACGTAGAAGTAAAAGAGAGAGAGAGAGACGAGGGGTCTACGACACCTACAAAGCAAGCTATTAGTTAAGGAGTAACCGGATTAAGGTTCTGGCTGAGTCCTTTCACGGTCGCCAACAGTGCCGGGACGCCTGTGGCGCGACTGCTCGCTAGCACGCGAAGTGCGTGCCGTGTGGGCGCTATGGAGGGCCGGAAGCGGTGCGCAGTGGAGCGTGCGTACGGCGGCCAGAGCCAATTACAGCGACCGCTGCTGCCTACGTCACGTCACAACACCAGCACACTACGGCTAGCTCGCTAACGGGGCACTAATCTGCACAGAGCCGCTGTTTGCCAGGCGCAAGCGCACCTGCTCCACGCCGTGTCGCGTGGCCGAGCGCCCCTCTTCACGAGCACGCGATGTCTGAGGCTATCAGGTGGAAATGATGTTGGTTCATCTACAAGGCTGCGTGATTTAAGCGCTTCGTGTAAACTGCGTAGTTATCTTGGAACTGCACAGACGCACACGAGCCGGTTTAAAGCCACGCTTCAATTGAAGCTTGTTACTTACATATTAACTGCACTTGTGGGGTACACGTCGCCTGCCCACCACTCCCGCTAACAAGTGGAACCGAAATTGATCCCATACCTTATGTCTTGGACAGCGCTTCTATATTATAGGCTGGATCGTCCGTCCTGTCTTCCCCAACGCTGACGGTTCGACAATGTTTACTTCATGGGTGGTTAACCTATTCACGCAACTTATTACATTTTTTAATTTTTTTAGTCGTTAGTCTTCTGATTGGTTTGATGCGGCCCGCCACGAATTCCTCTCCTGTGACAACCTTTTTATCTCGGAGCAGCACTTAAAACCTACGGCCTGAATTATTTGCTGGATATATTCCAATTCTGTCTTCCTCTACAGTTTTTACCCTCTACTGCTCCCTCTAGTACCGTGGAAGTTATTCTCTGGTGCCTTAACACATGTCCTATCAACCACTCCCTTCATCTTGTCAGCGTTTTCCATGCAGTCCTTTCCTCGCCGACTCTTCAGAGAACTTCTTCATTACTTACCTTATCAGTCCACGTAATTTTCAGCATTCTTCTGTAGCAAAAGACCCCAAATGCTTCTATTCTGTTCTGTTCCGGCGTTCCCACAACCCATATCTCACTTCTATACAATGCTGTGCTCCAAACGTACTTTCTCAGAAATATCTTCCTGAAATTAAGACCTATGTTTGATACTGGAAGACTTCACTATGCCTGGAATGTCCTTCTTGCCAGTGCTAGTCTTCTTTTTATGTCCTCCTTGCTCCGTCTGTCATTGGTTGTTTTGCTGCCTAGGTAACAGAATTCCTTAACTTCATCTACTTTTTGATCACCCATTTTGATGTTAAGCTTATCGCCGTTTTCATTTCTGCTACTTCTCATGACTTTCGTCTTTCTTCAATTTACTCTCAATCCCCAATCTGTACTCATTAGGCTTTTCATTCCGTTCAGCACATCCTATAATTCTTCTTCACTTTCACTGAAGATAACAATGTCATCAGCGAATGTTATCACTGAAATCCTTTTACGTTGAATTTTAATCCCACTGTTGAACCTTTCCTTAATTTCCGGCATTGCTTCTTCGGCGTATAGGTTGATCAGTTGGGGAGAAAGACTACGTCCGTCTCTTACACCCTTTCTAATCCAAGCACTTCATTCTTGGTCCCCCACTCTTATTGTTCCCTCTTGCTTCTTATACATATTGTATATTACCCGTTTTTCCCTTAGTTTAATCCTATTTTTCTGAGGATTTCGAACATCTTGCTCCATTTGACATTGTCTAGCGCTTTACCAAGGTCGACAAATCCAATGAACGTGTCTTGATTTTTCTTCAGTCTTGCTTCCATTATCAACCGCAACGTGAGAACTGCCTCTCCGGTGCCTTTACCTTTCCTGAAGCCAAATTGGTCATCACGTAACAGATCCTCAGTTTTCTTGTGTATGGTACCCTTGTGAGCAACTTGGATTCATGAGCTATTAAGCAGATTATGCGATAATTTTCGCACTTGTCGGCTCTTGTAATCTTTGGAACTGTGTGGATGATATTTTCCCGAAAGTCGGATGATATATCGCAAATATCATACATTCTATTCACCAATATGAATAGTCGTTTTGTTGCCACTTCCCTCCAATGATTTTAGAAATTGCGATAGAATGTTATCGATCCCTTGTGCGTTATTTGATTATAAAGTATTTGATATTCCTTTTATGAAGTGTACCTAACATTAATTAATGTGTGTAGAGACATTTAGAATGCTCTCTTCGTATTACAGACAAATTCAAATATCATATCACACATCTGTAGAAATGTAGACTTAGAAACTTGTGTGTTGTTTTGTAGGTACTAGACGTAATGAGTTAATAACTCGGTACCAGTCGCTTCGGATATGGGTGCTACGCAGTAACAACGTGTGCCTATTTACTGGTTTTTGTCTGTATATAGGCACTCTCAAAATCAGTGTTTTTTTTTTTTACTCATAAGAAGGTATTTTAAGAAAAGTGGCATTTTTATTGAACAGAGGGGAGAAAAATATAGTTTCATGTTACAGTGAAACGAATTTTTATCAACAGTTTCATCTGTCATTTAACCAGTATTCATTTTGTGTACTTCATGATGGGCTAGTACAACTAAGTGAAGAAGAAATTAGTTTTGCAGACTGTCGTCTGTCTAGGTATAACATAAACAAATAATAGGGTTTTGGAACATATGGCGCCAAAATGAACATGTCTACTGTACCATAAAAACTCACAAGCCTGTCTCATGCATACCTTCAAGATATCTCAAGCATCGAAAAATTTTGAGACGAACTCCTTCAGTATAGTTTGCGGCTGGGAGAAGAAACTCAGCTGTAGAAATTGGGTACATGTTTATCACTACTTTTATCAATATATACTTACAATACACAATCGAGCGGCAGGTCTTGGTTCACACTTGCCTCTAGGCAAACATGCGACAACCATTTTTGGAATGATAAGTGCTGTTCACAGCTGAGCAGCCACCCATAATTATGACGAATTCAGTACATTTAATTAGGAATCTCCACCAACATCGTGATGCACATGTTAACAAGTATGAATATCCTATACTATGGGGAAAACATGGTGGACAATTCAGCTCAGGTTGCGGAAGTCCTAGGGTTGGAAGATCCGTAGTCGATCCTGCTTACAGGCGTGAAGTAATCTGTCAGTTTGAACATCGATTAATAAATAAAAGCTTATCAGGGAGATGTAGGTGAAAGGGGAAGGACCATACTGCAATCATAAAAATAGGATGAGCCAAAATTTGTCTCATTAACTGAAATACACACATTATAAAAGATTCGCATCACCTCGGTTCCAAGAGTTCCGAAACCTGTACAGAAAATTGGAATAGAGATCAACATAAACATCATTTGCGCCCTTTTTACTGCTCATGAAAACCACACATTGCATGTTGTACCACCATGCAGAGAGACCTTCAGAGGTGGTGATCCAGATTGTTGTGCACACTGGTACATCTAATACCCAGTAGCACGCCAACTTGCATTGATGCATGCCTGTATTAGTCGTGGCATGCTATCCACAAGTTCATCAGGGCACTGTTTGTCTAGATTGTTCCACTCGTCAACAGCGATTCGGCGTAGATCCCTCAGAGTGGTTGGTGGCCACGTCGTCCATCAACAGCCCTTTTAAATGTATACCAGGTATGTCCGATAGGGTTCATGTCTGGAGAACATGCTGGCCACTCTAGTCGAGCGATGTCGTTATCCTGAAGGAAGTGCAAATGATTCAAATGGCTCTAAGCACTATGGGACTCAACATCTGAGGTCATCTGTCCCCTAGACTTAGAACTACTTAAACCTGACTAACCTAAGGACGTCACACACATCCATGCCCGAGGTAGGATTCGAACCTGCGACCGTAGCAGCAGCGCGGTTCCGACTGAAGCGCCTAGAACTGCTCGGCCACAGCAGCCGGCCTGAAGGAAGTCATTCACAAAATGTGCACGATGGGGGCGCGAATTGTCGTCCATGAAGACGAATGCCTCGCTAATATGCTGCCGATACGGTTTCACCATCGGTTGGAGGATGGCATTCACGTATCGTACAGCCTGCCATGAGCACCACGTAATGCCAGTTTCTTTATAAGAATTCTATGACGGACACAAACAAAAGCTTTGGAAAGGTGTAATTATACAGCAAGTATTCTCCTTTGTTGATACAGGGTCTCAATTACGTGTTCTCCTGTAGTGTTAGTGGATTCCTTTTTTCAGGTACTCCTTTCAGAGGGAATAAAGATATGTAACTACTGTCTCACTCTCAAATGGGGGTCTCATAGAAAATCGGGAGGCAAGGTTTTATTTATTGTACTTTAAAACTTAATTCCCTAACAAAGTAAATGTAGTATCACATACTACAGTTTCTAATGTGTCTACAGTGCGTAAGCACCGGAATGAGTGTATTACAGCTCCATTTACAAACGCGTGTAGCACACTCATGAGTACGCCTGTCGCCAAGGCGAGCGAATAGCTCGGCGTGTCACTGAACTAGGGTGTCGTGAGACCAAGTCCCTATCGTCGGTGTGGCAGTCTAGACCGGGGTAGACAAGATACGCTATAACAGCTGTGTCGGGACCCTTGTCATTCGTGTTGTGCTTTAACGACTTTGCAGACAACGTTAATAGTAACCTCAGGCTTTTCTCAGATGATGCAGCTACCTGTAATGAAATAATGACTGAAAAAAGATCCCCAAATGTTCCATCAGATCTTAATAAGATTTCAATGTGGTGGGAAGATCCGCAACTCGTTTTACGAGCTGTTGAGGTATGAAACCGGAATTTCCCTGTAGATGTTACTAACCGTCAGTGTAGAGCCCGTGAGACCGTGTCTGCAGCGTCATCTGCTTCCTGTAACGGCTGACGACGAATATCAACACATAGTAACCCAAGTTCGCCCGCCCTGCACGAATCCGCCCGGCGTATTTGTGTCGAGGTCCGGTGAACCGGCCAGTCTGTGGATGGTTTTTAGGCGGTTTTCCATCTGCCTCGGCGAATGCGGGCTGGTTCCCCTTATTCCGCCTCAGTTACACCACGTCAGCGATTGCTGCACAAACAAGTTCTCCACGTACGCGTACACCACCAAACTCGACATGTTTACGGGTTTGAAACAGATACCGATGTATGGAACTTGGGTTGTATGTTGTTTGTCAACCGGGGACCTAGAAACGACCGAGAGGCTCCGTCCCCGCCGCAGCCGCAGTGGTCCACAACCCCACGACGACTACCGCAGTCCACTTCACCCCTCCGCCGCCCCACACCGAATCCAGGGTTATTGCTCGGTTCGCCCCCCCACCCCCTCCCGTGGACCCCCCAGGTCTCTTGGGAAAACACAGTGTTTCGAGTGGTTCAAAAAATTCAAAAGTGGTTATTTTGACGTGAGAAACGAAGAGCGTGGGAACCACCGAGAAAAGTTCGAAGACAACGAATTGCAGGCCTTGTTGGATGAAGATGATAATCAACCACGCAAACATAGAGGTTACACTCGTCTGGTGTGAGACGTTCCCTGGGGGGTCCACGGGGGGGGGGGGGGGGGGCGAACCGCGCAATAACCCTGGGTTCGGTGTGGGGTGGCGGAGTGGTGAAGTGGACTGCGGTAGTCGTCGTGGGGTTGTGGACCACTGCGGCTGTGGCGGGGACGGAGCCTCTCGGTCGTTTCCAGGTCCCCGGTTGACAAACTACATACAACCCAAGTTCCATACATCGGTATCTGTTTCAAACCCGTAAACATGTCGTGCTTTGTGGCTACGAAATACGATTTGCGGATGCACTGGTTTTCTGTTACCATTTGAAGAAAATTTCTGCAGAATCGCATCGAATGCTTGTCGAAGCTTTCGGCGAACATGCTCTAGGGAAAACACAGTGTTTCGAGTGGTTCAAAAAATTCAAAAGTGGTTATTTTGACGTGAGAAACGAAGAGCGTGGGAACCACAAAAAAAGTTCGAAGACAACGAATTGCAGGCCTTGTTGGATGAAGATGATAATCAAACTCAACAGGAAACTCGCGGAACAATTGAACGTGACGTAAAAGCCGTCCCTCTTCGGTTGACAGCTATGGGAAAGGTATACTCCGGTATCTTCTCAGTTACGGACTGTTCACATTGATAATGCAGACGGCAGGGTGTGTGCACGTCGACATTTGTCGTGTGTTTAAGAGGGACGTTCGTGAAAAACAAAAACTATTTAAAAGGTGCACGCAATCCGCAGTTCTGAAAATACGGCAAGGAAATTTTGCACCAGGCTTTATGTGGAATTAACACATTTACTGTTAAGTTCTCTGGATTATACAGGGCAGTTCATTGATCGTGACCGGGCCAAATATCTCTCGAAATAAGCGTCAAACGAAAAAACTACAAAGAACGAGACTCGTCTAGCTTGAAGGGGGAAACCAGATGGCGCTATGGTTGGCGCGCTAGATGGCGCTGACATAGATCAAACGGGTATCAACTGCGTTTTTTTTAAAGAGGAACCCACATTTTTTATTACATATTCGTGTAGTACGTAAAGAAATATGAATGTTTTAGTTGGATCACTTTTTTCGCTTTGTGATAGATGGCGCTGTAATAGTCACAAACGTATAAGTACGTGGTATCACGTAACATTCCTCCAGTGCGGACAGTATTTGCTTGGTGATTCATTACCCGTGTTAAAATAGACCGTTTACCAATTACGGAAAAGGTCGATATTGTGTTGGCTATTGTGATCAAAATGCACAACGGGCGTGTGCTATGTATGCTGCTCGGTATCCTGGACGACGACATCCATGTGTCCGGACCGTTCGCCGGATAGTTACGTTATTTAAGGAAACAGGAAGTGTTCAGCCACATGTGAAATGTCAACAACGACCTGCAAAAAATGGTTCAAATGGCTCTGAGCACTATGGGACTTAGCATCTGAGGTCATCAGTCCCCTAGAACTTAGAACTACTTAAACCTAACTAACCTAAGGACATCACACACATCCATGGCCGAGGCAGGATTCGAACCTGCGACCGTAGCAGTCGCGCGGTTCCGGACTGAAGCACCTAGAACCGCTCGGCCACCGAGGCGGCCGACCTGCAACAAATGATGATGCCCAAGTAGGTGTTTTAGCTGGTGTCGCGGCTAATCCGCACTTCAATAGCAGACAAATTGCGTGAGAAACGGGAATCTCAAAAACGTCGGTGTTGAGAATGCTACATCAACATCGGTTGCACCCGTACCATATTTCTATGCACCAGGAATTGCATGGCGATGACTTTGAACGTCGTGTACAGTTCTGTTACTGGGCACAAGAGAAATTACGGGACGATGACAGATTTTTTTCACGCGTTCTATTTAGAGACGAAGCTTCATTCAACCACAGCGGTAACGTAAACCGGCATAATATGCACTACTGGGTAACGGGAAATCAACGATGGCTGCGACAAGTGGAACATCGGCGACCTTGGCGGGTTAATGTATGGTGCGGCATCACGGGAGGAAGGATAATTGGCCCCCATTTTGTCGATGGCAATCTAAATGGTGCAATGTGTGCTGATTTCCTACGTAACGTTCTACCGATGTTACTACAAGATGTTTCACTGTATAACAGAGTGGCGATGTACTTCCAACGTGATGGATGTCCGGCACATAGCTCGCGTGCGGTTGAAGCAGTACTGAATAGCATATTTCATGACAGGTGGATTGGTCGTCGAAGCACCATACCATGGCTCGCATGTTCACCGGATCTGCAGTCCCCGGATTTCATTCTGTGAGGAAAGTTGAAGGATATTTGCTATCGTGATCCACCGACAACGCCTGACAACATGCGTCAGCGCATTGTCAATGCATGTGCGAACATTACGGAAAGCGAACTACTCGCTGTTGAGAGGAATGTCGTTACACGTATTACCAAATGCATTGAGGTTGACGGACATCATTTTGAGCATTTATTGCATAAATATGGTATTTACAGGTAATCACGCTGTAACAGCATGCGTATTCAGAAATGATAAGTTCACAAAGGTACGTGTATCACATTGGAACAACAGAAATAAAATGTTCAAACGCACCTAGGTTCTGTATTTTAATTTAAAAAGCCTACCTGTTACCAACTGTTCGTCTAAAAGTGTGAGCCATATGTTTGCGACTATTACATCGCCATGTATCACATAGCGAAAAAAGTGGTCCAACTAAAACATTTATTTTTCTTTACGTACTACACGAATATGTAATAAAAAATGGGGGCTCCCATTTAAAAAAACGTAGTTGATATCCGTTTGACCATCTAGCGGGCCAACCATAGCGCCATATGGTTTCCCTCTTCAAGCTAGACGAGTTTCGTTCTTTGTAGTTTTTTCGTTTGACGCTTATTTCGTGAGATATTTGGCCCGGTCACTATCAATGGACCACCCTGTTTATTTCACATTTTAAGAACTTTAAAAATTTATTTTCAATGTGCCTTTTTCTCAGAAACTATTTAAAGAGATTTCTACAAAATTTTCGTGTTGAATCTCTTTGCACATAGTAAGCTTCTCTCATGAGTTTTTTTTAATATATCGGCTAGGAGAAGTTTAATAATTTTTTAATTATAATTTTGTAAGTATAACACACTTTGTCGCATTTCTCACAGTTAGAATTTCAAAATTTGCTCTTGAGACAACATTTATTCGGTTTATAGAAATAAGTGTAAAAATTTCATAATTATAGGCTTCACAGATTTTGAGAAAAAGGTACCATACATAATACATATAAAACATAATTTTCAGGAAATACAATTTAAAGGTCAATCTAACAGTTTTTTCTTAATGTTATCTCATCAGAGAACCCCAGATTTTGTACTCAGTGTCCTCTTTCCCTTCAACGATTCTCTTCTGGTTTCCTGTTTTCAGTCTTCTTTCCTTTATCCGATCGTCAACTGATTTTTTAACTACAGAGAGGCGCTGCAAATCTATTTTTCTCAAGATGCCCTTAGTGAAACTTCCTATCTTAAAGCCCATTCTCTCTAATACCTTCATCTTCCCTTCGTTCCCAACATTAAATATAAGAACAGTGTCATAAGTTTCAATTCTGACAACAGTAGCAAGCGAAAATGTGGTTTTAGGGCATCGTTTCCATACGAGTGTATTTAAGGAGTCATTTGGATTCAGGCTTTTTCCATGAACACACTTTCTTAGAAGTTCAGGATCGGCCAAACGTGTAAGTGGACTTAACAACATCGAGGATACAATCTGGAGGCGTCTTCTGGTGAATTTAGGGCTTCTTATCTCTCTGAGCCTCCAAATATTTACACCACTAATGTGGCACAGATGACAAGTGGGATGTCAATTTGTTGACACCATGTAGAAATATGTAGCCCAGACGGCGTTTACTTACCAGTTATGCTGGATAGATTCTGTCTGACAGCCTTGCCATAATACACTTGAAGAGTGTGTACTGTCTTCTTTGTGAGTCTGTTGTGTTCACCAGTACCCTTTCCATCTCACAACTTTTGCTCTTCATATGACTGACAAGTTTCCTCAATCTAGAGCTCATTCTGTTCTGAATATGTCCAATGCTTTCAAGTTCTCCATAAGGTTTGCTCTCATGCATAGTCTTGAATGCACTTAAGTCACCATCCCCAAGAAATTTCACATATCTGACACCACGTTTCTTGACAGATCTCTTAAAAATGATTTGCGTACCAATTCCCTCCATTCCACCAAAAGGACAAGAGCACCTTTTTACTTCAGGTATGACTTCACTTTCTCCATTAAGTGCACCGTTAAGGCAGAACTTGCTCATAACTTGGACATTTAATACCTTACCTGTGTCAATACCTATGACACTTGTCTTCTTTTATGAATATAGCATCACATGATTCAAAATAATGTGTTGTAATATGACTAGAATCATTCTCATCTGAGGGATCATTTTCTGCAATAGCTTCTACTGTAGCTGCTATCATACTGTCCTCACAAACTACAGAAGTTATGCGAACTGTCCACGGGTGTACTGCCGGTCCATAGTGTCCAACGGGTACAATATTCCGGCGATCAGACATGTCACCATCGTGAGGTGCGCAGACGAACTGCCCGTCTTAAATCCCTTCCCCTCGCGAGGCGTTCTCTCCGCGGTCCGCGCCCTCGCGTCAGCACTCGGTGAGACACTGGCGTCGGGGGATGTGGTGGCGTCGGTGTAATTGCCTCGTCCGCCCTAGTCGCCCGTTCGTTTCCCTTGCTGAGCGTGTTTTTAATTATATTCAGTGCTGGTTTCCATGCCTTGCTGAGGTTTTAGCCGCAATCTCGGTTGATGAGTCCGTCCCTGGTACGAATTTCGATAGCCTCTCTAACGACGCTGTCCCAGTATTTAGACGTCTGTGCCACGATCGTGGTATGTTGGTAGTCCATTTCGTGATTTTCGTACAAACTGCTCTGCAACCGCCGACTTGTTGGGGTACCCAAGTCGAGTGTGCCTCTGATGTTCTCGGCTACGATCTTCGATGGTGCTCACTGTCTTCCCACATTGACATGGTATTTGGTATATGCCGGTCTTCCGTAAACCGAGATCGGCTTTGACACTTCCCAATAATGCTCGCGTTTTATTTGGTGGGCAAAAGACAGTCCCTACTCGGTGTTTCCTCAATATTCGTCCTATTTTCCCCGATAGTGCGCCAGTATACGGTATGTAGGCAGTGGCTATCTCTTTCTCCGTGACTTCTTCCATCTCCACACGCTGTACTGTAGAAGTGGGGCGGAGAGCGCGTCTGATCTACCATTCTGAGTACCCGTTTTTCCGGAATACAGCTTTGAGGTGTTCCAGCTCTTGGCGCAGACTCTCTGCGTCAGAGATGGTGCGCGCCCTGTGCACCAGTGTTTTTAGCACCCCATTCCTCTGCACAGGGTGGTGGCAGCTATCCGCTTGCAAATACAGGTCGGTGTGCGTTTTCTGCCTGTATACCCCGTGGCCCAGGGTGCCATCCCGCTCTTCTTTTGACCATGACGCCCAGGAATGGTAATCTTCCTTCTGCTTCGGTCTCCATAGTGAATTAGATGTTCGGATTTATGGAGTTCAGGTGTGCAAGTAAGTCTAGGAGCTTGTCCCTTCCATGGGGCCAGATCACGAACGTGTCATCCACATAACGTAGAAAACAAGTAGATTTCCATTTGGATGACGCCAAAGATTCCTCCTCGAACTGCCCCATATACAAATTGTCGACCACAGGCGAGAGTGGGCTCCCCATTGCGGCTCCTTCTATTTGTTCATAGTATTCTACATTAAAGAGAAAATACGTGGTGGTCGGAACGTGCTTGAAAAGGTCGGACGACTTCTTGTCAAATTTCTGTGCAATAAGCTCAACTGACTCTCGAAGAGGCGCCCTGGTGAATAATGAAACAACGTCAAAACTCACCAGGATATCTGAGTCTTTCAGCTTGAAGTTGTCGAGACGTTTTACGAAATCCACAGAATTAGGAACGTGATGAGGGCATTAAGTCGGGCGCCCGCCCTCCGGAGCTCAGTTCGTCAGCGCACCTGACGATGGCGACAAGTCTGATCGCCGAAATATTGTGCCCGTTGGCCACTATGGACCGGCAGTACACCCGTGGACGGTTCGAGCAAGAAATACGCCCGGAGAAACTGAAGAATCACATTACAGAAGTTATGTTTTCCAGTTCACAGTTTATTTTTGTAAATCTCGGACGTGGCGCTGGCCTATTCATCATACCACACAATTAAATTTCCTCCTTCTCTCCCAACTACAGTGCATCTCAAGCTACAGGAATACTTCACATTAGCTTCACAGTACCAATTATAACACTTGGAAGATTTGAATGAACTATCAGCTTCACAGTCTTTGCATACAATATGCAGGTTGGACGCTAAGTCCACTCCCTTACTGCCGTCTATAAACTGGATGGTATAACTACTACTAATTCAGCGCCAGTTAATCTAAGTCCAGTCGTTTGAAATTCATGGCTGTAGTAGCCACTATTCACCTCACCAACTTTTCGCCTGCAGTTGCTGTTTCTCACATCTTGAATTCCTCTGCAAACGCAGTGTATCCAGTTTTGTATCCGCTCATTGCGACTGTGCCATTATTGAAAGATGAAAGAATCAAATACTTGCGTAGATATCCGTCAGTAGTACAAGGTTCATAAATAATGCAGCTGGTCTGTTATTGTTTCTAAGTTGCGGAACAGAGACACAGGTGATCTACAAAACAAAAGAGTATTTATCACGACCTTCTAGATCAAGGGTGCCCAAGATTTTAGCTTACCTGGGCCTCATTGAAAGACGCAGAGTATTTTTGGGTCGCACGTAATATATTTAACATTACTAACAATAACTGCTAAAAGAAAAAATGGGATCGGGATGGACCAAAAAGAGAATAGAATCGTGTGTCGGGAATTTAAGACTGAACTTATTATCATAAATTTACATAAACAGAATTTTATGGAATTTTCTTTTCTTACCGTTCGTGTGGTAGATCATCACTTCTTGAGACACATTGACTCTTGCTTTCGGCTCCATGCGGTCCGCGAGCTTCGGGTTGGACACCTATGTTCTAGATATATCCTGTGCTAGTTTGCTTTAAAGTAATCAGTGGAGTCGTTGTGCACCGAGCTAGTATTGAAGTGTTGCTTCAAAAAGTGGGCGTGGCAAGAAGGTCGCGTCAAAAACTTAATTAATTTTCAGGCCCTTCGATCGCGATTTCATCATTGAAACTTCGGGAACTTATGTCCATGAGTCCTATTAATAAATAAATAAATAAAATTGACACTTTCGGTCTATTTCATGAACGTCATCTATTAGGAAGGCAACCAGTAACAGTATCCTGTGTATGTGTGTGAAATCTTACGGGACTTAACTGCTAAGGTCATGAGTCCCTAAGCTTCCACACTACTTAACCTAAATTATCCTAAGGACAAACACACACACACCCAAACACGAGGGAGGACTCGAACCTCCGCCGGGACCATCCGCACAGTCCATGACTGCAGCGTCCAAGACGCTCGGCTAATCCCGCGCGGCTGTGTGTGTGTGTGTGTGTGTGTGTGTGTCGGACAAAGGAGCGGTGGGGGGGGGGGGGGGGGGGACTGTTTATAAGTGGTGAGGTGAAATAGAGATCCTTTCACGTTTCCTTCGTCTCTCGCTGCAAAAGATTAGCATCAGCGCAATCACAGACTAGACCACCTCCGATTGATCCCACCTTCGAGTATTTCGTCCTGTCTATCTTTTCTGTAGCCGATCGATCTTCCTTCTTTTGGTTTATATTTCAGTACCGATTTGTTCTTGTGGTCTTTAGCCTGAAGCCTAGTTTGGTAAACACTCTCCACGCTTGTCTATCGTGAGAAAGACTCTTCATTTATGCATAAGTACTGCAGTCTACATCCATCTTAAACTGAATACTGTATTCAAGCCTTGATCTCCCTCTACAACTTTTAACTATCACATTTCCTTCTAATACCAAACTGACGATTATTTTGTCTCTAAGGTTCTATTCTATCGACTGATCTTTTAGTCAGACCGTGCCATAATTATCTTTTTTCTTCAATTTTATTCGATACTTCCTCATTATTACCCGGTTTATTAATCTGATCTTCAAGATTCTTCTGTGCCATCACATTTAGAAAGCTTCTGTTCTCTTGTCTGAACTACAGCAACTTTGTTACTACCATTCTTCATACAGTTCAAGCAAAATATTCATTCTAATTCTTCTGAAACATCGTTTAATTGAGGCACAGCACATAAATACTGTAATTTCTGTAGCCTTCTACTCAGATCGTCATTTGATATGATGATAAAAGAATTTCGTCGCCTGCGGTACAACGCAGTCAAGGTGTACTTCCATCCTGTTGCTCTCGAACTGAATCTGAACGGTTGTATTAACACTCCACTGGCTCGAAGATCGTCAACCCTCCTTCCTCCATGTAGTTATCTGGTCCTATCAACACAGTTAAATACGAGCGTCTTGATTTTGTGAGCTGTGGTCAGCGGTTAAGCGGTCATCAGAATAGCTGCCTGTGCTTTCGTGTTCTTTTGCTGTCCGCGCCACAACACATGAGCATCGTTGTCGAGGTAGAAAGATCCACATTTGCAGTCACTTCAGTAGGGATGCCGGTTATCACTGAAACAACTGGTTTTCGGGTACGTCGGCTTTTTCCAACGTCAGTTTAACTGGACCATTAAAACTGCACAAGATAACCAGTTTCTGAACCATTTTTTTGTTTTTTTTCGTTATTCCCAGAATTAAACGTAGAAATTGTACAACGACTAAAAATTTTAACTCCCTCAGTTTTAAGATAATTAGAATTAAAATATTAAATTAAACAGGCAAATAAAAGAAAACTTTGTCTGTCCACCAGTCACTGCTTTTCTCGAAAGTTGATAAGTGGTTGTCTACTACAAAAAAAATCACCAGAATTCTCCCACTGATTCTAATTTTTTGAAACTGCTCAAAAATCATGTCGCACTCGGGGATTATACCACTATTTGGACATTACGAGTAGTGATAAATGGTGAAAACTGAGTTTGAAGAATTCTCCATTTCGTGTTCACTTGTCAGATTTCAAGGGCTACAATTAGAAAAAGGGATGTTATGTAGACAAAGACAGCAGATCAGCTACTTTCTATTTTTATTGTAAACTATGGATGAAAAGTGAAGTTTTAAGTTTTCTCCGTATGTATTTCCACAAGTTTGTGATGGTTTCACCCATTCTTAATACAAGGGTGATTTGAAAAGTTCTCGGAATCACCACGAGAGGTCAGCGCTAGCGCAACGAGTTGTTCACGTTATATTCGTTGGACTGTTGCCTGTAAACACGTGCCGCGTCAGTGGTCTTGAAAGAGAGCTGTGGCTGTGAGGTGGCTCTGTTGTTCCCGCATAGTGATTCGCGAAGATGGAAAAAATCGAGATTCGAGCAGTGATTAAGTACTTCGTAAAGAAAAGTATGAAATCAATGGACATTCATGCCGATTTCCAGAATACGCTGGGGGGACTCTGCTCCTTCATATTTAACTGTTGCCAAGTGGAAAAATAAATATAAACTTGTTTGGGAGAGCTTAGATGATGATCCGCGCAGTGGTCTGCCAAGATGTGGCACTACTCCAGAAATCATTGCAAAAGTGCACAAAATGGTCATGGAGGATCGCCGATTGAAAGTGTGTGAACTTCCTCACACTTGCCACATGCCATCTGAAAAGGTATATCACATTTTAACTGAAGAATTACAAATGAAAAAAAAAAACTATAAGATGGGTGCCGTGACTCTTGACCCTGGATCAAAAACGCATGCCATCGCCATGGCAAAATTACACAAACTAAGGTATGAATTGTTGCCACATCCGCCTTATTCACCTGATATGACTCCGTCAGACTTCCAAGTCTTCCCAAAATTGAAAATTTTCCTTGATGGACGAAGATTCACTTCAAACGAAGAATTGATAGCTGGAGTTGACAACTATTTTGCAGGCATGGAGGAAACTCATTTTCGAGATGGGATCAAGGCACTGGAACATCGTTGGACCAAGTGCATTAATCTACGAGAAGACCACATTGAAAATTAAAGCAGTTTCAATTATGTAAATACTTTTTTTCGATTCTGTTCCGAGAACTTTTCAAACCACCCTCGTATTTAGAGCAAGTGTATTAATGCACTTCATTCATACCGTACTTCGTAAAAGCTTCCAGACTACACATGGTGCCATTCTGTAACACAACTGATATCCGACGACGACAGTGAGAAACTACCGTACAGACTAGATGATGCACGTCTTGCACACTGCGTGTTCGCGCGTACCGTTTAATAGGCCTCTCCACATGGTAACAGGTACATTATTGTCTCGGCAATGCTGTACTAATTCGTATGCAATGTGTTTGTTGCTCGTTTCTGTCGGCATTGTTACTAAAATACGATCGCTTTTCTCTTTTTCTATAATAAGGCAGTATTTAAAATCAATGCAAATCTAACGAATAAAAACCACAGGCTCTTTAAAAAAGGTTTACTTAAAAACGAAAATGTTAGTACTTGTGGTATGGTTAATTGGTATTTCAGTTTTTTCTGGATTATTTATGAAAAAGAAACACCTGTTGCAACCGGAACCAAACAAATACCGAAAAATACGGGTTATTCAGAACTAAAATACTGGTATCCATTTTAACCGGTCGGTTTTACCCATTCTTACTCTTCAGTATTAAAGTCAGTTTCACGACTTACCATGAAATGATTCTGCAAGCACAAGCGAACATCTACGCCACCTGTAGCATTAGCAATGGACATTTCACCCATTGATCCACTTCACCTAGTGTTACCCAGAGCCGGCCGCTGTGACCGAGCTCTTCTAGGCGCTTTAGTCCGGAAGCGCGCTGCTGCTACGGTCGCAGGTTCGAATCCTGCCTCGGGCA
This sequence comes from Schistocerca americana, assembly GCF_021461395.2. Taxonomy (NCBI): domain Eukaryota; kingdom Metazoa; phylum Arthropoda; class Insecta; order Orthoptera; family Acrididae; genus Schistocerca; species Schistocerca americana. The sequence goes on from NC_060125.1 coordinate 298,103,528, forward strand.
TGGATGTGTGTGATGTCCTTAGGTTAGTTAGTTTTAATTAGTTCTAAGTTCTAGGGGACTGATGACCACAGATGTTAAGTCCCATAGTGCTCAGAGCCATTTTTGAATCCTGCCTCGGGCGTGGATGTGTGTGATGTCCTTAGGTTAATTAGGTTTAAGTAGTTCTAAGTCTAGGGGACTGACGACCTCAGATGTTCAGTCTCATAGGCTTAGAGCCATTTGAACCGTTTTGTTACCCAGACTACTTTCAGTAACTGTACTAGTGTTTGAATCTGTAAAATTAGTAGCAGCATCATCTGCATCAGTCTCTCCTCGAAATTCTGAATCATCTACTTGCTGTTGTGTAACCTCTTCCCAACATCTCATTACGCGATGATCCAGAACTTCATCTGCCGTGGAAATGTGTCACTTCCGTGAATTCAGTGTTACAGAGCCAAAAGAAATGTTCACGAATGTCAGTATGTTCCCTCTTACAACAAAAGCAAACACATGGGTAAATAGCATACTTATTACATTCTATTGTGTGCATAAAATGTTATCGTCATGTTACATATTTTCAGAACTCGTCCTACGCATCCACTGTCCGCAGATATAATTTACATTATCTCAGCTACATTATCTAAACTACTAACATTTTCGAGATCATTTGTAAGACAACATTATCAGGAATGTTCGTTTTTCATTAGAGGAAGTGTTTCACAACATATAACCTTTAAAATTGTATAGGCGAGGGACGTTCAATAAGTAATGCCACACATTTTTTTCTGAAACCAGGTTCGTTTTATTGAGAATTCCAATACACCACGTTCTTTCCCACTTTTTGCGCTACAAAACTCTATTTTTCAACACAATCTCCGCTCAGTGCAACAGGCTTACGCCACCTTAATTGGAGGGCCCGTATGTCGGAAGGTGCGACATACGGGTTGTAGGACGGATGATGACGAACAGTCCAGTGAAGTTCTCTGAGCTCCTCTCGGAGTCTTGAGTCGTCTTGGAGAAGGAGAAGTTCGTTTGCATTTTGTGACGACGAACACGTGACGTCCGAAACTTCTGTGCGCGGTCGGCCGGCTCGCAGGAAATCTGACAGGTTTGCGCTACCTTGTTGCGATGATGACAGACGCATCGCCCAACGACTCACCGTCCTTTTGTTCACTGCCCTGTTTCTGTACATTCTGTAAGCGTCTCTGAATATCTGCGACGCTCTGATTTTCCGCCAAAAGAAAGTTAATGAAAACTCTCTGAGTGGAACGCACCTCCGTTACAGATGCCACTTTAAAGGCTACGTATAGCACCGCCGCTTATAGGAATTTCCTGAAACTATAAGGGCTAAGGTGGGAATATCCCGCGATTTCTCACAACCAATTTCGCATTTTTTCAACCAAAATTGTCCGAGAAAAAAACGAGTTGCATTACTTATTGAACGCCACTCGTAACTAGGAACTGCATCCACGACAATTTATTTGATTACATGTTTGGCGCAAAAGAAAACTAGCTATAAATATGATTACAAACGACTCCCCTATTGATGTTATACTTTATAATGTAGGAAACGTTAGTGTGAATTGCTATTATTGTTGAAATCAATAGAGTAAATACACAGGTAACTAATGGCGCCAGAACACAAATACCATCTCCGAAGACAAGTGCCTCAAAGCCCATCAGGAAAGATTAATACCATTACTCATTTGTTCGCTGATATCTCAAGTCTACCGAATTATAAACATAAAAATGATATTCACACATACCAGTGAAACTATTATGAACATATTAATAGGGATATAATTGACTATTCGTAAAAATAAAGCAATAAACAACACTTAAGACTATTGTGTTTTGCTGGGCAACGGGTGCTGTACCTCTTTCTCAAATTGGACTACGTGTCTTACTCATGCGGCACTGTTTTCTATTCGAAAATCCTTGATATTCAGCTATGAGCGAGAGCGCATTTGTACCTCTACAAAATTGCATTATAAAAAATAGTACTCAGTGTTCAGCTCACCTTGATAATGAATACATGGCACATGCACATGCACGAAATAAATGATAAAGTGCGCTGGGATGGAAAAAGTCGTGCGATAGTGATACACACATACACTACTGGCCATTAAAATTGCTACACCACGAAGATGACGTGCTACAGACGCGAAATTTAACCGACAAGAAGAAGATGCTGTGATATGCAAATGATTAGCTTTTCAGAGCATTCACACAAGGTTGGAGCCGGTGGCGACACCTACAGCATGCTGACATGAGGAAAGTTTCCAGCCGATTTCTCATACACAAACAGCAGTTGACCGGCGTTGCCTGGTGAAACGTTGTTGTGATGCCTCGTGTAAGGAGGAGAAATGCGTACCATCACGTTTCCGATTTTGATAAAGGTCGGATTGTAGCCTATCGTGATTGCGGTTTATCGTATAGCAACATTGCTGCTCGCGTTGATCGAGATCCAATGAATGTAAGCAGAATATGGAATTGGTGGGTTCTGGAGGGTAATACGAAACGCCGTGCTGGAATCCAACGGCCTCGTATCACTACCACTCGAGATGACAGGCATCTTACCCGCATGGCTGTAACGGATCGTACAGCCACGTCTCGATCCTTGAGTCAACAGATGGGGACGTTTGCAAGACAACAACCATCTGCACGAACAGTTCGACGACGTTTGCAGCAGCATGGACTATCAGCTCGGAGACCATGGCAGCGGTAACCCTTGACGCTGCATCACAGACAGGAGCGCCTGCGATGGTGTACTCAACGACGAACCTGGGTGCACGAATGGCAAAACGTCATTTTTTCGGATGAATCCAGGTTCTGTTTACAGCCTGAAGATGGTCGCATCCGTGTTTGGCGACATCGCGGTGAACGCACATTGGAAGCGTGTACTCGTCATCGCCATACTGGCGTATCACCCAGCGTGACGGTGTGGGGTGCCATTGGTTAGACGTCTCGGTCACCTCTTTTTCGCATTGACGGCACTTTGAACAGTGGACGTTACATTTCAGATGTGCTACGATCCGTGGCTCTAGCCTTCATTCGATCCCTGCGAAACCCTATTTCAGCAGGATAATGCACGACCGCATGTTGCCTGTCCGGGCCTTTCTGGATACAGAAAATGTTCGACTGCTGCCCTGGCCAGCACATTCTCCAGATCTCTCACCAATTGATAACGTCTAGTCAATGGTTGCCGAGCAACTGGCTCGTCACAATACGCCAGTCGCTACTCTTGATGAACTGTGGTATCGTGTTGAAGCTGCATGGGCAGCTGTATCTGTACACGACATCCAACCTCTGTTCGACTCAATGCCAAGGCGTATCAAGGTCGTTATTACGGCCAGAGGTGGTTGTTCTCGGGACTGATTTCTCAGGATCTGTGCACCCAAATTGCATGAAAATGTAATCACATGTCAGTTCTAGTATAATATATTTGTCCAATGAATACCCGTTTATCATTTGCATTTCTTCTTGGTGTAGCAATTTTAATGGCCAGTAGTGCATATTTACCAGTTTCACATGACGGGTTAATGGCCGGACGCCCGGTCACTAACATTCTAAGAATAAATCGTTAGAGCGTTGTGATATCTTATAGGGCGTTCAAGGCAAAGCAGTATTACGACTGCAGACAGTCCATTCTACCTTTACTTTGTTGGTGTATTGAGTATGAAAATGCATGTATGGTAGGTGCGCTGTGCTGGGCAACGAGTGCTGTACCTCTTTCTCCAATTGGTCTGCGCGTCTTTACTTATGCGGCACTGTTTTCTATCGAAGAGTTTTGATATTCAGCTTTGAGCGTCAGCGTTTTTGTACCTCTACAAATTGCATTATAAAAAATAGTACAAAGTGTTCAGCTCACGTTGATAATGAATACACGGCACATCTACGAAATAACTGATAAAGTACGCTGAGATGGCAAAGGTCCTGCGATAGTGATACACACATGTACAGATGGCAGTAGTATCGCGTAGACAAGATGTAAAAGGGTAGCGCATTGGCGGAACTGTCGTTTGTACTCAGGTTATTCATGTGAGACGGTTTCCGACGTGAACATTGCCGCACGACGGGAATTAACAAACTCTGAACGCAGAATGGTAGTTGGAGCTAGACGTGCGGGACATCCCATTTCGGAAACCGTTAGGGAATTCTGTATCACAGTGTCAATAGTGTGTCGAGAATACCAAATTACAGGTATTACCTTTCACCACGGACAACACAGTAGCCGACGGCCTTCACTTAACCACCGAGAGTACCAGCGTTTGCAGCCGGCCGGTGTGGCCGAGCGGTTCTAGGCGCTTCAGTCTGGAAGCGTGCGACCGATACGGTCGCAGGTTCGAATCCTGCCTCGGGCATGGTTGTGTGTGATGTCCTTAGGTTAGTTAGGTTTAAGTAGTTCTAAGTTCTAGGGGACTGATGACCTCAGATGTTAAGTCCCATAGTGCTCAGAGCAATTCGAACCATTTGAGACAGCGTTTGCGTAGCGTTGTCAGTGCTAGCAGACAACCAACACTGCATGAAATTACCGCAGAAATCGATGTGCGACCTACGACGAACGTATACGTTATGAAATTGCGGTGAAATTTGGCGTTAGCGTGCTGTGGGAGCAGACGACTGACACGAGAGCCTTTGCTATCATCACATCTTCTAGGCTCGTGACCATATCAGTTGGGCTCTAGATGACTGGAAAACCGTGGCCTGGTCAGAGGAGCCCCGATTTCAGTTGGTAAGAGCTGATGGTAGGGTTCGAGTGTGGCGCAGATCCCACGGAGCCATGGAGCCAAGTCGTAAACAAGACACTGTGCAAGCTGATGGTGGCGCCATACTAGTGTGAGCAGCGTTTACATAAAATACACTGGGTCTTCTCGTTCCACTGAACTTATCATTGACTGGAAATGTTCATGTTCGGTTACTTGGAGACCATTTGCAACTATTCATGGATTTCTTGTTCCCAAACAGCGATGAGACTTTTAAGGATGCAATGCACCATGTCACCTGGCCACAGTTGTTCGCGATTGCTTTGAAGAATGCCCTGGACAGTTCAGACCAATGACCGGGCCATCCAGATCGCCCGACATGAATCTCATGGAAAATTTATGGGTCTTAATCGAGAGGTCAGTTCGTGCACAAGATCCTGCACCAGTAATGCTTTCGCAATTTTGGACGACTGTAGAAGCAGAATGGCCCATTATATCTACAAGGAACTCTAAGAACTTGTTGAGTCCATGCCGCATCGTGTTGCTCCACTAGGCCGGGCAAAAGAAGGTGTGACGCGGTATTGGGGGGTATCCCATAACTTTTGTCATTTCATTCTAATATATATGCGGTGTATTCCAAAAATCTTAGCGATGGGAATTAAAAACATGACATTTTGGATTCACAGCTAATACGAAAGCACATGAAGAGCGAGGTTGATATTTTGATATGTTCCTGCTTTTCAACCAAGCGTTATATGAAAATATAAAGCATTACAGGCAACTCTGAAATGGATGAAATATTAACATGGTTTTTTAAAAATACACAGTTATTGAAATTATGAAACAGTTTCATTATTACTAACACTAAACATATCCGTGATTGTATTGTTAATATTTGCAACCACAGCATCCCAATACCAGCTCCATTACTGTTTAACTATTACCATATTACAACTGAATTTTTATCGTCTTTTAACCAAACACGTAATTGGCATTTTCAATGGCCCGCTAATAAAAAAAAAATGAGACGATTCACATTAAATATTTTGATTGAAGACAGCGTTTTATGAAAGTTTCAAGTTGGCATAATATTTATTGTATTTACGAGAAGAGGATTATGATTTAGCAGTTACTTTTTATGTCTCTTATTATGCTGTTGTGTGTTCTTTCGCAATTATGTAAGTCTTGCGTACTCAGACGTCTTTCATAAGCTTTCAATCGACTGTGTGTCACAACTTTGGTGTTTACACACACACACACACACACACACACACACACACACACACACACACACACACATATATATATATATATATATCACCAGTCCACATTATCACACCACCCATCTGCCCTTCTACCCCATCTCAGTATCCCTCTTCTTTACTATGCTCTAAAAGTTCTTGTGATGTAGAAGTAAGCGTTCAATCACAAATTCTGCGTTGGAAAATAATGTACATCGATGGGTAATCTTAAAGTTCTGCTATGAAACACAGCGTACCTCAAATCAGCATATTTTGGTGGCAGGGGTTTGGTGGGGAGGGGGGCGGAGTGAATTCAGAACAGCATGTCGCTGAGTCTGGCAGTAAGTTGGATAAGTTATTGAACTGTTGTTGGAGCCGCAACTGTACATCAAAATGGCCGATATCATCGGAACTCCTACCGCCAATAAGTTACGTACTGTAATCCGATTTCTGTGCGCAGAAAACATGAAAGTTTTAGACATCTACAGTGAACCTTTAGCGATGTACGGAGATAACATTGTAAGTGATAGTGACGTAAGAAAATGGCACCGCTTGTCTCTGAAAGGTGGCACGAACGTCCATTATGAAGAAAGAAACTGACGCCCATCTGTTGTGACAAATTAACTTGTTGTAAAGGTTAATGGCAGAACAAGGGCGCCCATACCATACTTCGTGGAAAGGGGGGCAGGGAAGAGGACAAGACCTGGGCGAATGTAGTATTTTTAATACCTTGGAAGACTAATGGCGACTTGTAAGTATCTATAAAAAATTCCAACCTTGTTCGTCGGTTCACGATTACAGGATTATCAATTAGTTTCCCTCAGATATCACGGACTGTATTTTATGAACTTGTGACTGGTAAGGTCGGTTATCACAAATTTTGTGCACAAAACTTCTGACTAACGTCCAATAATGGAAGAGGACGGAAGCCGCATTAACGTTTCTTGTACGTTACGAATCGGAAACAGATGAATTTGTCGATCGCAGTGTGACAGGGGATAAAACAAGGATTGCATTCGTCAACGTGGAGACAGAAAATCAATCAATAGAGTGGCGCCACACACGCACGTTAGCTCACCCTTTTAGTCTCAAAGTGCCGCCAAACATCTTTTGCCCGAATACTAACGACATGTGTTTTTTGGGGCACAAAGCGAGTACTCCTTGTTGGTTTCATGGCAGGAGGTACTCTAACAAACTCCGAAGTTTATTGGGAAACATTAAACAAGCTCAAAGGGGCCATCCACAACAAAAGGAGTGCGATTTTTACTTTTGGTATCGATTTTGTGCACGACAGCGCTATGCCACGTACCACCGCATGCACCTGCATGCACCCAGTGCTTAGCAGTTTTAACTGTGAATTGTAAGATGATCCCCCGTTCAGCCCTGATATGTCACCCGATGATTTATACCGTTTTGTGAAGATGAAGGAACGGCTAGAATGACAGGGCGTTGTAAACGACAAGCAATTAAAAGTTAAAGGAGAGCATCGAAACACGTTTTAGTTCAAAGACGGCAGAATTCTACAAAGATGGCATTGAAAACTTCTAGGCTGTTCAATCCTCGATAAGCGCCCTATTATATAGAAAAATAACTACCAGTTGTAGCTTTAAGTTGTATATAATAAAAATATCATGATGTACTTTTTTATCACAGTCCACTTCGTTGATTACAACAATGGGCCGTTAGCTACATAATTAAATGTTCGTGAATTTCATGATAGTATCCTTATTTTCTTATCCATTTCATGGTTTTGAACATGAATTACGTTTACATTGTCTCTGATATTATTTTTCCTAGCCTTTATGGGTTTTTTCTCCTAACATCACACTAACATTAAGATGGCTATTAGTTTACTGGCTTTTTTTTAATAAATTAACGGAACTCACTTCCCGAATGGCACTCGTAGTTATTCTTATGCACAAGAAAAACAAAGCAACACCCCGATTCTACCACCATCTCAAACGGATTATTCATGAGTAACTGAATGAGATAAATCTCTCTCGTAGCATGTAGTACTGCATTTCTCCATGATGGCGATAGCACTACGTGAAGTTTTGAACTCCGTTAGACAGCCAAGGCGTTTAGAAACCACACTAATTCATGCCTTTCAACAGTTTCCATAACTCAGAAACTGCTTGAAGTTGACTTCATAGTAGGGTTGCTATATCTTGCTGGGACCTCGTCGGGACAGTCTGAGAAGGGGGTTTAGAAATGAAGTAAAAAATTTATGTAATATAATTAAGTTTTATCTAGAACACAATTACATGGTATTTGTTGCGGCAAAAAGTAGTTGGTACACCATATTTTTCGGAAGATTTCACCTCTTTCAGCAAGTCTTTTTTCCCTTTTACGTATTTATAAAAGTCCATGTAAGTCAGCCTGCACTGTAACATAGATTCCACAGGCCCTGGCAGCAGTCGATTTCTTTCTTCAGTCCACTGGGCCGACATAAGAGAAAATACTCCTTCTTCCGTGGCGTTGTGTGCGGGATTAGAAAATAAATACTCGCATAATTTTAGCAATTGGTATCATCTTGTTGACATAAATAAAACTAACTGAGGCTACATTTACTGGTTGCGCTAAAATATGACGTTACTTCAGTACCTGAGCCAAGGTCGTAACAGTATTTTGCAAAGTCGGGACAAAATCGGCTCATGTCGGGATGTCTGGACAAGAAGGTCCATAACGATAACGGTTCCGGTACATTGGGATGGATGGCAACCCTATACCAAGGAGGCAGTTGTCGTTCGTTGACAACCGGGAGATGTTCAATAAGATCGGCCCCAGGTAATTTCGAGAGACAGGCTCCTACTGCCCGTTAAGTGTTTTTTAAACAATACTATGATGGAGTTCGAGAGCGATGGGGTGACACATTGCTTGCAGCGTGCTAAAAGACGAACGAATGAAGGCGCGGGGTTGGCTAGTAGGTTGGTACAGCTGGTGAGAGATGACGGCAGACGTATCTACATCTGCATCTACGAGGGTCACTCCAAAAGAGTATTTTTTTTTTAAATACAGTTTTCATTCTGCATGTGTGAAAGTTTTACAGTGTGTAGATACATCCTTCCAGCATGTTTTCAGACTTAGTTCAACCTGTTCCCGTGAGTAGCGCCGGTGCAGCATGTCTTCAAGATGGCTGCTACACTTGACGTTCGTCAGAAGCAACGTGCTGTCACAGAATTCCTGTGCTGTCAAAACTAGACAGTGGGGAACATCCTCAAGAGGTTGAAAAAGGTGTATGGAGATGCTGCTGTCGATCGCAGTACAGTTAGTCGGTGGGCAAGCAGGTTACGTGATGAAAGCGGGCACGGCAATATTGAGGGTTGTCCTCGCAGTGGCAGGCCTCGTACTGCACGCACTCCAGACAAAGTGCAGAGAGTTAACGAATTGGTGACAGCTGACAGACGCATCGCAGTGAACGAATTGTCACACTACGTTGGGATAGGGGAAGGACGTGTTTGTAGAATACTGAAAGTGTTGGCGATAAAAAAAGGTTTGTGCCAGGTGGGTTCCCAGGATGTTGACAGTGGCTCACAAAGAAACAAGGAAAATGGTATACAGCGAACTTTTGGAACAGTACGAGAATATTGGAGATGAATTTCTTGGAAGAATTGTGACAGGTGATGAAACATTGCTCCATCATTTTTCACCAGAGACGAAGAGGCAATCTATGGAGTGGCATCATGCAAATTCACCCAAGAAAAAAAATTCAAAACCACACCTTCTGCTGGAAAAGTTATGGCTATGATGTTTTTCGATTCAGAAGGACTCTTGCTTGTGGACATCATGCCAAGTGGAACCACCATAAATTCTAATGCATATGTGACGACACTGAAGTAACTTCAAGCTCGACTGAGTCGTGTACGACCACATCGGCAAAAGCAGGATGTTTTGCTGTTGCACGACAATGCACGGCCACATGTCAGTCAAAAAAACCATGAAAGCGATCACAAAACTCGGATGGACAACACTGAAACACTCGCCTTACAGTCCTGACCTGGCTCCATGTGACTATCATCTCTTTGGGAAACTGAAATACTCTCTTCGTGGAACAAGGTTTGAAGTTGATGACTCCCTTGTGCACGCTGCCAAACAGTGGCTCCAACAGGTTGGTCCAGAATTTTACCGTGCAGTTATACAGGCGCTGGTTCCAAGATGGCGTAAGGCAGTTGAGAGGGATGGAAATTATGTGGAGAAATGAAAATATTGTTCCTAAAGGATTTATCTACACACTGTAAAACTTTCAAACATGTAGAATAAAAGATGGATTTAAAAAAAATAGTGTGCATTTCTTTTGGAGTGACCCCCGTAAATATATACCCAACAAGCAGCAGTATCTGAATTGCTTCGATGTCTTCCTTCAATCGTATCTGATGCGGACCCCAAAAACTAAAGCAGTACTCAAGAATAGGTCACACTACTGTCCGATATGCGGGCTCCATTACAGATGAACAACACTTTCCTAAAATTCTCCCAAATAACTGAAGTCTACCGTTCGGCTTCCGTACCACAATCCTCACATGCTTGTTCCATTCCACACTGCTTTGCAACGTTACGCCCAGATATTTAAACGGCTTGACTGTGTCAGCAGGACACTAGTAATACTGTACAGATTTGGTCTTCCTACTCGTTCGCATTAACTTACGTTTTTCTACATTTAGAGCTATCAGCCATTCATCACACCAATTAGAAATTGTATCCATGTCGTAGCGTATCGTCCTACAACTACTCAAATTAGACACCCTCCCGTACGTGACAGCATCATCAGCAAACAACCGCAGATTGCTACTTACCCTGTCTTCCGTATCATGTATGTCCTGGGGCACTCGTGACGACACCTTTGTCTCTGAAGAATAGTCGGAATAAACACCGGGTTTTATTACTTAAGAAGCCTTCGAGATACTCACATATATGGGAACTTATTCCCCATGCTCGTAACTTCGTTAACAGTCTGCAGTGGGGCACGGTGTCAAATGCTTTTCGTAAATCTATAAGTATGGAATCTGCCCGTTGCCCTTCATTCCTAGCCAACAGTACATCATGTGTGAGAAGGGCAAGCTGAGTTTCGCTCAAGCGATACTTTTTAAAACTGTGCTGATTCGTGTTCAAAAAAATGTGTGTGAAATCTTATGGGACTTAACTGCTAAGGTCATCAGTCCCTAAGCTTACACACTACTTAACCTTAATTATCCTAAGGATAAACACACACACCCATGCCCGAGGGAGGACCCGAACCTCCGCCGGGACCAGCCGCGCAGGCTGATTCGTGGATAAATGTCGCAGGTTCGAATCCTGCCTCGGGCATGGATGTGTGTGATGTCCTTACGTTAGTTAGGTTTACGTAGTTCTAAGTTCTAGGGGACTGATGACCTCAGATGTTACGTCCCATAGTGCTCAGAGCCATTTGAACCATTTTGTGCCACACGGGATTCTGTGTGACGCTCAAATGACGCTATGTTTATACGATTCTCGTGCGTGAACGATTTTTTAAACGCGAAATTTAAAACTTCTGCTTCCGTTTTGCTATCTTCTGCTACCACGCCATACTGGTCACCGTGTGAGTGGATGGAAGCCTTAGATAGGCTTAAGGTTTTTACGTAGAACCAGAATTTTCTCGTGATCTTTTGCTTAGGTGTGTTGGTGGTAGTTGCTGTATGCTTCACGCACAGATATTTTCTTTTGAACTGAGAGTTGTTCAAATGTGTGTGAAATCTTATGGGACTTAACTGCTAAGGTCATCAGTCCTTAAGCTTACACACTACTTAACCTAAATTATCCTAAGGACAAACAGACACACACCCATGCCCGAGGGAGGACTCGATCCTCCGCCGGGACCAGCCGCTCAGCCCATGACTGCAGCGCCTTAGACCGCTCGGCTAATCCAACTGAGAGTGCAACAGCCTTTATCTACTCAGCATTTTCCGAATGTCATTGTTAAATCGCGGTGAGACTTTTCCGTCCTTAATCCACTTACTAGGCACATAATTCTCCATAACACAATTTACAGTCTGTTTAAACTTTCCTCATAATTCCTCTACGTCCATCGTATTGGAAATAAATGATATCTAAGTGAGATGACAACAACTGCTTACCTGCTCTTTCTGCCTGAAGAACTCCCTTAGCCTTGTCGACTGATTTGTTGACTTTCGACACGATAGTCTTTATGGTGACATGATCGCTAATCCCAATCTCTATACTGTGGCCGTCGATAAGTTCCGGCCTGTCTGTAGCTACAAAGTCTAAGACACGAGGGTGGTTCCGTATGTCTGGTAAATTCCTATGAAAGAATGAAGCATTTTTGTTGTGCCTTTATGGTTGGTGAGGTCGATTATTCCAAGGGTCGTATAAATAGTCTCAACATTGTTCAAGTGTTCATTGTTGACAGCCGTCTGCATTGGCCAATGTGTCGACTGCGATTGAAAATGGAGGAAACCGAATTTCATGCTGTTACGAAACATTTTCATTTGAAGGGTTCGACTGCCGCCCATATGAAAATAGAACTGGATGAAGTTCATGCGGATTCAGCACCATCGCTGAAGAACATTTCCTTTTGGATTAATAAATTTAAAGGTGGTCGGACAAGCACTGAAGGCGCAGTGTGCTCCGGACGTCCAACCGATGTAATCACAAAGGAAACCATTGACAAAATCCATGATATGGTAATGGAAGACTGCCGAATAAAAATTCGTGAGATTTCTGATACTGTAGGCATCTCAACTGAGTGAGCACATAATATCCTTCACGGAAAATTGGCTATGAAGAAGCTGTGTGCGAGGCGGATGCCGGGACTGCTCACAGTCGATCAAAAACGCATCTTGCGCAACATTTCAACATAGTGTGTGCCAACGTACTTGCCGCTGCCAATCGACCGCGTAGTGTAGAGATGCCGGGCTGGACCTCAGTTAAGTAGTTTTCATTCGACATGTTACCACGGTACCATAGGTTTTAATTTCAATGTTGACTGTGCCTTACTCAGGCATGTTATAGTAATTTTATGCTTCTGAAGAGGGCTAGATAAATTTAGCCGAAACCTGGTAAAGACCAGAAAATTTGTGCAACTGAGGCTGATTCTTCAAAATGTTAGTCTATCACAGTTGCTGACGGGGCTGCAATATGCTAAAAATTCTTATATTTCACCATCGTGTCTGGGAATGTTTAATCAATCCGCAAGACGTTTTGCACCGATTTGTGACTGTTGATGAAATCTGGATTCGTCATTACACACGAGAGTCAAAATAATGGACAAAGGCTGATGAAAGTGCACCGAATAACGCAAAGACCGTTTTGTCAGCCGGTAAGGTGATGGTCAATGTTTCTTGGGATTTCCAAGGAATAACCATCATAGATTACTTGGAAAAAGGCAGAAGCGTAACTTAACCGTATTATGTTTCATTGTTCGATCGTTTGAAACTTGCGTTGGCTGAATAAAGGCCAAGGTTGACACTCAAAAATGTGGTCTTTCACCAGGATAATGCACCATCTCAGACATCAGCGATATCAATGCATGAATTGGGCTTTGGATTGATTCCTCGTCCACTCTGTTCAACAGACACAGCCCCAAGTGACTTTCTCCTCGACATAAAAGTTCTCTGGGTATGGTACCGCCTCATAATGTATAAAACTACTGCTGCTGGAAAAAAACCAGCGTATCTGCCACGGTTGCAACGGCCTTCTTCTGGCTCAGCTGACCCAGAAGAAGTACTTTTATACATTATGACGCGGAACCATACCTAGAGTACTTTTATTTTGACTGACTCTGGCCGCGGAAGCCTACGCAATTATATGACTTTTTCCTGTTCCGTAAGTTGAAACTTTGCATTGCTGGGAAGAAAAATGGTTCAAATGGCTCTGAGCACTATGCGACTTAACTTCTGAGGTCATCAGTCGCCTAGAACTTAGAACTAATTAAACCTAACTAACCTAAGGACATCACACACATCCATGCCCGAGGCAGGATTCGAACCTGCGACTGTAGCGGTCACGCGGTTCCAGACTGAAGCGCCTAGAACCGCACGGCCACACCGGCCGACCACTAGGCTGGGAAGAAGTTTTCATTAAATGAGAAGGGATGGTTGCAGTCAACAAGTATTTTGCAGAGTTTGACGGAATCTATTTTTCCGATTGGATGAAAAAGCTGGAGGATCGCTACACCAGTTGTGTATCCCTTAAAGAAAATTGTGTCTAGAAATAAGGCGAGTTGTTACGAAAAAGTCGTTTTTTCTTGCGTTTTTATCAGACTTGTCAAACAACCCTCGTATTTCCATTGCGTGTGAGCTGCCAAACTAGCTGGTGAAGACAGTCTCCGGAAAACATGTTCAAAAGTACTTCGCAAGACTGTCTGCTGTATCTCCTGCAATGAATCCATAGACGTCCCTATCTATACTAGGTAGATTAAACTCGCCTCCAACTAGCGTTACGTGATCTGGGTATTTACGCGCTAATGATCGTAGACTTTCTTTGAATGACTGTAGAACAGTCACAGCGGCATCGGGTGGCCGATAAATACCTCCAACAATTAGCTTGGTTTCATCTAGCCCTGTTATACACGACCAGCTAATTTCACTGTCACACTCAATTTCGATCTCAGTAGAGACAATATTCGTGGTATCATGGGTTCCACGAAGGTGAGAATATCTTGACCACCTGTCTGAAAGCCAGCCGCGGTGGCCGAGCGGTTCTAGGCGCCTCAGTGCGGAACCGCGGACTGCTACGGTCGCAGGTTCGAATCCTGCCTCGGGCATGGATGTGTGTGATGTTCTTATGTTAGTTAGGTTTAAGTAGTTCTAAGTTCTAGAGGACTGATGACCTCAGGTGTTAGTCCCATAGTGCTCAGAACCATTTGAACCTGTCTGAAGGATGCTCGATTGGCAATCGAAATGTGATTTCCGCCGTGCTCGTAACTGCCAGCGTCATGTACCGTCGACCCATAATTCCAGGCCATTTCTTTTTCCATTACTGTGACGCCTCGATAAACTCAGTGCTGTGCACCGCGCACTGCTCAGGGGTACATTTGTGTGGCAAGTAGCGTCTGTGCTCCATATGGGAGAGGTGATGATATTTCTGCCCCTCGTTTATTAGTATTCAGCGTTGAAGCGGCTAGGGATTTGGTGATTAGTTGCATCAAGGCTCGTCTGTCGTCGTAGTATTCCGTACTAACTGAATGGGAGCCCTGACACCAACACATCATTGCCCGCCGCAGTGCGTAGTGTCGTCAGTAGATTTGCTCGGTTACAAGTGATAACATCAAATGCGTGTCCTATGCGTAGGAGTATCCACGATAAGGCAGCACATCGATCATATGTGCTAATAGCACGCGTCTTCTACACGCTGTTCTCGATATGCGTTAGTCTGCATCGCAATTCCAACCTGCCTGTCACATGGCACGCCCAACAATTCTATTCACTGTGGAGATAGCTGTACCTCTGAGGCACCAACTGTTTCTTAATCAGTTGTTCATGAGGTTCTGTCCAACTAGCTGGAATGAAGTATTTTGTTGAACAATATGGAGGCGTTACTGTCTGATTTTTCCTCGTGTTTTCTTGATTACGCACTAAGAATTACGCGCCAATTCGGACCTCGTGCTCTTCTTTGGACGTGTGGGGGAATCTGTAACGATTAATTTCATGGCACAGAGTATATCTTAGATCAAAGCGGAGGATGCACTGAAGCACCAACTTACGTGATCACCTAAACGCCTGTCGTATAAACATCGAATCCCAAAGTTTAAAAACTTCAGATTTTTCTGTTTACGATGGAGGGATGATCATGTAGTTATGTATTTTGGTGAAAATACAGGCTCATGAAATAATGTACTGTATGGCTATATTTCATTTTGGAAGATGGTGTTTATCGTTTCACTTGCTTTCTTGGCGTGCTTTTTTTTATGGCTACAAACTGAATTTCATTTGAATGCTGACGGTCATCAAAAACATGTACATTACAGAGAATAATAATTTTTTGGGAGCAGATATAAGTGGAGAGGCAGATAAGTATAAATATTAATATAATTATATTTTCTGCTCAGTTTCTAAAAAATGGTTCAAAAGGGTTTAAGCACTATGGGACTTAACATCTGAGGTCATCAGTCCCTTACACTTAGAACTACTTAAACCTAACTAACCTAAGGACATCACATACATCCATGCCCCAGGCAGGATTCAAACCTGCGACCATAGCAGCAGCGCGGTTCCGGACTGAAGCGCATAGAACCGCTCGGTCACAGGGGTCGGCGCTCATTTTCTACATATATCCTGAGAAAACAAGCGAAGCTGACGACGATGTTTTGTAGCGACACTTGGACGAATTATTCATCCTGGCCATCCCAGATGTGAGGCGGTGTAACCAAATAAAAGCCGTGAAATTGAAAGATGACGTATGGAATTAAAGTCAAACAGTATTTGTAATCATTTGTAAAATGATTAAAGATGTTAAATAATTTTCGTAGAGGGTTGTACTTAAGAACATCTTCGGACTCTCAACATCAGGAGGGTGGGCGGCAGAGATGGGATAATGAACGACCTGCTGAAGAGCTTGCCACCGGGATTCATCGGCTTTCGGCCAAAAATTCTTCGTTCTGTGGCCTACGCTTCCCTCTGGAAGCATGCGGAAGTGCTGACCATCCTGAAAACCAACAACGAGCCACGGCAAGCAGCTCATCAGCTTGCTCCCGTTCCACTCGAGGGAGTTCCAGCGGTAATATGCCGAGCGACCGCTGCAACATGTCAATCAGGAACATATAATCCCAGTTAATCAGTTTGGTTTCTGGAGCGCCCACGTCACCACTCACCAGCTGCTGAGACTGGTGGAGTGGAGAATGACGGTGCTGGAGACGAGGCCTTGGGACGGTACTTCTGGTCGTGTCCAGGACCTTTCACTTCGTCTGGCTTGATGGCTGCGTTACGAACTCTTCGTACACCGGGTACCGAAGTCACAAGGGGTCCTTCTACGGTCCTGCCTTGCCAGCAGGACGCTTCAGTGAGGGTGGAACACCGGACATCCACTGAGAGGCTGATACAGGATGGTTCCCGAAATGCGTCATCGTTTGTTTCATACATAATTTGTGAGGAGACAAGTGTTTACAAAATGACCAACAATGGACGACTAACAAAGCAGCAGCGATTGGCAGTTGTGTTACTTCTTCACGAAACGAAAAATCCTGTTGCGACTCAGAGGCGGATTCGACAGCAGTTTAGCACTCCGTGGGCTTCTTGCAAGGGAATCTTTCACAGGCTGTATGATCAGTTTGTACGGGAAGGATCTGCGGTGGAAGCGAAGCGACTTCGGCCGACGCCTGTGCATGTTTCTTCGGCGGAGACTACTGAACCGCGCGACTGCTACGGTCGCAGGTTCGAATCCTGACTCGGGCATGGATATTTGTGATGTCCTTAGGTTAGTTAGGTTTAAGTAGTTCTAAGTTCTAGGGGACTGATGACCACAGATGTTAAGTCCCATAGTGCTCAGAGCCATTTGAACAATTTTTGAGACTACTGAAACGGTACAAGTCTACAGGGAAGCCACGGCAAATCGTGCAGAAGGGCACCAGTGCAACTGAGCGTATCCAGAGGCCCCGTTCAACGGATTATCGAAAGTGACCCCCCGGATGTATCCGTAAAAGATGACCTCTGCTCAGAAGCTCTCTACAGAACACAAGCGGCAGAGACTACTGTTAAAAGATGACCTCTGCTCAGAACTTCTCTACAGAACACAAGCGGCAGAGACTACTGTTTGCCCGCTGGCTGGAGTTTGGGGAGCAAACTCTCAACAACGTTTGTTTTTCAGGCAAGGAGCATTTTCATTTTGACGGCGTGATTAACAAACGAAATGTACACTTTTGCGCTACTGAAAATTCTCAAGTGCTGCATGTACGACAACTTTACTGTGTGGGTCGCATTTTACCGTCACGGACTTATGGGACCAGTTTTTTTTTTTTTTTTTTGAAGAAACTATGAACACAGTCCGTCATGTGACCATGCTTTTCAATAACTTCGCTCTACAGATTCTTGCTACTGCCTTGCCTTTCATCGAGCAGTGGTTCATGAAAGATGGACCGAGCACACATACCGCAAACACTTTGTTTGATTTTCAAGCGATCGTTATGACGTACGAGCTATTTCAGTCAGATTTCCAGGTCGTTTCAAGGACAGAGAATTTTGCCACCCCCGCTCTCCTCCCAGTAGCCCAGATCTCATCCCATGCGCTTCTTTTATTTCGCGGTACCTGAGGAAACAATTTTCCTGAAAGTCCGCACGAGTTAATGGAGCTCAGACGCCTTGTTCTTCAAGTTTGCAGTGAAATCACGGAAGACATGTGCAGTAGGTTTATCACTAACACCAGTGTTCGTGTGAAGGAAGTTAGGAATCAAAATGCCGGACATACTGAGCGTGTGCTGAGTTATAAAAATTCTCCGGTGAGCGTTTTTCATAGTAGTATTGAATTTTTCTTAATAGTAAAGTGCTCTTAAAAAACAAATGGTGACAGATTTCGTGCGCCATCCTGTTCGTGCATGAGGACCGCAGGGGTCTGTCCTCGGCCCGCTGCTGTACTCCCTGAACACGGCCATTGCATCGCGGGTGGCCCGAATGGAGATGGCATTTTACGCCGACGACACAACGTTGTTCACCCGCAGTAACAATGTGCCTGATCGACGAAGTGAAGGCTCAAATTTAATGCCAGACGGAGCCAGGCTGTCAGCTTCACGGAAATGAAGCTGTTGCCAGATTGGCGCCAACTTACATCCCGAAGAGGTGTAGACCCAGACTGAGAGCTATCTCGGGGTCCAAATCAACCAGCGACTCACGAGGGAGCCGTGCGTACAAGACATCAGAGGCAGACACTCTGCACAAATCCGAGTCGGCGCCACCTCCGCACCACGGCACCACGCTCTAAGGGTGGTCAGACCAGAGAGTACACGGCAGTGGTGTGGGGACAACAACACACCTGTTGCGGGAGTTCCAGCAAAAACCTGAGGAGAAACTCCTTCTCGCGCCACCAGAGGTCAACCCATCACGACAGGTCACAGTAATGCAACACCAAGATGATAAGCAGGTACACCACTTGGATGTTTACCCTGCGCTCAGGCAGAGCAATGTATGCTTGGCTATGATGCGACGACGACGACGATAAGATGTTCGGTTTCATTAAAATTGCTACACCACGAAGATGACGCGCTACAGACGCGAAATTTAATCGACAGGAAGAAGATGCTGTGATACGCAAATGATTAGCTTTTCAGAGTATTCACACAAGGTTGGCGTCCGTGGCGACACCTACAACGTGCTGACATGAGGAAAGTTTCCAACCGATTTCTCATACACAAACAGCAGTTGAGCGGCGTTGCCTGGTGAAACGTTATTGTGATGCCTCGTGAAAGGAGGAGAAATGCGTACCATAACGTTTCCGACTTTGATAAACGTCGGATTGTAGCCTATCGTGATTGCGGTTTATCGTATCGCGACATTGCTGCTCGCGTTGGTCGAGATCCGATGACTGTTAGCAGAATATGGAATCGGTGGGTTAAGGAGGGTAATATGGAATGCCGTGCTGGATTCCAACTGCCTCGTATCACTAGCACTCGAGATGGCAGGCATCTTATCCGCATGGCTGTAACGGATCGTGCAGCCATGTCTCGATCCCTGAGTCAACAGATGGGGACGTTTGCAAGACGACAACCATCTGCACGAACAGTTCGGCGACGTTTGCAGCAGCATGGACTATCAGCTCGGAGACCATGGCTGCGGTTACCCTTGAAGCTGCATCATAGACAGGAGCGCCTGCGATGGTGTACTCAACGACGAACCTGGGTGTACGAATGGCAAAACGTCATTTTTTCGGAATAATCCAGGTTCTGTTTACAGCATCATGATGGTCGCGGTGAACGCACATTGGAAGCGTGTATTCGTCATCACCATACTGGCGTATCACCCGGCGTGATGGTATGGGGCGCCATTGGTTACACGTCTCGGTCACCTCTTGTTCGCATTGACGGCACTTTGAACAGTGGACGTTACATTTCAGGTGTGTTACGATCCGTGGCTCTACCCTTCATTCGATCCCTGCGAAACCCTACATTTCAGCAGGATAATGCATGACCGCATGTTGCACGTTCTGTACGGACCTTTCTGGATACAGAAAATATTAGACTGCTGCCCTGGCCAGCACATTCTCCAGATCTCTCACCAATTGCAAACGTCTGGTCACTGGTGGCCGAGCAACTGGCTCGTCACAATACGCCAATCACTACTCTTGATGAACTGTGGTATCTTGTTGAACCAGCATGGGCAGCTGTACCTGTACACGCCATCCAAGCTCTGTTTGACTCAATGCCCAGGCGTAACAAGGCCGTTATTACAGCCAGAGGTGGTTGTGCTGGGTACTGATTTCTCAGGATTTATCCACCCAAATTGCGTGAAAGTGTAATCACATGTCAGTACTAGTATAATATATTTGTCCAATGAATACCCGTTTATGATCTGCATTTCTTCTTGATGTAGTAATTTTAATGGCCAGTAATGTATCTGTTTCTTAAAGTGTAGCGTGAACTGAGACCATTTATTCTGTTATCTTTAGGGAGAAAGATATGTAATTGTCAAATATTGGAAGGAGTGTACTTGGGCACACTTGTATGTGGCACTAGAATAAGATAAGATTATTAAGAAATTAAAATAGAACTAGTTTACTATAAACGATGAATGTCTCGAGATAGGTTCGATAATGCGGATCACTGACTGTGCACTACCGCAGGGGCAAAGATATTACCTTTTTAGAGTAAGAGGGCGCTTGGCGCACAGTTGTAGGTAGCTGTCTGTGAGGGAAAGGCGATGGAGTAGGCAGTTGTTGTGGTGTGCTGTTCAAAATGGTTCAAATGGCTCTGAGCACTATGGGACTCAACTGCTGAGGTCATTAGTCCCCTAGAACTTAGAACTAGTTAAACCTAACTAACCTAAGGACATCACAAACATCCATGCCCGAGGCAGGATTCGAACCTGCGACCGTAGCGGTCTTGCGGTTCCAGACTGCAGCGCCTTTAACCTCACGGCCACTTCGGCCGGCGTGGTGTGCTGTGTGAAGCCACCAAGAGTTAGATTGATGTAGGTATGTCAATACTGCTGAACATCGAAGCAGAAATCTTCATGCAAGTAAGGTAAAATTATGATTTCTGTTTTTGCCAGCGCGTTAGTATAGATGGTTTGGCTGGTAATTTGTAATTGTTGAGTAACCCCAGAATGTAAGTAAACCGTGTTGATAAAAAGGCTAGTTAGACATTTCACTTTGTAATGTTCCTAAAATTTGTTAACAGAACTATATTTAATTTGGTGATTTGCATTTATGTTGGATTAATGAAGTCAGATAATACTTGCTGTTTAAATCTCATTGTTTGTGAATCAATTGTGAGTAATGTAACTTCAGTTGTCAGATTTTTTGAAAAGATAAACTTAACTTGCAATATAATTTTGCCAAAGAAAATCAATGTTAGTAATTCAGCACAGTCAGTACCGCCTCCCTGTCCAGTTCACATATTTTTCAAAGAAGTTGGATTTTCATAAATGTTTTCATTTATCAGCCAAAACAATTTCATGTGCATTTCAAAGCATTACAGCCAGCACTGCACATCGCGGAACCTGTAGCTAGTATATTTATATTTTTTGTGAGAGAGCTGAATATATCGCGTTCCACCGTTGCTGCTCTAGAGGTGAGACAATTGAATTCATTCGTTATGTGCACAAGGACTAAAGTTATTGCTTTTGAATAGGGTCTTCGGATTCAGTGCTTAAAGGGCTGAATGTATTTTGCAGTAACTGTATTCCTTTATCGATATCGGAAGTTGCATTGCCCAATCAATTTCTGTAAGGTTTTGGTAACAACAACACAGAGAAAGCACACCACTTGCACTTACAACACGCAACATGACAATTCGAGTTCTGTATCCATTCCACTATTCAGACATTCATTCAACGTAATCTTCAAAAGCTTATTTTTATAAAGAATGTTACAATATACATACACTGAAGAGCCAAAGGAGATGGTACATCTGCCTAATATCGAGTAGGGCCCCCGCTAGCACGCAGAAGTGCCGCAACACGACGTGGCATGGATTCCACAAATGTCTGAAGTAGTGCTGGAGAGAATTCACACCATGTATCCTGCAGGGCTGTCCATAAATCCGTAAGAGTACGAGGGGGTGGAGGTCTCTTCTGAACAGCACGTCTCAACGCATACGAGATATGCTCAATAATATTCAAGTCTCGGGAGTTTGGTGGGCAGCGGAAGTGCTTAAACTGAGAAGAGTGTTCCTGGAGCCACTCGGTAGCAATTCTGAAAGTGTGGGGTGTCCCATTGTCCGCAGGAATGCACAATAGACATGAATGGATGCAGGTGATCAGACTGGATAGTTACGTACGTGTCACCTGTCAGAGTCGTATCTAGACCTATCAGGGGTCTCATATCACTCCAACTGCACACGCCCCACACCATTATAGAGCCTCCACCAGTTTGAACAGTCCCCTAATGACATGCAGAGTCCATGGATTCACGAGGTTGTCTCCATCCCCGTACACGTGCATCCGCTCGATACAATTTGAAACGAGACTCGTCCGACCAGGCAACATGTTTCCGCTCATCAAGAGTCCAATATCGGTGGCCACGGGCCCAGGCGATGCGTAGTTTCGTGTCGTGCAGTCATCAAGAGTACACGAATGGGCCTTCGGCTCCGAAAGCCCATATCGATGATGTTTCTTTGAATGGTCCACACGCTGAAACTTGTTGATGGCCCAGCATTGGAATCTGCAGAAATTTGCAGACGGGTTGCACTTCTGTCACGTTGAACGATTCTCTTCAGTCGTCGTTGGTCCTGTTCTTGCAGGATATTTTTCCGGCCTCACCGATATCGGAGATTTGATGTTTTACCGGATTCCTGATATTCACGCTACACTCGTGAAATGGTCGTACGGGAAAATTCGCATTTCATCGCTACCTCGGAGATGCTGTGTCCCATCGATTGTGCGCCGACTATAACACCACGTTCAAACTCACTTAAATCTTGATAACCTACCATTGCAGCTGCAGTAACTGATGTAATAACTACGACAGACCCCCCAAACCAACCTACCAACCAACTTAAAAATGACACGAGGAAGACATACACCGGTTGGTTTATGGAGCACAGGGCTACATTTGTGTTGCATGGGGTGGTGAGCGGTATAAATTTTAACTCATAAAATATTGCACCAGAACTGACCTTACCAATAAAAATTCTTACTTCTCGTAATCGAGACGTCGACAGTAATTAAGTGTCCCGCAGAACTGGGAGGTAACAGGCAGATAGCCACAATCAGTTCTTCATCGCATTCATAAAATTCTTTCTACTCGCAGCCGAGGCGTCAAACGTGATTAAGAGTCCCTAAGAACTGGGAAGTAACAGTCAGATAGCCACTGTCAATGGTTCATTACAACACCTAGTAGCAACACGAAAAAAAGGTAATAACAGTAGGAGAAAGAAAGCTAATGTAGCGTGCAAGGCGTACCTAACTTAGACAAATCGGCATATTCAGTGAGCAGAAGAAACTCACGAATGCAAAATATGGTCATATAATGGCTAAGCTAATACACCTGTGGCAAATGACGGGGCGCGAACAAGGATAAAGGACAGCTAATTTTTCTTTTTTTTTATAGTAAGAACATAAAACAACGAAGACAGAAGCAACCCCTTCCGAAGTGGCCGAGCGGTTCTAGGTCCTTCAGTCTGGAACCGCGCGACCGCTACGGTCGAGTTAGGTTTAAGTGGTTCTAAGTTCTAGGGGACTGATGACCTCATAAGTTAAGTCCCATAGTGCTCAGAGCCATTTGAATAGAAGTAACGTTATTATGGCTGCTGCGCCGGTGCCACTGTGATATTCTTGGATTGAAGTGGTTTTAATCTAAGGAGGTTCTTTATTCAGGTTGTCTCAAACACTTCGAGTTAAACGGAAACAGGTGATAGTGGGTCCACAACCTATTATATTGAGATAGGGAACTAATAGTCGGAAATGCATATTTATTGTGTTACGGATGTACATAGCGTACACCGAATAACAACGTAGCTCACAGTAATTGCTCAAAGTGACGACCGCCAGTCTCAGTGCATACATTTCAACGACGCACACAGTTCTGCCGCACTCTCGCAGAGTTGCCGAGTGTCTGCTGTGCACTTTAACACTTGACCATCCAAAACACTCGGCACACAACTTAGCACGTAACACGTGTCTCATGTGACGACCGCATGCTTCACACCGGCGCATTAACCTGTGCCGCACACACACCACTATTCCTAATGTCAGTTGTCCATTGGATCAGACAGCTTGACGCCTAGTCAAAGATGAAACGTTGCTCGTTTCGAGAATTGGCAAACACGTATTTAATGTACGGTGAAGCAGGACGACGTAACCGAAAAGCAGCACGACTGTACAAAGAACGGATGTTCCCAACAGGCATCATTCTAACTGGAAGACGTACATCTCGGTGGATACCAACTTGCGAGAGGTAGGTGAACTGTTATCACGAGGTACGTCGTTGTTATGCTGTGTAAGCTGTGTATGTCTATAACACAATATAAATGAATTTACGACCACGGTTTTCCTATCTCAAAACAAGCGGCTATGTATCCAAAATCACCTGTTTCGCTTTGACCCAAAAGGTTTGAAACACACTGTTGAGAGGATATCGGAGGATTCTGATTTCAAATGCGAAATATTCTTGCTTTATTCGTGTCAAATATTTTTTATTCAAACGTTATTACAGGATTTTCATTTTTTCTGTGCCGGCAGAACACAAATTATTTTAGAGTTAACGAAGATATTTTCAATGACTTACAGTTGTTTGAAATCTCTCATTTGAGTCAACATGACGACCATAATTATTTTTTAAGACTCCTCGCCGGCCGCTGTGGCCGAGCGATTCTAGGCGCCACAGTCCGGAACCGCGCTGCTGCTACGGTTGCAGGTTCGAATCCTGCCTCGGTCATGGATGTATGTGATGTCCTTAGGTTAGTTAGATTTAAGTAATTCTAAGTCTAGGGGACTGATGACCTCATATGTTAAGTCCCATAGTGCTTAGAGCCATTAGAACCATTTGATGAACAGGTGTTCGAATGCGTTGCAAGATGCAACCGCCATCCCCGAATTGCTCTTCAACAGAAGCGGGAAGCAAGAAGGTGCTTAAAACATCGGTGTGGGCCTGTGCCGTGATGTACCACGCAAAACAAGCGGTGCAAGCCCCCACCATGAAAAACACGACCACACCGTAACACCACCTCCTCCGAATTTTACTGTTGGCACTACACACACTGGCAGATGACGTTCACGGGGCATTCACCATACCTACAACCTGCCATCGGATCGCAACATTGTGTACCGTGATTCGTCACTCTACACAACGTTTGTCTATCGTTGAATCGTCCAACGTTTACGCTCCTTACATCAAGCGAGGCGTCGTTTGGCATTTACCGGCATGATGTGTGGCTTATGAGTAGCCGGTCGACCATGAAATCCAAGTTTTCTCACCTCCCGCCTAACTGTCATAGTACTTGCAGTGGATCCTGATGCAATTTGGAATTCCTGTGTGATGGTCTGGATAGATGTCTGCCTATTATACATTACGACCCTCTTCAACTGTCGGCGGTCGCTGTCACTCAACAGACGAGTTCAGCCTGTACGCTTTTGTGCTGTACGTGTCCCTTCACGTTTCCACTTCCCTATCACATCGGAAGCAGTGGACCTAGGGATGTTTAGAAATGTGGAAATCTCGCCCACAGACGTATGACACAAGTGACACCCAATCACTTGACTAAGTTCGAGGTCAGTGTGTTCCACAGAGCGCCCCATTCTCTCTCTCTCTCTCTCTCTCTCTCTCTCTCACACACACACACACACACACACACACACACACACACATATATATATATATATATATATATATATATATATTATTAACCGCCGGCCGAAGTGGCCGTGCGGTTAAAGGCGCTGCAGTCTGGAACCGCAAGACCGCTACGGTCGCAGGTTCGAATCCTGCCTCGGGCATGGCTGTTTGTGATGTCCTTAGGTTAGTTAGGTTTAACTAGTTCTAAGTTCTAGGGGACTAATGACCTCAGCAGTTGAGACCCATAGTGCTCAGAGCCATTTGAACCATTTTATTATTAACCAGATTTGAATATAGTGAGCACTGTAGTCCATTTTGGCGTCGAAAATCTTTCAGAATATTTCATATTAACATGGAACAAAATTACGAAGACTTGTGTCCTGATCTTTCGCGTAAATCATGCGGGACCATTATTATTCTTCTTTTTAATCGAGCAACAAAATACGTGCAACAATATATTCGTGTAATTCAATATTCGTGAGAAACAAGTTTCTTAGACGTAGAACATTAGAGAAGTATATATTTTCATAATATATACACTTACCGCATTTGATTTAACTCGTATTATGCCTAAGGAAAGAGTAAGAGCTATGTTGAACAGCAGGTACTACCTACCCCGCCTCTAACTTGCTGACCTCCCACTTCACGGCCCTCAAAGGCAAGTAAAAACTAAACCAAAGGAGTTATAGAGGAGCATCACTCAACTTAAATCAGTTCTCCTAACGGACTGCAGCCATATGGAACAATGTGAGCGATGCGGTGTGTGTTATCAGTGCTTATTGAATATCGTTTGTCAGGTTGCCCTAACAGCTGAAATCTAAAATTCTAATATGGAATGTATAATCTGATTACTGATAAGTAATATTACATATTTTTTGGATTAAAAAATTAGTATCTCTAAGTACCAAGTGAATAGACACAGTTCTACATCTAAGAAACTTGTTTCTCACGAATATTGAATTACACGAATATATTGTTGCACTTATTTTGTTGCTCGATTAAAAACAAGAATAATAATGGTCACGCATGATTTACTCGAAAGATCAGGACACATGTCTTCGTAATTTTGTTCCATGTTAATATGAAATATTCTGAAAGGTTTTCGACGCCAAAATGGACTACAATGCTCACTATGTTCAAATCTAGTTAATAACTTCGCACCAATACATGAGCACAGATTTTATAATAGGTTTTAGTTTTACAGCAACAGCAACCAACATTTTACCGAAAAAGCTTTTTTAAGTTACTGTTACTGTTACTCGGCAACGTAGGTTTTTTGGATTCAGTTCCTTTTCTTTCTTTGTTTTGTATAAATTCGTTAGGCATATGGAATCTGGCAGTTGTAGGCCTCAATAAGAAACAGCTGTAAAAGTGTGATCATTGTTGCTGGTGTTGTATTTAGATGCGGACTATGTTGCCTGATAAACATGGAGTTGGTGCTAACAAAGCGTTATACTGTAGTGAAGGACACACCAAGGGAATGACAGTTTCACAGTCATGGCCGAATGACTGTACGAAGTTATACTATGGAGCAACGTCGGAGCAAGTGGGTCGCATTATGAGGCCTTGTACCATCAGTCACCGTCTAGGACAGAAATAAAATTCTTCTACGACTATTTCGTGAATGCACGTTACGCTCAAAAATGTTCGAAGAATTTCGCATAAATGGAACCGCGCGTGGGGGCTGTGAAAGCAGAATGGAAGCAATACTGACGTAATCAGTCTCAAGACACAGACAGCGTGGCTCGCGTGACGGAAGCCATCAGCTGGCCACGCAACGAGTGCTCGGCGCTAACCCATCCCGTGCAGCTGCAATATATGCGTGTTCCTGCTTCGAGGTAACTTTATTCATTTATATTGCAAACAGAAATTAGCAAAACACGAGCTGAATATCAAGTTGTCTAGAAACTTTTTTGTGTCCACAAGCACCTATTTAGTCGTCTTAAATCTTGAAATTTTGTCATCGAGAAAGATGAGGACGCTGACTGTAATTACATATAAATATAGATTGATAAGTGTGTTAAAAAAGTGGACTAATTTGAAAGGCATTTTACGACTATGCTTATTAAGCCATAATGAATTTAATTTTTCAGACTCTACGTCTGCATCTACATTTATATTCTGCAAGCAACTTATAGTGCGTCGTGGTGGCTGCTTTGTATACCTCTGCCAGTTCCTGTTGCAGTCGCGAGTGGTCCGCCTGAAGAACTATTATTGGTAAACCTCCGTGTGAGATTCAATCTCTGATTTTCCCTTCATGATCTTCTCGCCAGATGTACTTAGGAGGAAGCAATATATCGGGTGGTTATTCAAGGGATGTACGCTATCGGGATCTGCAAAGCAATCCTACCATGATAAACAATGACTGGTGAAACGTCTGCCACTAGAGTTGGATGAACATCTCAGTGAGATTTCCGCGCTTAGTGAATGAACAACGTGTGATGAAACACGCCTCTCTTGTTTGCTCTTCTCTGTATCCTCTGCCAGTACTACCTGGTACGGATCCTATGGTAGACTGACGAGCAGTATTCAAGTGTTGTTCAAACGAGCGTTCTGTGAGCTCCTTTTTGGATGGACTACATTTCCTTTCGATCCTTTGAATGAATCTGTCTGGTACCTGCCTTACCTGCGATTACCTGTGTGTGGTCGTTCCACTTAAAATCGCCCCTTACACATGCTCTCGGATACTTAATGGATGTGAATGTTTCTGGTGATTGTTTGCTACCGTGTAATCATGTAGTAATGGGTCTTTCTGTTAGTACATATCTCCACAAAACGATAAATTTAAGCTGAGGGCCAACCACTAATTCCTTCACCAAAGTCGATCCTCTGCAGCTTTTCCTGCATTTTGCTACAATTCTCTAGTGTTCCGACTTCTCTGTATATAACAGCATCATCCGCAAAAAGCCTCAAGGAAGTTCCGTTATCCGCTAGCTCGTTTATATATATTGCGAAAAGTAGTAGTCCTATAACACTCCTTTGAGATACCCCTGCAGTTACTTTTACGCCTGAAGATTTATTTTTCCGTTAAGAATGATATTCTGTGTTCTGTGGACTTTTCAGTCCAATAAGAAAGCTCATCTGATGCTCCGTACACTCATATTTTATTCATTAGGTGACAGTGCGGAACTTAGTCTAACGCCTTCCTGGTTCAAGGATAACGGTCTGTACGTGGACGCCGGCCGCTGGTGGCCGAGCGGTTCTGGCGCTACAGTCTGGAACCGCGCGACCGCTACGGTCGCAGGTTCGAATCCTGCCTCGGGCATGGATGTGTGTGTTGTCCTTAGGTTAGTTAGGTTTAACTAGTTCTAAGTTCTAGGGGACTTATGACCTCAGCAGTTGAGTCCCATAGTGCTCAGAGCCATTTGAACCTGTACGTGGACGCCGGTATCTCCTGCCTTCTGGGTCTTGTGGATGAACAAAATATTTCGACACGTAGGTAATTATTTTGTCTCTCGCTAATAAAGCAGAAGCCTGAAGTTAAAATAAGGTCGATGAAGAATCTGAAAAAAAAAGAAAAACCTAAATAAGCCTTTTCACCACTGTGAGTGCCTTTATGTTTACTGGGAGGTTGTCCTAACGAACGAGACCTCCCATGTGTGGCGAAAGTTGTCGCTTTTCAGCCTGCTTTGTGCTTTAAACATTCCCGTAATGAAGCGACCCATTTGTGGTTGCGACATTGCCCAGGCTCTCTCCGGCTGACATAATCATAATCCAAAATCATCTGTCGCCATCAAGCTAAAAAGCTTTTTCCTGAGTGTTAATTGTTTCTGGGGCTCAGGAGCTTTTTGCCAGGTCCAAGTTTCATCATCGGTCACGAGTCTACGCAAAACGTCATGTGGACTGCTTTGCCATCCTCCGAAAGTGATTACTCTAAAAGTACACTGAGCACATTGGTGTTTACAACCGTTTGATTAAGAAGCGTATGCGTGATATTTTATAACGTCCCCTTTGAAAAATTAAGAACGAGAGTGCTGGAAAAGCTCTTACGTTATTTGATTTTCAAACAGCTGAGCAATACTGAACATACTCAGATATTTCTCTCTTTACTTATTCTGATCATCACTAAACTGACCCACAATATTTTAGCGCAACGCAATCTGACTTTCAATAATGCCTACAAAAGAATGGCCCTGACTAACAATAACCTATATCTTTCATGAATCACTTATCTCACAAAAATCTTCGTTACTCGAACTACTGCAATACAGCTAGCCCAATACTGCCAGCTAAATAAAAGATTCTAACTACTGAGGGCACTAACTACTGATAGGCATAGTTAGCAAATGAAAGATTTTGATAGGGAACCAACAATGTATTTACCTTTGACATCCATCTTTACAAATTTCATTTTTCTGGCGGAAACACGTCCAGATCGTCCGCTTACAGTAACCTCTCAAAACTCTGGCATCTCTCTCTCCACATCCACAACTGCTGGGGGCTCACCTCCAACTGCCTAACGTTTCGGGCTGTTCACATCCAACTGCCCAGCATTACAAAAGCGAATATTCCAACAATGAGTCCAACCAGCCACAGACTGCACACACCGCAGTCAGCGATTTTCATACAGAGCACTACGTGGCGTTACCAGCATAAAAACCTAAACAGCCTACTTACAATTTCGAATAATTTGTATAAAACATACTACAGTTTCAACGCCGTTTTTTGCGTTGTTCATGAATATCTCATGACATCTGCAGCAGAACTCATTATTATAATCGTGCAAAACTTGCAAAAGCTTGAGAGAAGTATATAATTACAGAGTATATCAGTAGTTTAGGTGCACAAGTTCATTTATTTTCTGATGCTTCGGTTCCTCTTAATTTTAATACTTTGAAAGGAAGGAATAAGGAAGTATGAAAGGCTAGAATATAACTTTGGCAAAACTGTTCGCATCCTTAGCGGAATCCTACTCGTGCATAGTATTGGATAATAATAAATGAACAACAACTAACTACTAAACTGTCTAAGAATCACGTAGCGAACACATTGCGTGCTAAATGAATAACGTTTTCTGATATTTACATAATTCTTTTCACCAAAGCAGACCCCTTGTGAAAAAAAATACAAGTGCGATTAAATAAAGCCGGCCGCGGTGGTCTAGCGGTTCTAGGCGCTCAGTCCGGAGCCGCGCGACTGCTACGGTCGCAGGTTCGAATCCTGACTCGGGCATGGATGTGTGTGATGTCCTTAGGTTAGTTAGGTTTAAGTAGTTCTAAGTTTTAGGGGACTAATGACCACAGATGTTAAGTCCCATAGTGCTCAGAGCCATTTGAACCATTTTTTGAATTAAATAAAGAAGCAGCAACGATGATAAGCAATTATCCAAACTAAAGGCACAAGTTGTACCACAACATGCATAGCTCTGTTCGATTTTTACATTTATACAAAAATGAAGTGATGACGTGAAGCAGTAAGGAACATTGTGTCTCCATATACCCCTCAAAATACACAAAATGATGGCATCTACATCTATACTCCGCAAGCCAGCTTACGGTGTGTGTCGACGGGTACCTCGGATACCACTAATGTTTTACCCCTTCGCTGTTACACTTGCTATTGGTGCGTGGAAAGAACAGCTGTCGATTAACTTCTTTATAAACTTCAATTTCTCTAATTTTTTCGCTGTAGTCATTTCTCGAGACAGCTGTACCAGGAAATAATATATCGTCCTCGGGATTTAAACAGTAACCTACTCTGTGATACACAACGCCTCTATTATCTCTTTCAGACCTGTGTTTTTTTCTAGAGGAAGCAAACTTTTTCTTTATGTGGTACCGCTCACAGGTGACTTCTTAATGATTTTAGATGCAAGATTTACACAAAAATATGTACCTGTTCGCAAAACATGCTTCATTTTATGGACTAAAATAACTAATTACGAAACATTCTCTATTGTAATAAATAGTAACATGATCATTCAATAATCATCATGCAAAAACTTGCGGATTAATGCGTTTAAACTATCTTCTTCAAGCCCCGAAGGTCTTCCTGAACAGCCGGCCGAAGTGGCCGTGCGGTTAAAGGCACTGCAGTCTGGAACCGCAAGACCGCTACGGTCGCAGGTTCGAATCCT
The DNA here is from genome assembly GCF_021461395.2 of Schistocerca americana. Classification (NCBI taxonomy): domain Eukaryota; kingdom Metazoa; phylum Arthropoda; class Insecta; order Orthoptera; family Acrididae; genus Schistocerca; species Schistocerca americana. The sequence continues at coordinate 298,135,420 of NC_060125.1, forward strand.
GCCTCGGGCATGGATGTTTGTGATGTCCTTAGGTTAGTTAGGTTTAACTAGTTCTACGTTCTAGGGGACTAATGACCTCAGCAGTTGAGTCCCATAGTGCTCAGAGCCATTTGAACCATTCTTCCTGAACATAGAGAGTCACTAATGTTAAAACGATTCTCCTTAAAACAATAAAACCTATTTCTTGTCGTGCTGTGTCCAATGACATTACCCCCATATATGGCGCAAATATTTCTGGCTACCTCACCTGCTGTCACTCCTCTATTGAACTCAAACAGAAGAAGGTGTCGGAGATGTTCCGATTTCTCCACTTGGGACTCTATTTTCTAGAGTCCACAGTTCCACTCACTACCTCCAAATGACAAAATAACCATATGTAAACTGAAATACCAACAGGGAACCACAAATAAAAAATTACAATCGGTAAAAATACTGACTAGGAGAAGAAAGAACGATACACGACTTAAGACATCAGGGTACAACTTCATGGTATTTAGAGGGAGAAATAGAAGCTAAGAGCTGTAGGAAAGATAGAGTTTGGAATACATCCAACAAAAATTATTGACTTAGGGCTCAAGTGGTACAAGAGAGAAATTCGTGGCGGCTTCCATCAAACCAGTCAAAAGAATGATGACAAAAAAACGCTGTTTTATTAAATTTATTCTTTGAATCCCTTTAACTGGACATCAACAACTTAAGCTTAAGTACAATTACGCAACGAGTTTCTTTGTGGAATATACGATACCTCAGCACAATTGAAATTCGAAGCAACGTGTATTTGGAACTAAATTATAAAGTATTTACCAGACATACACAGCAAAAGATCATTTAAAATCCATACTCATATTTGAAGCGGGTCTCAAAGTGGCTACCTCCACTGTGCCCCTAATCGAAGGGTGACGGCAACCCAATATAGAAGCTGGATAAATGGAATTGAGCGCTGTTACTGTGAGAGCATAGCTGTAATTGAATGTTCGGAATATTAGTCGATTACCTTCTGCACCATAAGTGTAATGTTAATACAAAAATATGAGATAGGCTCCTACGGAAGAGAGGGGAAAAGCGTTTGGTAACCCGCTCCGCCACGCTTTAAACAGCGGTGGCTCGTACTGATCAAAGCCCGATTGCAAAACGCTCTTGCGTAATTACGCAGCTCCCCAACATGATGCTATCATCGCAGCTGCGCCCCTCACCGACTCAAGGGCACCACTTATCCCTGCAGTTCCGATAACATTAATGGAAACTACTACCCATTATCTTTGACACAAACGTCCCCATATCGCAGATGTAACACAGAAGTTACAGCTCAAGAGGGAGACACTCCAGCATCCGCTCTGTAGTCCTAATCTCTCCCATACCATTAGTCTGCCGTAATTCCTTAAAAAAGGTCTTGGTGGGCCGACGATTTCTGTCGGACGAGGATGTGCAGGAAGGAGTTATGGACTTCTCCACGAAGCAGGATACGGTGTTTTACCAAACGGGTGTCTTCATTTCTCTACGAAGCAGGACACTGTGTTTTACCAAACGGGTGTCTTCAACCTGGAGCCTCGGTGGGATGATTGCCTCAGTGCTCACGGCGATTTTGCGTGATTGGCAAACCGATTCTGGTCTATGCGGCCTTCGAATGGAAACTTTTTGATCGCCCGTCATAAATTTTAAAAATGTTATGAGAGAAACTCCTGCTCTGATTCGTTGCACGACTTTCCCTCATCTCTCCTTTTCACCCCTATTTTTTTTTTTTACAATTTTTGTTCGCAACGTTAGGTTTTGATTGCCTTTATCTAGGTGTGATGGGTAGTCGCTGTAACGCAGAAGCTTATGTTCGCCATTTCCTTTGTCACTATATGTCTCCCCGTCCTCGTGGAGTTTAGATCAGAATTTTCTTGGATCGTCTTTCATACAATATTCTATTCACGTGTTGTTTTTACCTGTCTCTGCTTTACGTTATTTCCTAATAAGTAGGTTGTATGTAAAACATTCTCGGTTTTATTGCCGCGTCAATTCGGGGTAAAATCTCGAGCTTTCGACGATAGCCTCCATCGTCATCGTCAGGAGCAACTGACTGTCTTCACTACTGCTGTGGTGGCTTTATATAGCCCGTGGACGGCTTCTGATTGGTCGGCAGTTACGTACTGCTGTCGCAGACGGTGTCAGTGTCTGCACTGGTGACGCCACCGTTTCCGTGGGAACGAAAACCCTGCAAGGAATGTCTCTGCAGCTTCTCTGCACCGAGCGCTCGTTTCCATGCTGCTCTCAGATAATATCCGCTATCACGGTTCTTATTGCTCATTCTTATTTTAACGGCATCCTTAATAACAGAAGGCAACGGCCTTGCCGCAGTGGATACACCGGTTCCCGTGAGATCACCCAAGTTAAGCCTTGTCGGGCGTGGCCGGCACTTGGATGGGTGACCATCCGGGCCGCCATGCGCTGTTGCTATTTTTCAGTGTGCACTCAGCCTGGTGATGCCAATTGAGGAGCTACTCGACCGAATAGTAGCGGCTCCGGTCAAAGAATACCATCATAACGACCGGGAGAGCGGTGTGCTGACCACACGCCACTCCTATCTGCAACCTCTGCTGAGGATGACACGGCGGTCGGATGGTGCCGGTGGCCCACTTGTGGCCTGAAGACCGAGTGCTTAATAACAGAATCTCAGTATATGGAGGCACGGGACAAAATTTTTGTTTCATCAAACAGTATTTTACGTTTGTTTCTGAGGCTGTGCTCCGCAGTTGCCGAATCCTCACTATTATTAATATGCCGTTCGTGCTCTACACAACGGTTGGAAACGGCACGAATAGTCTGACCTATGTAACTGCTTCCACACTCGCAGGGGATATTAAAAATTCCAGGGACCCAGAGGCCGAGAATGTCCTTACCAGGGCGCATCATCCCCATAAATTTCTCGGGAGGACGAAAAACAGGTCTTATACCCAGTCTACCCAGGACTCTTCCTATTTTACTGGATATAGCGCCACAAAAAGGAAGAACTGCAATCGTTGGTTCATCCTGTGAGTGTGCAGCATTTTCATGTTTCCTTTTCTTGGAGAACGCTGCCTTTACATAGCGTGCACCATAACCATTCTTTCGGAACACGTACTTCATATGGTTAATTTCGGACTTCAAGTGGTCCGCGTCAGAAACAGTCTTTTCTCTATATACCAACGTGTTCAAAACTGCTGTCTTCTGAACAGGATGACAGAACCTCTGTGCTTTAAGACATAAAGCGGGCTGCGTCACATCAAAAACTCCCAGATGTTCATTGAGAAAATCAGACAGATTAGAATTGGTCCAAATGACATTTTAATCAGCCTGGATGTGGTATCGCTGTTCTTCCTGAAACTGTAAAGTTGTTCCGGCATGTGATGACGACCACCTACTTCTTGTATGGTTATGTTATGTTAACCTGGGATCTAGAAACGACGGAGAGACTCTGTCCCCGCCGCAGCCGCAGTGGTCCACTTCGCCCCCCCCCCCCCCCCCCCCCCACCGCCCCACACCCAACCCAGGGTTATTGGTGCGGTTCGGCCGCCGGTGGACCCCCAAAGGAACGTCTCACACCAGACGAGTGCAACCCCTATGTTTGCGTGGTAGAGTAATGGTGGTATACGCGTACATGGAGAACTTGTTTGCGCAGACTGGCCGGTTCACCGGACCTCGTCACAAATTCGCCGGGCGACTTCGTACCGGGGACCAGGCGCTCCTTCCCGCCCGGAAAGCAGTGCGTCAGACCGCACGGCCAAGCGGGCGGGCTCTTGTATGGTAGTGCATTTTATGAAATGACGAACGGTATGGAGATGGGCTCTCCGTTGTCTCCATCATTGGCTAACGTTTTTATGGAGAATTTTGAGGAACATGCGCTAAATTCGGTTCCTCTCCGTCCATCCTTATTTTATCGTTACGCTGACGATACTTTTTATGGTCTGGCCACAGAACCATAGGAAGAGTCCTGGGTAGACGGGGTATCAGACTGATTTTTCGTCCTCGTAAGAAAATTAAGGAGATGATGCGCCCTGTTAAGGTCAGTCTCGGCCTCAGGGTCTCTGGAATTTATAATGTGTCCTGCGAATGTGGAAGCAATTATATGGGTCAGACTATTCGTACCGTTTCCGACCATTGTGCAAAGCACCAACGGCATATTAAAAATAGTGAACTAGATAGAGAAATCGGCAATTGCGGAGCATAGGCTCACTAACAAACATAAAATACTGTTCGATGAAACAAAAATTTTGTCCCGTACCACCATACACTGGGATTCTATTATTAAGGAGGCTATTGAAATAAGAACGAGCGATAAGAACTTTAACCGTGATAGCGGATACTATCTGAGCGGTGCATGGAAACGAGCTCTCGATGCAGAGAAGCAGCAGACACATTCCTTGCAGGGTTTACGTTCCCACAGAAGCGGCGGCGCCACCAGCGCAGACATTGAAACCGTCTGCGACAGCAGTACGTAACTGCCGACCAATCACAAGCCGTCCAGGACTATATAAGGCCACCACAGTAGGGGCGAAGACAGTCAGTTGTTCCTGAGATTGACGATGGAGGCTATCGTCGAAAGCTCGAGATTTTATCCCAAATTGGCGCTGCAAGAAAACCGAGAATGTTTTACATATCGGTGCCGTCGCGAAAGACTTCGTTCTCACAAGCGAATCTGGTAAGTACTGTTAAAGGTCGCCAGGCCTCAATGGAAAAGGGTGCAGCGATTGATTGAATAGAGTCAACATTAACACTTTAAACATTGGTTTTTGAAATTACAGTCACACCAGACTTGATCTCTGATAATCCGACATTAACGTTCAATACAATTATTCATTATAGCGTAAACACTTCAAATGAAATTACTTCCTCAAGGAAAATTTAACATCTTAAAAACTGAATCTTTTGTGCATATATTTTAGTTATTGTTCACCGTAGAAATTTCAATTACCTTAATCTTCCACATTTACTCATGAGGCAGAATAATCATAACGCAATCACCTACGTAACCTTTAAACTTGTGAAAATATACAAGTGAGTACACCTATTTTGTTTAGGACTTACAGAAGACTTGATGCTAACCAAATGATCTTAATGTTCACTCACATTAGCTTTGATTCAATTACAAATGGAACAGCGCTTTCCAGCCCAGCATCCCTTTTAGTAAGGTTTGCCTGTGTCACGACCGTTTCTCCACCACACATCTTGTCCAATGGCGTGCTCCGTCCGCCTACCTCAGTTCATGTCAATACGAGAGAATATGAGCTCTTATATCTGAAACAGTTTAGTATCAGACGCCAGAAACAATAATTTTAGAGGGCAAATAGCTTCAGCTTCAGTCACTTACTAGTAAGAGCCCTCTGCAACGGCCTTTATATCAGCGTAATCGGCCGCGCCCCCCCCCCCCCCCCCCCCGCTTCCCCCCCCCCCCCCCCCCCCACAATGAACCATGGACCTAGCCGTTGGTGGGGAGGCTAGCGTGCCTCAGCCATACAGACGGCCGTAGGTACCACCACAACGGAGAGTTATCTATTGAGAGGCCAAACAAACGTGTGGTTCCTGAAGAGGGGCAGCAGCCTTTTCAGTAGTTGCAAGGGCAACAGTATGGATGATCGACTGATCTGGCCTTGTAACATTAACCAAAACGGCCTTGCTGTGCTGGTACTGCGAACGGCTGAAGGCAAGGGGAAACTACAGCCGTAATTTTTCCCGAGGGCATACAGCTTTACTGTATGGTTAAATGATGATGGCGTCCTCTTGGGTAAAATATTCCGGAGGTAAAATAGTCCCCCATTCGGATCTCTGGGTGGGGACTACTCAGGAGGACGTCATTATCAGGAGAAAGAAAACTGGCGTTCTACGGATCGGAGCGTGGAATGTCAGATCCCTTAATCGGGCAGTTAGGTTAGAAAATTTAAAAAGGGAAATGGATAGATTAAAGTTAGATATAGCGGGAATCAGTGAAGTTCGGTGGCAGGAGGAACAAGACTTTTGGTCAGGTGAATACAGGGTTATAAATACAAAATCAAATAGGGATAATGCAGGAGTAGGTTCAAATGGCTCTGAGCACTATGGGACTTAACATCTGTGGTCATCAGTAATGCAGGAGTAGGTTTAATAATGAATAAAAAAAAATAGGAGTGCGGGTAAGCTACTACAAACAGCATAGTGAACGCATTATTGTGGCCAAGATAGACACGAAGCCCACGCCTACTACAGAAGTACAACTTTATATGCCAACTAGCTCTGCAGATGGTGAAGAAATTGATGAAATGTATGATGAGATAAAAGAAATTATTAAGGTAGTGAAGGGAAACGAAAATTTAATAATCATGGGTGACTGGAATTCGAGAGTAGGGAAAGGGAGAGAAAAAAACGTAGTAGGTGAATATGGATTGGGGGTAAGAAATGAAAGAGGAAGCTGCCTGGTAGAGTTTTGCACAGAGCATAACTTAATCATAGCTAATACTTGGTTCAAGAATCATGAAAGAAGGTTGTATACATGGAAAAATCCTGGAGATACTAGAAGGTATCAGATAGATTATATAATGGTAAGACAGAGATTTAGGAACCAGGTTTTAAATTGTAAATCGTTTCCAGGAGCAGATGTGGACTCTGACCACAATCTATTGGTTATGAACTGTAGATTAAAACTGAAGAAACTGCAAAAAGGTGGGAATTTAAGGAGATGGGACCTGGATAAACTGACTAAACCAGAGGTTGTACAGAGTTTCAGGGAGAGCATAAGGGAAAAATTGACAGGAATGGGGGAAAGAAATACAGCAGAAGAAGAATGGGCAACTCTGAGGGATGAAGTAGTGAAGGCAGCAGAGGATCAAGTAGCTAAAAAGACGATTGCTAGTAGAAATCCTTGGGTAACAGAAGAAATATTGAATTTAATTGATGAAAGGAGAAAATATAAAAATGCAGTAAATGAAGCAGGCAAAAAGGAATACAAACGTCTCAAAAATGAGATCGACAAGAAGTGCAAAATGACTAAGCAGGGATGGCTAGAGGACAAATGTAAGGATGTAGACGCTTATCTCACTAGGGGTAAGATGGATACTGCCTACAGGGAAATTAAGGAGACCTTTGGAGAAAAGAGCTCAAATGGAAACCCAGTTCTAAGCAAAGAAGGGAAAGCAGAAAGGTGGAAGGAGTATATAGAGGGTCTATACAAGGACGATGTACTTGAGGACAATATTATGGAAATGGAAGAGGATGTAGATGAGATGAAATGGGAGATACGCTACTGCGTGAAGAGTTGACAGAGCACTGAAACACCCGAGTCGAAACAAGTCCCCGGGATAGACAACATTCCATTAGAAGTACTAACGGCCTTGGGAGAGCCAGTCAGCCGGCCAGAGTGGCCGTGCGGTTCTAGGCGCTACAGTCTGGAGCCGCGTGACCGCTACGGTCGCAGTTTCGAATCCTGCCTCGGGCGTGGATGTGTGTGATGTCCTTAGGTTAGTTAGGTTTAAGTAGTTCTAAGTTCTAGGGGACTGATGACCACAGCAGTTAAGTCCCATAGTGCTCAGAGCCATTTGAACCAAGAGCCAGTCCTGACAAAACTATACCATCTGGTGAGCAAGATGTATGAAGAGGCGAAATACCCTCAGACTTCAAGAAGAATATAATAATTCCAATCCCAAAGTAAGCAGGTGTCGACAGATGTGAAAATTGCCGAACTATCAGTTTAATAAGTCACGGCTGCAAAATACTATCACGAATTCTTTAGAGACGAATGGAAAAACTGGTAGAAGCCAACCTGGGGGAAGATCAGTTTGGATTCCGTAGAAATACTGGAACACGTGAGGCAATACTGACCTTACGACTTATCTTAGAAGAAAGATTAAGGAAAGGCAAACGTACGTTTCTAGCATTTGTAGACTTAGAGAAAGCTTTTGACAATGTTGACTGGAATACTCTCATTCAAATTCTGAAGGTGGCAGGGGTAAAATACAGAGAGCGAAAGGCTATTTACAATTTGTACAGAAACCGGATGGCAGTTATAAGAGTCAAGGGGCATGATAGGGAAGCAGTGGTTGGGAAGGGACTGAGACACGGTTGTAGCCTGTCCCCGATGTTATTCAATCTGTATATTGAGCAAGCAGTAAAGGAAAAAAAAAAAAAAAAAATTCGGAGTAGGTATTAAAATCCATGGAGAAGAAATAAAAACTTTGAGGTTCGCCGATGACATTGTAATTCTGTCAGAGACAGCAAAGGACTTGGAAGAGCAGTTGAACGGAATGGACAGTGTCTTCAAAGGAGGATATAAGATGAACGTTAACAAAAACAAATCGACGATAATGGAATGTAGTCGAATTAAGTCGGGTGATGCAGAGGGAATTAGATTAGGAAATGAGACACTTAAAGTAGTAAAGGAGTTTTGCTATTTGGGGAGCAAAATAACTGATGATGGTCGAAGTAGAGAGGATATAAAATGTAGACTGGCAATGGCAAGGAAAGTGTTTCTGAAGAAGAGAATTTTGTTATCATCGAGTATAGATTTAAGTGTCAGGAAGTCGTTTCTGAAAGTATTTGTATGGAGTGTAGCCAAGTATGGAAGTGAAACATGGACGATAAATAGTTTGAACAAGAAGAGAATAGAAGGTTTCGAAATGTGGTGCTACAGAAGAATGCCGAAGATTAGATGGGTAGATCACATAACTAATGAGGAGGTATTGAATAGAATTGGGGTACAACGTGACAAAAAGAAGGGCGCGGTTAGTAGGACATGTTCTGAGGCATCAAGGAATCACAAATTTAGCATTGGAGGGCAGCGTGGAGGGGAAAAGATCGTAGAGGGAGACCAAGAGATGAATACACTAAGCAGATTCAGAAGGATGTAGGTTGCAGTAGGTACTGAGAGATGAAGAAGCTTGCACAGGATAGAGTAGCATGGAGAGCGGCATCAAGCCAGTCTCAGGACTGAAGACCACAACAACAACAATCAGCCGCGCGGTGTGGCTGCGCGGGTCTAGGCGCCATGTACTGACTGCGCGGCCCCTCTCGCCGGAGGTTCGAGTCCTCTCTCGGGCATGGGTGTCTGTGTTCTTCTTAGCACAAGTTAGTTTAAGTAGCGTGTAAGACTAGGGACCGATGACAGTAGTTTGGTCGATTAGGAATTCACACACATTTGAACATGAGCGTAATTAATAAAAAACCAGACACAAATGATCATCAACCTCATGATTTTCTTTAGCACAACAAACGTAGCAGCCGTATAGTCTCTAAGTCAAATGCTGCACAGTCCACAAAAGACAAGACTTTAAGCACAAGGACGAGCAATCTGATACCGGTGCACCATAAGTTAATGTTCGACCAGAAAGATTCAGAGACTTTCCACTAACCAGCAGCTGCCTTAACATTTCTCTTGTTGGGCAGCTGAACACGTTCGGTGTGATAGCTCGGGGAACGGCAGGTGGCCGATGCCATGCGTAGCTTGTTCTGCCTCAAAACAGGAGTGGATGTAAGACAAAATTATTTCCTGCTGAAGGTCAATTTGTAATAAGTTTAAATTAAAATGTGTTTTGAGACTTGTCTATAAAATAAAATTTTTGTGTAATTACACTCAAAATAATTACACCCATGCTCATAAATTAAGGATAATGCTGATACATGGTGAAACAACGCTCTGGTGGGCGGTTTGCGGGTTTAAATCACCTCGGGGTGTGACCATGCGGTGCATTTGACCTGCGGTCGTCGCACGGTGGAGCTAGCAGCATTCCACATACGCAGAGGTGTGTTGGTGCATGCCAAAATACGGTGCAGCGAGTAAGTGTGTAGACATTTCCAGACGTGCTAATGGTGAATGTGTGTTGAAAATAGCTGAAAGAACAAAATGGCTCTGAGCACTATGGGACTTAACATCTGAGGTCATCAGTCCCCTAGATCTTAGAACTACTTAAACCTAACTAACCTAAGGACATCACACACATGCGGTCGCGCGGTTCCAGACTGTAGCGCCTAGAACAGCTCGGCCACTCCGGCCGGCGCACAGAACATATCTTGATCTCTTCACTTGCTCGCCTTTCATGTGAAAACAAGCAATATTCTATGTCATTCTGCACCAATGGAGGAAGATTAGCAGTACCCGTACTAAGGAATTACCATCCCATGTGTAGGCTGCCATCAACACCAAAACGCAAATGGCTGAATTTTGAGTGGTGCTACGACCGGGAAGCATGGGCCACTGATGAATGGCGCTGTATTGTGTTCAACGCTGAATCACGGTTCTGCACTACACCGGCCGAACATCGTCGGCGAGTATTTCGGGAACCTGGAGAGAAGTCCCATTCTAGCGATGTTTTAGAGAGGTACAGCGATGTTACTCCTGTCGTCATGGTATGGGAAGCCATGGGGCGTGATTTCAGGTGATGGCTCATAGTGTTAGAGGGAACTGTAACGGCATAACGATATGTCATGGACATCATTTATCCTCATACGTTACCTCTCAAGCGTCAGTATCGTGGTGTAATTAATCAACAGAATTATGTTCGTCTACACATGGCACGTATCTCTGTGATTGCCTTCGTTATGTTTTGGTATACTCTTGAGGCAAGCAAGATGCCCAGATCAAACGTCAACAGAACACGTGTGGGACCGACTCGGACAACTCTGTGCCAGTGTCAGTACCCAGCATGTAAAGGACCGGTCACAACAATTGTTCGCCAACTTGCCTCATGACAGGATACAACGCCTTTATGACACCCCACCCAACCGAATCTGTGCATGTATCTGGGCCACAGGGGGGGGGGGGGGGAAAGGGGGGGGCACGTTGTACTGACAAGTGGGGGCTCATACAGCCGAGTTCTTTGTAAATTTGACTCGATTTTGTAATCACCGAATAACGTTACATACACAAGCAGACACTGCCCAAACAGGCCTTGATGACCGGCCGCCGCGTCATCCTCAGCTCTTAGGCGTCACCGGATGAGGACATGGTGGGGGATGTGGTCAGCACACTGCTTTCCCGGCCGATGTCAGTTTTCGCTGCTTCTCAATCAAGTAGCTCCTCAATTGGCCTCACAAGGGCTGAGTGTACCCCGCTTGCCAACAGCGTTCGGCAGATCCGTACGATGACTCATCCAAGTGCTAGCCAAGCCCGTCAGCGCTTAGCTTTAGTGATCCGACGGGAACCGGTCTTACCACTGCGGCAAGGCCGTTAACGCTACATACCCTCTCAAACCTTAAAGTTTCATTTCACATCTTCCTCCTCTTTTCGGTGCATCAGGCAATGTATTTTTATAGTATTCGCCATTAATCTTTCTTTTTCTGAAGTAGAAGAAGGGGCAAGAAAGGGAAAGTGATAGGTGGGGAATCACCACTCCCAGCTGCACAGAAAACTGCGGTATAGCAATGGCGAATGTTGAAAATTTGGGCCGGAGCGGGACTCAAACTCTGGATGCTCCGCTTCTCTAGAACGGTTGAGATGACTGGGTATTTGTGTTGTTCTCATAATTTCATCATCAGTCATGAAAGTGATTGGAGTGAGCAAAGGTTGGGAATTTGTACGGACGCTGATAACCGCGCAGTTGAGCGTCCCACAAACCAAACATCATAGCAACTGGAATCACTCAATAGAGGAAAGTCCACTGGACCTGACGGGATACCAATTCGATTCTACACAGAGTACGCGAAAGAACTTGCCCCCCTTCTAACAGCCGTGTACCGCAAGTCTCTAGAGGAATGGAGGGTTCCAAATGATTGGAAAAGAGCACAGATAGTCCCAGTCTTCAAGAAGGGTCGTCGAGCAGATGCGCAAAACTATAGACCTATATCTCTGACGTCGATCTGTTGTAGAATTTTAGAACATGTTTTTTGCTCGAGTATCATGTCGTTTTTGGAAACCCAGAATCTACTATGTAGGAATCAACATGGATTCCGGAAACAGCGATCGTGTGAGACCCAACTCGCTTTATTTGTTCATCAGACCCAGAAAATATTAGATACAGGCTCCCAGGTAGATGCTATTTTTCTTGACTTCCGGAAGGCGTTCGATACAGTTCCGCACTGTCGCCTGATAAACAAAGTAAGAGCCTACGGAATATCAGACCAGCTGTGTGGCTGGATTGAAGAGTTTTTAGCAAACAGAACACAGCATGTTGTTATCAATGGAGAGACGTCTACAGACGTTAAAGTAACCTCTGGCGTGCCACAGGGGAGTGTTATGGGACCATTGTTTTTCACAATATATATAAATGACCTAGTAGATAGTGTCGGAAGTTCCATGCGGCTTTTCGCGGATGATGCCGTAGTATACAGAGAAGTTGCAGCATTAGAAAATTGTAGCGAAATGCAGGAAGATCTGCAGCGGATAGGCACTTGGTGCAGGGAGTGGCAACTGACCCTTAACATAGACAAATGTAATGTATTGCGAATACATAGAAAGAAGGATCCTTTATTGTATGATTATATGATAGCGGAACAAACACTGGCAGCAGTTACTTCTGTAAAATATCTGGGAGTATGCGTGCGGAACGATTTGAAGTGGAATGATCATATAAAATTAATTGTTGGTAAGGCGGGTACCAGGTTGAGATTCATTGGGAGAGTGCTTAGAAAATGTAGTCCATCAACAAAGGAGGTGGCTTACAAAACACTCGTTCGACCTATACTTGAGTATTGCTCATCAGTGTGGGATCCGTACCAGATCGGTCTGACAGAGGAGATAGAGAAGATCCAAAGAAGAGCGGCGCGTTTCGTCACAGGGTTATTTGGTAACCGTGATAGCGTTACGGAGATGTTTAATAAACTCAAGTGGCAGACTCTGCAAGAGAGGCGCTCTGCATCGCGGTGTAGCTTGCTCGCCAGGTTTCGAGAGGGTGCGTTTCTGGATGAGGTATGGAATATATTGCTTCCCCCTACTTATACCGCCCGAGGAGATCACGAATGTAAAATTAGAGAGATTAGAGCGCGCACGGAGGCTTTCAGACAGTCGTTCTTCCCGCGAACCATACGCGACTGGAACAGGAAAGGGAGGTAATGACAGTGGCACGTAAAGTGCCCTCCGCCACACACCGTTGGGTGGCTTGCGGAGTATAAATGTAGATGTAGATGTAGATCATCATCATCATCATCATCATCATCTATAACGGTTGCCTTAAACGCCGGACACACCTCCCATCCGACCCACATTCTCAACCTACCGGCGGCAGCATTGTAACGTACCTTGTCCATTGCACCTCCTACTAGCAAATTCTTGATTCCCGTAGGGGTTAGAACGATATTTGTGCACCCGTACCCAAACATATGTCACAGAGCCGTCACGCTCGTTTTTATTAATGTAACCGAGTGTTGAAACTTCCTGGCAGATTAAAACTGTGTGCCGGATCGAGACTCGAGTCTCGGGTCGGCACACAGTTTTAATCTCCCAGGAAGTTTCATATAAGGGCACACCCCGCTGCAGAGTGAAAATCTCTTTCTGGTAACCGAGTGTTGTCTGTCCTGTAAGACTTGTCCGACAGTAATGACCCACAGAACAGACAACACACAGTTACACTAATTAGTCCTTCTTGTAATAGTTTTTTTTTATTTGTCATTCCATGTAGAGTATATTACTTATGAAATTGTTGATTTTAAATTGGCAAATCGCCCAGCGCGGAAATGCGTTTGCCGATATCGGCTTGATTACGTTTGTGTGAGTGAAATATGCGAGGGTTTTTTTTTTGAGCAGAGTGGCCATATTCGAAAACCACAAGCTGAGCCTTGGGGGTATTTGACCTAACGTGTCAGAGGGTAGTCATTTTGTTATTTATTGGCACACATTCTGTGACCAAACAATTGATTTTCTTTATTGTGTTGGAATGGCATCAACTAATCGTGCCATCTGCATAGAAGCCAAGGTCTCCGTTTCGGCGTGTTGGTTGAGGGATACCAGCCGTAAAAAGGTTATACAGCTGCGGGGAATTATTGCAGACTGCGGCACGCCTGCTTCTGGAAAGAAGGTGACGGAGATATTGTTAGTAGCTTCTTCTCTAGTCCTCCAATTGTGTAGCTTGGTAGTGAGGTATGAGTTGATTGGGGATGTCGAGTTTGACTTAGTGCAAGCCGGAATATCATAGCCTACAAAAATCTCTCTTTACTCCCAAGCATAGCACTGTCGTAAAATTTGTCAGTGTTCCTTTGACATGGCTTTGTGTGCGGAAGACGGGATCGAATTAAGCATAATTCTTCCTACATTCGACTTCTATCCTAGGAAGTAGTTTTTACTCGTTCGCGAAAGGCTTTAGGCTTCCATTAATTACCGTTTCAAAGCAATTCTGTATTAGAGGTATCTGATCGATCGGTGGCAGGACGTGGGGTGTTTGTGTGGGTTCCCAGCATTAAGTGTAACTGTAATTTTTTTATCTTTCTTTGTAGAGTGTCTTCCTTAATTTGAGAGCATCTGTATGCTGAGTTTGCAGCACTATGGTTGTTTTATTTCTGGAAGCTGGTTCGAGATGATAGATTCACATATTTGAGTGATTAGGTATTTATTGCATCTTCCGTTTCTTCTTATGTTATTTCAAATCTGAAATGAATTTAACTTTCACAGAGAACATTGCGAGAGGCAAATAGACTACCGGGCTATATTCTTATTTGTTCATTACGTGCGTAAGTTACAGCTAATAAGAGCAGCTCTCAGATTTACCTCAATGCTATTTATCCTTTGAATTGTGTGGACTAACTGATAATTATGAACATGTAGCCTATCTGTAAATAGGACGGATTGACACGGGATGTTCCAAAAAATATCGTTTACTTACTCCTTTGGCTTATAATAATAACTGAGTAGTCAGTCAGTAGATGGTAGGTGATAAAGCGCGATCGAGAACAGAAAGACCTAATTGGTGGTGAAAGATCATGGATACCCGGAGGCATGGTGCCTTGAAATGGTTGGAATTTGGGTGATGTGCTAGGAATCCCATAATTAAAGTGAAATCGATGTAATATGGAGATTTCTGTGGATGCGAACGAGAGTCTGATCGTTGAGACAAACACTGAAATTGCGACTGGTTCTTGACGTAAATCACGAACTGTACAGCAGTTGAATAATCAATACGGAAATATTTTCTGGAACATTGTTTTAGAAAAATAGCGATCTCACGTATATCAGCAAAATTTATTGAAACACTCTTGATCGCATACATATTTTATTTAAACTGGCTGCCGGTTTCGATCTCTTGTATTTAGATCATCTTCAGACCTTGTACTCTATTACGGTGACACGAGCTGGGCTGGCTGAGCTGGCTGCTCTAGAGAGATGCAGTCGATTGCATCTCTCTAGAGCAGTCTGTTCAGCCAGTCCGCTACTGTCACCATCATGGAGTTCAAGGTCTGAAAAAGATCTAACTAAGTACAACATATTGAAAACCGGTCACCAGTTAAAATAAAATATTTATGCGATCAAGACTGTTTTAGCAAATTTTATCAATACGAAAATGTCAAGCTGACAACGTCTTCTTACGACTGACTATAAACGCCAGAAATTCGCTGGTCTGGGTTATTCCAGCAGTTCACCTAGGCCTCACCCGCGCCTGACACTTTACGTTGAAACCGAGCGAGTTTAAGGCACTGAAGTCGCATGCAAATCCTAGTCCGACCATGCAAAAAGTTAGGTTTTATGAGATTTCTCTAAAGCGCTTAATGTGAGTACCGGGATAGTACCTTTGGAAAGGCAAAGGCCACTTTCCTTCGTCGTATTCTTCCTATGACCTTATTCCTCTGTTACTAATAGAAAGGCAGCAACACTACAAGACTGTAGTGAAATTCAGGAAGACCTGCAGAGGACCAGTGTTTGGTGAAGGGACTGGCAGTTGACTTTAAGTTAAATAAATGTTTTTAAATGATCACACCGCGATTTGAATACATTATTGTGTATTTAATTACGACCAAGGTTTCGGCCTTTTATGCCATTTTCGAGTGACTGAGTTTCTGTCATTAACATACACTGCAGGACATGAAGCTGAAAATTAGCCATAAATTAAGAAAAATATTCGCTCTCCACGAAATGCCAGATGTAAAAATCATCATCAGGCATTTCATGGAGAGGGAATATTCTTAAATTATGGCCAATTTTGAGCTTGATGTCCTGCAGTATATGTTAATGACAAAAACTCAATCACATGAAAATGGCTTAAAAGGCCGAAACCTGGGTCGTAATTAAATGAACAACAGTACAGTCAAATGGCGGTGTGTTCATTTAAAAGGTATTGTATTTAAATAAATGTGACGTGTCTTACTTAATAGTCGGAGAAATGTAATACAATTGTCGACATTCAATGGAAACAGTAACAGCCGTAAAACTCCTTGAGGATTCTCCCGGAGTGAAATAGAGTGAAATGACAACATTAAATACGTAGCAGGAAAAGCAGATAAGATACTGAAATTCATTGGAACAACCTTAAGCAAATGTAACTCATCCAGAAAGAAGTGGTTTACAAAACATTTGCTAAACAGATTCTTGGGTATTATTCGTTAGTCTGGGACCGTAACTAGCAGATCGAACGAAGAGCGACACGTTTCGCCGAGGTATCCTTTAGTCCGTGTACGGGGATACTCGACAAACTCCAGTGCAGACGGTACAAGAGAGGCAGTGTGCATCACGAAGTGGTTTACTATCGAAATTCCGAGAGCATCCGCTGTAAAACAAGTGGAGCAACATGTTACATTCACTTGTCTCACGAAATGACTCTAACGAAATAATCAGAGAAATTGGATCTCTTACGGAGGGTAATAATGACAGTAGGTGGCTGAATGGCCCAGTGCAGGTCTTTCAATTGGACGTGACTTGGGCGACTTGTGTGTCCCTAATCTACCCCAGTTATCCAGCCAGGGAAACGGAATCTGCTGTTTAACGTGGACCCTAACCACTTGTCTCTCCTGGCGACTCCCCACATTGTTGAGGGTGAAGGCTAGACCGAATGAAGACTGAAAGATAGAGTGGGCCAGCACCACAAGTTGAGCCTAGTGGTCGATAGAAACCCTGCTGTATCCGGTGAAAACTGTAGGGTTAGACACAAATTAGGATAAATCCAACAAATAATTATGGATATAGGGTGTACGTGCTACTCTGAGATGAAGAGGTTAGCGCAAGAGAGGTATTTGTGACTGGCCGCATCAAACCACACCAATTACTCAGCAACGTGGGAGTTGAGATGAAGAAGATCAACGTCTTCTGAGGCGAATGAAGATATTAATCTCAAGGGCAAAGAAGGCGGACGAGTCATCTTCTCCTGACAGTGATACCTCAGCGGTAGAAAAGGGGGCGAGGAAGGACCTCAGAAAGGCGGATCTAGTGGAATGGGCAACCGACCAAGCAGCATAAAAATCCACGTCGCGTCTAACTTGCTACAAGCGGCTACGTGGCCAGCGTCTCTCTTCATGACTCAATAAATAAATAAACGGATATAATGCAGCTCTCCACACTAACGTGTCGCATCAAGTCTCTTCAGCTATGCATATTTATTGCAACCTACATCCACTTGAAGGTATTTACTGTTGTCTGACCTCTACAGCTTTTACCCCACACGCATCTCATAACCAAATGCATTATTCCACAATACATCGGGTATGCCCAATCAGGCGATAGTATCTTTTAGTTAAGATGTGCCGCAACACCCTTTCTTCTTGGTTTCGTTCACAGCTTTCTGAATGTATCGATTGAGTAAAATTATCTATATATAATCCAAAGCCTACCTTGTTTGATCAAATACAATACTTTCCCAAAGAATCAGCTTTAAAATGGAATTTTAAAATCTTGCTTGCTAAATTGTTTGATCCTTCACGTAATTCTAACAACGTACACTACTAGTTTCAGTATCTTCATAATTTAGCTGTCAGAAAGCTTCGCTTTAAATACGGAACAAAGCCAAAACATTAAGCCTGTGTTTTAACACAGAGCTTCAAATCTTGTTTTCAATCTATTTCAGATCTGAAGATGACCTTTTTCCACCTCCGTTTATGACCATAAGTGACAGGTCCTTCTTATACATACTGCTCTATTAGGAAACCGATCTTTGACGTTCCGTGGGTACAGGTTTGGATGAAAGGAAGTATGGGAGGTATTGACTTTCCGAAAAACGTAACTTATTTCAGACTGCCAAAATTCCTTGTATTATTCTTTTGCAAGTATTGGCGATTTTGACAGCTGAAGTACGACGCGTTTTACCTTGTTCCTGTGGAAATTCGACGCGAAAGGAGCGCTAGGTTTGAGTTAAATATTGACTTAATTGCCGGCCGGAGCGGCCGTGCGGTTCTAGGCGCTACAGTCTGGAACCGAGCGACCGCTACGGTCTCAGGTTCGAATCCTGCCTCGGGCGTGGATGTGTGTGCTGTCCTTACGTTAGTTAGGTTTAATTAGTTCTAAGTTCTAGGCGACTGATGATCTCAGAAGTTAAGTCGCATAGTGCTCAGAGCCATTTTGTTGACTTAATTCACATCTACCGTCCACTGATAAATTCAACTGACTTAGACCACACGAAATAATTTCATCTAGATCTTTTACTATTATAGGTATAAAAAAGAACTATTTCATTTAAAAGTTGTCAGACCGTGTGGCACAGCGGTAAAGCGCATGAGGTCGCAGGGTAGAATGGTAGTCAGACCACGGATATTGGCGTCCAGTTGTATCACACGGAATTGTTATTGTTATTACGTAACAGTTATGTTGATCCCCCCCCCCTCCCCCCCGACAAGGACTAAGGCATGACGTGGCGGAGGGCTCAGTACTCAATGATCTAGACGATCAATACGGGGCACTCTATTTCTGACAGCTGGTCGCATGGTAAGAGGAGAGAGGAAGCCAATTATTCAGCAACGTGGGAGTTGAGATGAAGAAGATCAACGGCTTCTGAGGCGAATGGAGATATTAATCTCAAGGGTAAAGAAGGGGGACGTGTCATCTTCTCCTGACAGTGGTACCTGAGCAGTATTAAAGGGGGAGAGGAAGGACCTCAGTACGGCGGATCTAGTGGAATGGGCAACCGACCAAGCAGAATAAAAATCCAAGTCGCGTCTGACTTGCTACAAGTGGCTACGTGGCTAGCGTCTCCCTTCATGTTGATGGCGGGTGCAAAAATCAGTAGCGTCTGTTACCAAAGTGGTCGGCTACGAAAGGCGTCCGTTCCCATATTGGGCGGCCTGTTAAGACCCATTTGGTACTTCTATCACAGACGTAACATTCCATGAAGGGGCTAACATCCCTTCCTAATTTACTTTCAACCAAGACATGTGGTAAACAATGAATGGAAAAGCACTCCAGTAGGCAAACAATCCTTCTTCGCTGGAAACAATGATGCAACTAGGCTGTCGGATTCTGTAGAGCCTAGAACATCTTGTAAGGAATGGTCGAAGCTTCCTAGAGCTTCTCGGATACGGCCTAAGAAGAAGCACCTGCTAGGCACATCGAACATCAATACTTTACTAAAGGCTGGTAAACTTAAACGATTGACGGACATGTTAAACACATACAACATACTCATACTAGCACTTCAGGAAACCAGATATGGTGATGAGAATGTGTAATGTCTCTTGCAGCGGTCTCTCCGCGATATTTTCAGAAATTTTTATAAATTATAAAACTCAGTGCATATCTCGAAATATCTCTTCTTATCTTACCGATCCCTAAACTTTAGCCGGCCGAAATGGCCGTGCGGTTAAAGGCGCTGCAGTCTGGAACCGCAAGACTGCTACGGTCGCAGGTTCGAATCCTGCCTCGGGCATGGATGTTTGTGATGTCCTTAGGTTAGTTAGGTTTAACTAGTTCTAAGTTCTAGGGGACTAATGACCTCAGAAGTTGAGTCCCATAGTGCTCAGAGCCTAAACTTTAATATACGATGATTATCAATGCAAAGTAGTTTCAAGCCCTATTATTCCTTGGAGCGTGCATTTACTCCATGGAATAACTTCTCAGCTATCTATCTTTTCTCTTATAAAAAGAATGATTCAGATCTTGCCGATTAGCCGTGAAAGAAGGAAAATGTATATGTATGTATTGTTGAGCTAGTAGCCATCTTGATGAGATTCTGTATGAGAAGGAATTTAATACACGAACTAAACTAAAGTAAGTGTGTTCGCGTATTATTTAACTGATTATTATTGACAGTGTTGCTTACTACGCCGTGTTGCACGGGATCAGTGGGGAACGTCTGATTTACACTATACGAACCTGCCGTTTTGTACGCTCAAGATATCCAGTTTATTACTTTCAATAAATGGGCTAACACGGTCTTACCAGCAGATCTCCGGTCTTCCCCACGTGATCACCGAAAGTTAATAATTATTACAAATGTTTTCAGGAGATCGACTGACAATTTTTGTCGCACAGAGACTTCGAAATTGCTTCACTGCCTTATGGAATTTAAGTTAAGCTCAATTTAATCAGGATAGAACAGTATTGAACTGTGTGAATGTGATAAGCCTGCTTTGTGAATGAAAAGCCCCTTAATATACGCGTGTTTTTTACTATCCTGATCAGTGAAGCTAAATCAGGCCGGTGTGAGAGAGGTTTTTAAATTTCAGATCCAACAAAAATATTAAAAATTCATTTGAATCAGAGGGCTACAGGATCTATAAAGGGAAACGGGCCATAAAGAATAAACATGCTTGGAACAGCTTTCATGGTCAAACGGAATCTAACAGAGTCCACAACTAATTTTGCGTCCCCATCGGAGCGAAATCACTCCTCTCGTTTATGTCAGCATCATGCATCATAAATGCACATGCACCTACCAACAATGGCAACAGAAAAAATCCATAAAAAGTCGAACAATTTTGGGAGACACTAGAAATGAGACATCAGAAATACCAAATCACCACGTAAAACTATTCGGAGGAGACTTCACCGAACAGATCGGCAGAGAAGAGAAATACAAGGCAATAATAGGAAATTTTTCTGCACACAGACGCACCAATAAGAATGGAGAGCCGCACGGTCACAGGCGCCTTGGCACCGTCAGCGTGGCTCCCCCCGCCGGAGGTTCGAGTCCTCCCTCGGGCATGGGTGTGTGTGTTGTCCTTAGCGTGAGTCAGTTTAAGTTAGATTAAGTAGTGTGTAAGCCTAGGGACCTATGACCTCAGCAGTTTCGTCCCTGAGGAATTTACCACGAATTTACCACGAAGAATGGAGAAAGGCTCATCAACTTCTGCAATTTGACTTAAAACTAATGTCAACCTTTTTCAGGAATTACCAAGTAGTAAAAAGACCTAGTCTTCTCCCAATACACATTGTGGCAATAACCAAACAAATCCATAGAGAAATCATGAACGTAAGAGTCAGAAAAGGACCACTTTTAACTGAAATCAAAGACAAGTTTCAACCTAAAAGACCAAACCCTACAATTAAAAAGAGGAACGAATTCGTTAAAAATCTTCACGCAAAGAAGATGAAAAATTGGGATGAAATGAGAGAAGCAATGATAGGAACTGCGAAAGAACTAGAACAACCAAGAAGAAGGCAACATTGATGGTGGAATAAGCTATGTGACGAAGCGATAGAGCATAGACTATCTGTCTGGAAAAAATGGAACTCCAGCAAAAAGGAAATCAGAGATGAGGAAGCAGGCACCAAAAATTAATTGAACAGAGCAACGGAAATATGACAAAAAGCGATTAGCGGAAATAGATACAAGTTTCAGACACAACAATAATAGGGACTTCTACAAAGTTTTCAAAGAAGAAGTCGATGAGCCGACATTTCAAAGATTCAGTGGGCAAACTGATTACCAACGACAAAGACAACAAGCATTTACTAGCAAAACACTTCAAAAATCTTCTTAAGGAACCAATTCATCGACTAATGTGCAAACAGCCACAAAACGAAAACTCACCTTCAGAGTCACCATCACTGCAGCAAACTGAACAATACATTTTCCAGCTGAAAAACAACAGAGCGCCAGGGGAAGACGGCATATTAGCTGAGATGTGTAAACTGGAGGGAAACAGGCAGCTGCAACCACTTATGAGGTTATTAAAGATTCCTGGGAGAAAAAAAGAATACCGGACGACTGGAAACAAGCCATAATCCATCCGCTAGATAAGATGGGTGACAGGACAGACACCAACAGTTACCAAGGTATATCTCTGCTTCCAGTCACCTACACAATTATGTCCAAAGCCCTACTGAACAAGATAGGAGATCAAGCAGAACACACAACTGGCGAGTACCAAGCAGGGTTCATAAAAAATTATATCGCGCCCAGAGCAAATTTTTAACCTGAAAACTATCCTCAGGATCAGAACATTGCGTAACACTAACACAGTCGTTAGATTCATTGATTTCAAGAGAGACAGACAGACAGTATTCCTAACACTGGAAGAAGCAGGTATCGACAAAACCACCAGACAATTAGTCGAACAGACACTCACAGACACAACTTCAAAAATAAATTTCTAGGAGAAGTTTCAGAACCTTCAGAATTAACACAGGTGTTTGGCAGGGCGATGGACTTTCGCCGATTCCCTTAGACCTGGCCTTAGACAGGTCATGAGAGAGTGGGGTAAAGAACTACAAAAGAAAACCAACTAAGGAATCCATCTAGGACAACGAAGAGGAAGATTTAAGGTGCAATGTATCGCTTTTGCTGACGATGTTACAGTAATTTTAAGGACAAAACAATTGGAAAGATAATGATACAAAACACGTCACAAAACTGAGCCTAAAACCGGATTACTAATATCATACGAGAAAACGGAGTGCATTGTACATAAACACAACAAAGAAAAATATATACAAACGCAGCACGGAAACTATAAAAGAGTTGATAAGTTTGAATATTTGGGAGAACGGATACAAACAAAAGGGTTTGATAACACGACAAATAAGGAAAGATCGGAGAAAACAGAATTAGCATACAAACTCAAAACCGATATAATAAAAGATCAGTATCATCCCAGGCAAAAATTAAACACTACGCAATAGTAATTAAACAGCAAGTACTTTACGGATCCGAAAGCCTAACACAGAATAAAAGAGGTGAACAAGAAGAACTGGAAAAGAAAGAAAGGAAAATAGTCCGAACAATTTTAGGACCACAAAAGAACGAAGGTAACAACTGGACGAAGAGGGGAAATGAAGATCTGTATAGAAACATGGAAACAATCACAGACACAATAAGAAAGTGGAGATTAAAATTTTACGGTCACGTGTACAGAATGAATGACAACAGACTAACGAACACAGTTTTTAACTTCATTTCGAAATTTAAAAAAAACGCCACAGGATGGTTTGAAGAGACAAGAAAGGACTTGAGAAAACTAAACATCGCAGAAAACGCCATACATAATACGGAAAATTTCAGGCTACTGATCAATACAGCAGAATTACCTGTCCAACAACGAAATTCACTACCTAGGACGATGATGTAAAATGAACAGAGGCAGACCATCAGCTAAAGCATGAAAAAGTTCTGGGAAGATAAAAGGAAAAAGATTGTACCTTTGTCTTAGGTCCTAAGCGATCTACAATTGGTCAAATTCTGTAATAAAAAAAAGTTCTGTTGTGAGTCCCCTTTTAAGGTGCGGGTCCTAGACTGCCTGTGAGTAAATGAGGTCCTTATCGCTGCCATCCAGTATACAGTGTGTACATTTTAAGTTGACAAACCAGACTAACTCGAAAAATAAGCATCACACGAGAAAATGTGTAGAATCCAAAGTTGATTATTTTCGAGGAGGACATCTGCTGGTGCTAAAATTAGCTAGCCACCCCAGCCCCTTGGGGGTGGGGCGGGAGGCAATTTTAAAATTTCAAATGGGAACCACCATTTTTATTGCAGAATCAGATTCTACATAAAAAACTACGTACATTTTGCGTTAAACATTTGTTTTGATTCTTGGTAGTTGGCTCTGTAATTCAAGAAAGTCCATGCTCTCATTTTTTAGTGGAAAATGGTTAAGGATGTTTCCAGAATGAGATTTTTTCACTCTGCAGCGGAGTGTGCGCTGATATGAAACTTCCTGGCAGATTAAAACTGTGTGCCCGACCGAGACTCGAACTCGGGACCTTTGCCTTTCGCGGGCAAGTGCTCTACCAACTGAGCTACCGAAGCACGACTCACGCCCGGTACTCACAGCTTTACTTCTGCCAGTACCTCGTCTCCTACCTTCCAAACTTTACAGAAGCTCTCCTGCGAACCTTGCAGAACTAGCACTCCTGAAAGAAAGGATATTGCGGAGACATGGCTTAGCCACAGCCTTGGGGATGTTTCCAGAATGAGATTTTTTCACTCTGCAGCGGAGTGTGCGCTGATATGAAACTTCCTGGCAGATTAAAACTGTGCCCGACCGAGACTCGAACTCGGGACCTTTCCTTTCGCGGGCAAGTGATCTACCAACTGAGCTACCGAAGCACGACTCACGCCCGGTACTCACAGCTTTACTTCTGCCAGTACCTCGTCTCCTACCTTCCAAACTTTACAGAAGCTCTCCTGCCAGGAAGTTTCATATCAGCGCACACTCCGCTGCAGAGTGAAAAAATCTCATTCTGGAAACATCCCCAAGGCTGTGGCTAAGCCATGTCTCCGCAATATCCTTTCTTTCAGGAGTGCTAGTTCTGCAAGGTTCGCAGGAGAGCTTCTGTAGAGTTTGGAAGGTAGGAGACGAGGTACTGGCAGAAGTAAAGCTGTGAGTACCGGGCGTGAGTCGTGCTTCGGTAGCTCAGTTCGTAGAGCACTTGCCAGCGAAAGGCAAAGGTCCCGAGTTCGAGTCTCGGTCGGGTACACAGTTTTAATCTGGTTAAGGATGAATAAAAAATACTTATTTCCTTCGTAAATTTTGATTCGCTAAAACTAAAACTCTCCCTCTCTGCCCATATGGTGGAGTTTGAGATATAGGAATTAGAGTTTTACAAATGTTGACCCAAATATTAATTTTTTCCGCAGATTCGCATTGGGTCAATATTTTAAAGTTGTCCCCCGCCCCACGCCCAAGGTGCTGGGGTGGCCGGCTAATTTTAGCACCAGCAGATGTCCCCCTGGAAAATAATCAACATGGGATTCTGCACATTTTTTTATGTGAAGCTTATTTTTCGAGGTATCCTGGTTTGTCAACTTAAAATTTGCACCCTGTGTGTATGATCCATTCACATTAATGCGATCACCGCCCGTGTGCGACATCAGCGTGCAGTAACCACTCACAGACGGTAGGTGGCAGCACTAGTAATGGAGCGTATGTAAAGCGTACCAGAAGGGAGCGGGGGCGGGGGCGGGGCAGGACACACACGCACACACACACACACACACACACACACACACACACACACACACACACACACTAAAAACAGTGCACTCGTTGTCGTATTGCGGAATCAGCGATCTATCTGACGTCCAAAAGGGCATAATCCTTGACTTTCCGGTCAAAGTGGATTCATTTCCGAATCTGCTAAGTTTGCAAACAGTTCGCGTGCACCTTGGTTAAAGTATACCATACATGGCAAAACGACTTTATCCAAAACCGGAGCAGAGGTAACTGTCGTGCACCACGCCCATAGATGACTGGGTGAATGACGGCTGCGCAGCCGTGTACGGGCGATCAGACGTGCAATCGTTTACCAACTGACTGCTCAGATGACGCATGAAACTTCTGAAATCAAAGCGTCCAGTCCGGAGAAGGGAGCATTACGATCTGGGAAATATTTTCGTGGCATTCCTTGGGTGACCTCGTCATCCTGGGAGCCACAACGGCCCAACGTCTATTATTGTTGACCATGTCCACCCCTACATGCAGTTTTTTTTCTCCTCGGCACGATGGCATCTATCAACAGGACAACGCAACGTGTCATACAGTTCACAGTGTACGTGCGTGGTTCGAAGGAAGAGCACCATGGTGAGTTTACCGCACGCTCCTGGCGACCTAACTCCCCGCATTAAAACCCAATCGAGAATATGTGGGACCACCTCGATCGGGCTGTTTGTGCCTGGATCCTCATCCGAAAAACCAACCGCAGCTGGTCACAGCTTTCGAGTCAGCATAGCTCCACATCCTGTCAGTACCTTCCAGAACGTCATTTACTCACTTCCTGCACGTCTGGCAGTGGTCCGCACTGCAAAAGGTGCTTGTTCTGGCTTTTGATAGGTGGATTCATTAATGTGATTGGACAGTGTGTACTTACAGAACCTATACGCGGGGATGTGGTCTGCTGACCCATGCGATTACAAGCGGGCGGCGTGCGCGACTGTTCCGAACAAGTAAGAGGGGCAGGGGGCGTGGGGGTGGATGCCTAGATCGATGGCCGCTAGGCGCCGCGAGTCTCCGCCTGACACGGGGACGCCGACGCCGCCTCCACCTCCGCCCCACTTTCGCCGGTACAGCGCCAGAGGTCTGACGTGCGCCGATGCACGGAAATTAGCAGCGCGTGCCCAGCAATTTCCTCTTATGTTATTGGCCAACTGCCAAATCCTGCGAACGCCACAGTGGCTTCACTTGAAATGGGGTCATCGGAGTATTATTCTGAGGAATACGACCTTCTCCGTGAGCAACATAAACATAAGACCTATCCGGCTCTACCATACAGTATCAGACTGAAGGTACCTGTATACCCTGTGTGAAGCTGAATTGACAACTAGAGGTCACGAGAGGCGGACACGCCAGTATAAGTGGAGGCGGGGTGTACTGTGTTTTCATTAGACCAGCAGTAACGGCAGAATGGGTAGGTCAGGTGAGTACAGTGACTTCGAATGTGGACTAGCCAAAGGATAGCACATAAGTATCGAACCTATCAGGGACATTTTAACCCTTCTAAAGCTCCCCAGGCTAACGGCCTTGCCGCAGTGGTAACACTGGTTCCCGTCAGATCACCGAAGTTAAGCGCTCTCGGGTTGGGCTAGCACTTGGATGGATGACCATCCGGTCTGTCGAGCGCTGTTGGCAAGCGGGGTGCACGCAGCCCTTGTAAGGCGAACTGAGGAGCTACTTTATTTAGAAGTAGCGGCTCCGGTCTCGGAAACTGATACACGGCCGGGAGAGTGGTGTGCTGACTACATGCCCCTCCGCATCCGCATTCAGTGACGCCTATGGGCTGAGGATGACACGGCGGCAGGTCAGTACTGTTGGGCCTTCATGGCCTGTTCAGAAGGAGTTTAGTTTTTAGTTTAAAACTCTCCAGGTCGACTGCTGATAATGTGATTGTGAAATGGAAACGCGGAGGAACACCATATCTAAACCAAGATAAGACCTCCTCATGTACTGACGGAGAGGTACCGACGAGTGCTACCAGCAGCCCAGTTAGCACAACAGATGGACAGGGGGGACTTAAAAAGAATTGAGTGCTCATGTCGAGCATCTCCTTAAAAGCCAACACATACCTGTACTCACTGCTAAGTGGCGCTTGAAGTTGTGTAAAGAGTACTGCCACAGGGTAATGTATTACTGGGAGTGAGTGATTTGAAGTAGTGAGTAATGCTGTAATCTGTGGTAGTCCAATGGAACGGTCTGGGTTTGGCAAATGTCTGACGATTCTTACCTGTCATACGGTGTAGTGCCAACAGCAAAGTACAGAGGAGGTCTGGGAGTGTTTTTCGTTATTAACTTGTGGTCCCCTTTTTGCACTTAAGAAAACGCTACATGCTGAGGTGGAGCCGGCGACTGTATCGGCATGACAATGCGCCATGTCATAAAGCGGCACCTGTGAGACAATGGTTTGTAGGAAAGAGCATTCCTGTAATCGAGAGGTCTGCCAAGAGTGCCAACCTGAACCCAATCCAACGCCTCTGGGGTGAGATAGAACGTTGACTACGGTTCACATGTCAGCTTGCAACATCCTTACCTTCTCCAGTTTCAATTCTTGAGGAGGAATGCGTTGCCATTTCTCTAGAGTCAGTCAGACACAGCATTGAAAGTGTCCCCAGCAGAAATACAAGCTGTCCTAAAGACGAACGGTGAACACATTCCTTATTAATGTCCACTAACAGGTGTCCAGATACATTTGATAAATGGTTTACGTTGGTGTTAGCATAATGTTCGCACAATCATATTCGAGTACAGGCCCTGTAAATTCATCCAATACGGTATCGTGAGAACTACATTATGTGATTAAAAGTATCTGAATAAATGTTGGTGAACGTTAGTATGATATGTGTCCACTCTTCGCCTTTACGACCCGACTTGAACTCTGCTGGGGAAACTTTGAACGAGGTTTCTGAATGTCTGCAGAGCAATGGCAGCCGATTCTTCCTCAAGACTCGAAACCAGAGAAGGTAGTCATATAGTATAGAAATATGTTCCTATCCATCTGCATTTAGCATTGTTTTAAGCGAAATAAGGGGGTTAAATCCTAAAAACGAAAAAGACCTTCTAACGTAATACAGGCATCAAAAAACGTTTTGCATCACCTCGGTTCCGAGAGTTTCGGAACTTGTACAGAAAACTGGAGTAGAGATCAACATAAACATCATCTCCGCCCTTTTTATTGTTAATGAAAACCACAGATTGCATGTTGTAGCACCATACAGTGAGACCTCCAGAGGTGGTGGTCCAGATAGCTGTACACACCGGTACCTCTAATACCTAGTAGCACGTCCTCATGCATTGATGCAGGCCTGTATTTGTCGTGGCATGCTATCCACAAGTTCATCAATGCACTGTTGGTCATGATTGTTCCACTCCTCAACGGCGATTCGGCATAGACCCCTTAGAGTGATTGGTGGGTCACGTCGTCCATGAACTGCCCTTTTCAGTCAATCCCAGACATGCTCGATAGTGTTCATGTCTGGAGAACATGCTGGCCACCCTAGTCGAGCGATTTCCTTATCCTGAAGGAAGTCATCACAAGAGTGCACTATGGGGGCGCGAATTGTCGTCCATGAAGACGAATGCCTCCCCAGTATGCTGCCAATATGGGTGCACTATCGGTCGGACGAAGGCATTCACGTATCGTACAGCCATTACGGCGCATTCCGTGACTACCAGCGGCGTACGTCGGCCCCACATAATGCCACCCCAACACAGCAGGGAACCTCCATCTTGCTGCACTCGCTGGGCAGTATGCCTAAGGCGTTCAGCCTGACCGGGTTCCCTCCAAACACGTCTCCGACAATTGTCTGGTTGAAGACATATGCGACACTCTTCGGTGAAGAGAACCTGATGCCAACCCTGAGTGGTCCATTCGGTATGTTGTTGGGCCCAACTGTACTGCGCTGCATGGTGTCGTGGTTGCAAAGATGGACCTCGCCATGGACGTCGGGAGTGAAGTTGCGCATCATGCAGCCTATTGTGCACAGTTTGAGGCGTAACACGACGTTCTGTAGCTGAACGAAAAGCATTATTCAACATGGTGGCGTTGCTGTCAGGGTTCCTCCGAGCCATAAATCACAGGTAGCGGTCATCCACTGCAGTCGTAGTCCTTGGGCGGCCTGACCGAGGCATTTCATCCAGAGTTCCTGTCTCTCTGTATCTCCTCCATGTGTCTGTGGTACAATATCCAAGGTCAACGTCTATTTTCAGGGGTTCTGGGAACCGGAGTGATGCAAAACTTTATTTGATGCGTGTACGATCTCCACCGTACTGCACTGTTGGCACTATGCGTGACGGCAGTTAGGTTCTCCATGCATTCGCCAAAAAACAAACCTTAGCTCCTTTGTGTTCCATCACACAATCAGATCACCAACCAGCTTTAGAAGGGTTGAAGTCTCTCTTATGGATTTGTAACTCAGGTGATATCTCGCGACTAGTGCTCTGAACTCCCATGACCGACGCATTCTGTTGGCTGACCGGGCGGTTCTAGGCGCTACAGTCTGGGACCGCGCGACCGCTACTGTCGCAGGTTCGAATCCTGCCTCGGGCATGGATGTCTGTGATATCCTTAGGTTAGTTAGGTTTAAGTAGCTCTACGTCTAGGGGACTGATGACCTCAGCAGTTAAGTCCCATAGTGCTCAGAGCCATTTGAACACATTCTGTTGCCACCGCTTCTCTTCTGACAACACAATACCCCCTGGCGCTATTTGTACTGGCATGTCATCTTGCGGCGTCTAGTGGAAACTTACGCATTACATAGGAGTGTTATTCACAATATTCCAAGTTCTCCAAGCATTTTTGTTTCACTTTCGCATGAAATAAACCGACCTTCTACAGTGCATCGCCGAATTCATTCAAAATCTGATGTTTTCTTGATAACGACACCAAACATTAGAACAATATTCTACATTTTATCGCTCTACCGAGTTCCTTTACAGATGCGCCACAGTTTCCGAGAACCCTTCTAAGAAATCATAGTTTTCCAGACGCCTTCCCTAACACTAATTTCACCTGATGGTCCCGTTTCATGTCGCTCCTTAGTATTGCCCCTAAGTACAAGGGGCGTTTGGTAAGTAAAACAATTTACACTATTGGCCATTAAATTTGCTACACCAAGAAGAAATGCAGATGATAAACGGGTATTCATTGGACAAATATATTATACTAGAAGTGATATGTGATTACAGTTTCACGCAGTTTGGGGGCATAGATCCTGAGAAATCAGTACCCAGTACAACCACCTCTGGCCGTAATAACGGCCTTGATACGCCCGGGCATTGAGTCAAACAGAGCTTGGATGGCGTGTACAGGTACAGCTGCCCATGCAGCTTCAACACGCTGCCACAGTTCATCAAGAGTAGTGACTGGCGTATTGTGACGAGCCAGTTGCTCGGCCACCATTGACCAGACGTTTTCAATTGGTGAGCGATCTGGAGAATGTACTGGCCAGGGCAGCAGTCGAACATTTTCTGTATCCAGAAAGGCCCGTACAGGACCTGCAACATGCGGTCGTGCATTATCCTGCTGAAACGTAGGGTTTCGTAGGGATCGAATGAAGGGTAGAGCCACGGGTCGTAACACATCTGAAATGTAACGTCCACTGTTCAAAGTGCCGTCAATGCGAACAAGAGGTGACCGAGACGTGTTACCAATGGCACCCCATACCATCACCCCGGGTGATACGCCAGTATGATGATGACGAATACACCCTTCCAATGTGCGTTCACCGCGATGTCGCCAAACACCGATGCGACCAACTTGATGCTGTAAACAGAACCTGGATTCATCCGAAAAAATGACGTTTTGTCATTCGTGCACCCGGGTTCGTCATTGAGTAAACCATCGCAGGCGCTCCTGTCTGTGACGCAGCGTCAAGGGTAAACGCAGCCATGGTCTCCGAGCTGATAGTCCATGCTGCTGCAAACGTCGTGGAACTGTTTGTGCAGATGGTTGTTGTCTTGCAAACGTCCCCATCTGTTGACCCAGGAATCGAGACGTGGCTGCACGATCCATTACAGCCATGCGGATAAGATGCCTTTCATGTCAACTGCTGGTGATACGAAGCCGCTGGGATCCAGCACAGCTTTCCGTAATACTCTCCTGAACCCACCGATTCCATATTCTGCTAACAGTCATTGGATCTTGACCAACGCGAGCAGCAATGTCGCGATACGATAAACCGCAATCGCGATAGGCTACAATCCGACGTCGGAAACGTGATGGTACGCATTTCTCCTCCTTACACGAGGCACCACAACAACGTTTCACCAGGCAACGCCGGTCAACTGCTGTTTGTGTATGAGAAATCGGTTGGAAACTTTCCTCACTGTCAGCACGTTGTAGATGTCGCCACCGGCGCGAACCTTGTGTGAATACTCTGAGAAGCTAATCTTTTGCATATCACAGCATCTTCTTCCTGACGGTTAAATTTCGCGCCTGTAGCACGTCATCTTCGTGATGTAGCAATTTTAAGGGCCAGCAGTATATTTTTTCTCGGCCAATTTCCATGGGAAAAATGAGGAATTTTTGATGAGTCATTGTGGAATATGACCGCTTCAGCCCCTGTAGTTTCATGACGTCCCGATAGGTTGCGGCGCTATACGTAGTCTTCAAACAGGTGTCTGTAACGGAAGTGCTTTCCAAGCAGAGGTCTGTAACTGAGTTTCTTTTGAAGGAAAATCAGAGCATAGCAAATATTCGTAAGCGCTTGCAGAATGTCTACGGTGGCCTGGCAGTGAACAAAAGCACGCTGAGTCGTTGTGCCAGGCGTCTGTCACCACCCTAAGAAGGTCGCGCAGACCCGTCCGATCTGCCGCGTGCTGGGCGGCCGCACACAACTGTGACTCCTGCAATATTGTCACGTGAGGACTCTCTTTCGAGGTGCTCGACGGACCACCATGACAACGCAAGGCCTCACACGAGCCTGCGCACCCGACAGGAGCTCACAAAGCTTCATCCAACAGTTCTTCTTCATCCACCCTATAGACCAGATGTCCCACCTTGCGACTTCCATATGTTCTGCCCAATGAATGATGCATTCCGCGGGAAGCATTACATGGATGATGGAGAGGTTATTGGTGCAGCATGATGTCGACCAGTACAGTGCTACCATGCGGGCATGCGAGCCCTCGCAGTTAAGGTGGTGCGAGGCCGTCGCATTGAACGAAGATAATGTTGAAAAATAGGGTTTTTAGCCAAAAGATTGAAGAACAATATGGTGTACTGAAATCCTGAATAAAACCAGCCTGCTATCAGAAAAAAATATTTTGCATTAATGAATGCCCTTCGTACTTATACGTGCTCAAGACGTTCACCCTAATCTTGTTATCAGATGCAGTACTGCTCTTTCTCATTTTAGGTGCGTTATCTTACATTCGTCTACGTTTAAGGAAAGCTGCAATTCATTACACGAAGTGTGAATGTTGTCCAAGACCTTCTGCAAATCTTTACGATCGTCCGACGACGCTGATTTCCTGCACACACATGAATCGACAGCGAACAGTCTTATGCTGCTAATCCTATCTGATATATTGTTTATATATGCTGAAAACATTAGGTGTGCTGTTACGCTTCCTTGAGGCACACTCCATATTACTTCCGTTTCTATGGAACATTCTCTGTCCAGTACAACGTACGCATTTCAGTTAGTCAAATATTCCTCGAGGCAGTTGCGTATGTGTGAAGATACTCCATATCATAATACCTTAGTGGTGGTGGTGGTGGTTAGTGTTTTAACGTCCCGTCGACAACGAGGTCATTAGAGACGGAGCGCAAGCTCGGGTTAGGGAAGGATTGGGAAGGAAATCGGCCGTGCCCTTTCAAAGGAACGATCCCGGCATTTGCCTGAAACGATTTAGGGAAATCACGGAAAACCTAAATCAGGATGGCCGGAGACGGGATTGAACCGTCGTCCTCCCGAATGCGAGTCCAGTGTGCTAACCACTGCGCCACCTCGCTCGGTAATACCTTAGTATTTGACGATGTAGTATAGTGGCGAAAGCCTTAAGGAAATCTAGGAAAATGAAATCTCCCTGTCCACCAGCGTACCTCAAATCATCCAGCCAACCAGAATCCTCGCTTTTTCTAAATCGCACAACGCAAATGAAGGATTGATGCTTTTGAAAGCTCGCAGCCGCGTTCTTTCTATATCCTTCCCCGAAACGGAACTTCTGCTCCATTTCTAATGATCTTTGATTAGGCCATTCAGACGCTCTACATATATAATCCGCTAGCCACCAAGCGGTGCTTGGCGGAGGGCACAATTCGCGCCAAAATCATATACCCCCCCCCCCCCCCCCCCCCCTCTGTTCTACTCGCGGATTGCGCGAGGGAAAAACGACTGTCTGAACGTCTCAGTACGAGCTCTAATTTCCCTTATCTTTGAACGGTGATCATTGAAAGTTGGTGGTAATAATATATGCTCTAGATCCTCGGTGAAGATCGGATTTCGGAATTTAGTGAGCAGCCCCTTCCGTTTAGCGCGCCGTCTATCTGCAAGTGTGTCCCACTTCAAACTTTCTATGAGATATGTAACGCTCTTGCGATGGCTAAATGCATCAGTCACGAATCTTGCCGCTCTTCTTTAGACCTTCACAGTCTCTTGAATCAGACCCAACTGGTAAGGGTCCAATACAGACGAACAATACCTAAGACTGGACGAACTAACGTATTGTAAGCTATTTTCTTAGTTGAAGGACTGCATCGCTTCAGGATTCTACCAATAAACCGCAATCTTTCAAATAAGAGAGAGTTGCCCACAAAATACACACTGCCAGAAAAAATGCAGCACCCTTAAGAACTATGTCCATTGGTATAATATGTGCATACTGAGCAGTTGCCGGCGGCGGGTGGCCTAGCGGTTCTAGGCGCTTCAGTCTGGAACCGCGCGACTTCTACGGTCGCAGGTTCGAATCCTGCCTCGGGCATGGATGTGTTTGATGTCCTTAGCTTAGCTAGGTTTAAGTAGTTCTAAGTTCTAGGGGACTGACGACCTCAGATGTTAAGTCCCATAGTGCTCAGAGCCATTTGAAGTGAGTAGTTGTGGTGCTAGTGATTCACTTGTCACTGTCATCGGCGATCAGATGGGGCTCAGGAGGCATGTCAGTGCACTATCTGTTTTGACTCTGCAGGCAGTAACTGTGGTAAGTTTAAAGGCGAAATGTGTGACAGTCATTCTAGGGTGCAACCATGCCCCATCAACAAATAAGTACTCATGTCGAACAGTTTCAGTGATTTGAATGGGGTCACATCGCGTTGTGGATCTGCAGGAAGCTGGATGGATGTATCGATGGTCTGCTGCACATGTTAGGTACAGTGTGTCCGTGACGCGTCGCCGCTTTCAGCAGTGATCTGTAGAACATTCCTACACCTGTAGACCAGGTTCTGGACATCCACGCAGACGCACATCAAAATCGAAGCATTGTGCGAGCAGCGGTGGCGGGCTGAACATCATCCAGGAAAGGAACCCGGGCACGTGTTGCACACGCTGTGTCATCTGTGGTCATTGGGAAAAGTCTGCTTGCAGCAGGATAAAGATCACGTGTGCCTGTGGTCAGGCTACCGCTGACACCACGATACCTCCAAGCATGACTAGGCTCGTGTCGTAAAAGAGTTGACTGGAGAGTGGAATGGTGCCCTGTTTTCTTGGGTGATGAGAGTAGGTTCTATGTACATGCAAATGAGGGACGTACAAGTGTACGGCGTAGACCTTGCGAGCTGCGTGATGACTGGGTGTTGTGTGGTGTCCTTAGGTTAGTTAGGTTTAAGTAGTTCTAAGTTTTAGGGGACTGATGACCATAGATGTTAAGTCCCATAGTGCTCAGAGCCTTTTGACCCATTTGACCCTTGCGAGCTGTCCGTTCCAGCGAGCATTCGCCCGCGACACCCAGGTCCCATCCCAGGCTTCTTGGTGGGCACGGGGTAACCAGTTCTCAGCGGGACTCGGCAGCAGAAGCATCCTGAAGATGACGCAGTTGGGTCGCCGAAATATTGAATCAAGTTTATTTTAGTATTCGGCAGCAAACCCGAAGAGACTTCCAAGACGTTGCCCGCTACATTGCTCAGATGATGATGATGATGATGATGATGATGATGATGATGATGATGATGATGATGATGATTTTTGTGACGACTTCCTACCCAAGGTCATCGGCTGTACTTTTGGGGCAGCCACCACAAATTGTATAAAGCGTGGGTAGTGACCAGGATGTAGCTATGTCTGTTGGCCGAAAAATAATTAATGACAAGAACTGCGCCCTCTAGAATGAAGAGCTAACTTATCTTTATTTCTTACGAAACCTGCACCAGCAATACAAGTCCAATTAATATCCAAGAGTAATCCGTGTACTGGGTCTAGCCGAATACAATAGCAAATATCACAATGCAATGGCTCCGCTATAAACTCCACGAAAGGCTAGCAATAGACAATCGACAATAGACTGTTCGTCTCGGGGCCAGCGCTCCTCCTCATATGCAAAAGACCCGAGCTCAGCCATGGCGCGACCTGTTCCGTCGGCGGAAACGCCCTGAGACGCCGACGGCCGCGACAGGAACTGTGGCCAGCGATGTCACGGTCAGGGCGCGCGTGCACAAGTTGGTTGGTTGGTTGGTTGGTTGGGCCCGTGGATACAACAATGATGATGTTGTTTGGTTTGTGGGGCGCTGAACTGCGCGGTTATCTGCGCCTTTACAAATTCCCAACCTCTGCTCAGTCCAGTCTCGCTATTTTCATGAATGATGATGGAATGATGAGGACAACACAAACACCCAGTCATCTCGAGGCAGGTGAAAATCCTGACCCCACCGGAAGTGGAACCCGGGAGCCCGTGCTCGGGAAGCGAGAACGCGACCGCGATACCACGAGCTGCGGACACATTGCTCAGACAATTATCCCCGTTCTACCACCATTTCTCAGTCAGGAAGGTGATATGCTTTTCTTGAGCAGGACAATGCACGTCCATATATGGCTGTTACGACACAACGTGCTCTTTTTTCTGTGCATCACTAGGTTTATCGTCAACACGTATGGGACATGAGGAAGGGAGAACTTATTTGTTCTCCAGGTCCTACGAGAAATAGTGCCGCTATGCAATAAAAGGCGCAAGACGCTTGGGGCAATCTATCGCCGTATGCCGTTCGCCACCTTTACGATTGTTTGCATTCGAGAAAACACGCCTGCGGTCCCGCCAAAGATGATATACTGCGTACTGATACGACTGTTTAAGTGCCCTGTACTGTAACACGTGTGTTTCATTTGGTCTGAATGTGTTATCACATACTCCTACAACCATAAACCGCTTGTGGCCTCACTTGTCAATAAAATGAGCTTGTCCTTGAGGGTAATGAATTTTTTTCGGCAATGGGGATATAGTTTTAAAGGGCGAAAGGCTTTACAGAAAAATTATACGCACACAGGACTAATTGGCCATTCGCCTTATGTACAATTCACGCTTCGTAAAAACTCTATCAGATAATCTAAATGTAAAAAAAAAAAAAAACTGCAGAAGAATAGTTTTATGAAACTTAGTTTATGAGTAACACATAGGCAACTATAACTCAACATCCATTAGATACTGGACACATATTTACACAAACGTTTTAACTCGAAATTGCTCACATAGCGTATCGAGAAATATGCGGTGTGTCATAAAACACAGTTATTACGGAAAATATGCTGGTTATGAAACCTTTCCGTGAAGGAGACGCGATGGCGTAACGGGGACGCTGTCGATGTACCGGTGGGAGGCGATCGGCTACAGTAGCTGGTAGCGGGACCGCGCTGCAGCCGCGCTGCCATTGTCGGCAGTTTCCCACGGTGGCCGCCCACACAATCGGCCTGGCTGTGGCTTCATGCAGTGACGCCTCGCCCAACACTGCACTGCACCGTACTCTGCGTGTTTTTTCTTTCCACATGTATGTTTCACACGTCTATCTCGTTAATATAAGTAGTAACTGTAGCCTCATTGTTCTTTGTTCGAGACTAGAAAATGAGATCCACACTGTCATTTGACCAGTCATAATGTGAGTGAAGAGTACGGCTATCGAGAAGAGAGACCGTGCTCTGTTAGTGAAACTGTTTTATGCGAATGGCGGCAATTACAGTGCTGCATTGAGATCTTTGCCGACTACAAGGACTGAGGACAGACTCGAAGTCATTAAGTGGTTTAATGAAGATGATCATGAAATTCGAAAACACGGGTAAGATTGGTGTGGCACCGGGTTCAAATGGTTCTGAGCACTATGGGACTCAACTGCTGAGGTCATTAGTCCCCTAGAACTTAGAACTAGTTAAACCTAACTAACCTAAGGACATCACACACATCCATGCCCGAGGCAGGATTCGAACCTGCGACCGTAGCGGTCACGCGGTTCCAGACTGAAGCACCTAGAACCGCTCGGCCACTACGGCCGGGAAAGCTGCACATGTCATGCCAGTACTCCAAGGGAATTACAGGCCCACAGCACTGATGTCGATTTCTCGTAGGATTTTGGAACATATACTTTGTTCGTACATTATGAATTACCTCGAAGATAACAGTCTGTTGACATATAGTCAGCACTGATTCAGAAAATATCATTCTTGTGAAACACAACTAGCTCTTTGTTCTCACGAAGTAATTAGTGTTATCGACAAGGGACTCAAATTGATTCCATATTTCCAGATTTCCATAAGGCTTTTGACACCGTTTCTCACAAGAAACTTCTAATCATATTGCGTTCCAATTGTGTATCACTTCAGTTGATCGACTGGATACCTGATTTCCTGTCAGAAAGTTTACAGTACGTAGTAATCGACGGAAAATTATCGGGTAAACCAGAAGCAATATCTGGCTTTCCTCGTCGATGTTTTACAGGCTCTCTGGTCTTTCTAATCTATAAAAACGGTTTAGGAGACAATCTGTGTAGTCCTCTTAGAATTTTTGCTGATGTTGTTGTCATTTGCCGTGTAGTAAAATCATCAGAAGGTCAAAACAAATTGCGATGTGACTTGTACACGATATCTGAATGGCGCGGAAAGTGGCAATAGTCTCTTAATAAGTAAAGAGGTCATCCACATGAGCCGAGCGGTTCTAGGTGCTACAGTCTGGAACCGAGCGGCCGCTAGGGTCGCAGATTCGAATCCTGCCTCGGGCATGGGTGTGTGTGATGTCCTTACGTTAGTTAGGTTTAAGTAGTTCTAAGTTCTAGGGGACTGATGACCTCAGCAGTTAAGTCCCATAGTGCTCAGAGCCATTTGAACCATTTTTTTCATCCACGTGAGTACGGTAAATCACATAAATTTAAAGGCTGTCAATTCTACTAAATACCTAGGAGTTACAATTACGAAGAACTTAAAATGTAATAATCACTTATAGAATGTTGTTGGGAACGCAAACGGAAGACTGCTTTTTATTGGCAGAACACTTTAAATGTTACGGCGTATCGACAAGCCCCGGCACGAAGATGAACACAAGAGCAGAGAAGGCTGCGAGACGTCAGGCAATAGCCCGCTGTCTAGGGGCGCAACCGACAGGAGCGGCCTCGAAAAGAAGAGAATATACGCGCCGCTCCTGCCAGCATCGGCCGCACATTACCAGACAGGGACTAGCAGACCAAAACAGTTGTAGACAGACACTACGATAGCAGTTATTAGTGATCATATCCATAGCTTACATGGGCATTGTCTATAGCGAAGAACATTACTTGTTTGCATGTCGCCCATCGCTTGCGACCCGTTCTTATAAATAGAAAGTTAAGTACCGTAAATCTTCTTTATTGCAGTTAAGACTATTAACGTGATTTGCTTGAATTGTTGTATAGCATTCCGAGAACGCAGCATCCTTTAGGCGCCCTATACGAGACGAGTGGGCAGGACCACACACTTAAGATGCAACAAGTGTATCAAAGAGTCTGCCTGCATGACGATTGTTCATCCTCTGCCAGCGTACTGCTGTGTGGTATGGGATCTTTACCTGATAGGATTGATGGACGACATCGATAAAGTTCAAAGAAGGGCAGCTTGTTTAGTATTATAGCGAAATAGGGAAGAGAGCGTCACACATATGACAAATGAGCTGAGGTGGGTATCGTTAAAAAAAAAAAAGAGGCCTTTTTCGTTGTGGCAAGATCTATTCACGAAATTTCGGTCACCAGCCTTCTTCTGTGAATGTCAAAATATTTTATTGCTGCCAGAGTACATAGGGAGAAATGATTATCGCAATAAAATAAAAGAAAAATCAGAGCTCGTACAGAAAGATTAAAGTGCTCAGTTTTTCCATATGCTGTCAGAGAGTGGAACGGGTCAGATATAGCGTGAACGTGGTTCGGAGAACCCTCTGTCAGGCTCTTAAGTGTGAATTGCAGAGTAGTAATGCAGAGATGTAGATGAATTGTAGATGTAAATACCATGGCAGCCTAGTAGTGCAATACTGTTCCACAGGCCTGCGCCCAGGGCACGGTGGTTTTTTTTTCTTTCGAACAATCATTTCCTAGATGACGGTGTATCTGGACACGACCGTCGACCTGCTGTAATAAAAACGTGATTCATTTAACCATGTGATACGTTTCCATTGGTCCACGGTCCAATGCTGATGATCCCCTTCTAACACAGGTGGAACTGGTTCTGATCGGTCTTCCTACCACAGTTGTGCAAGGCCGCTCTGTGTTTCAGGAATTTGGTGTTGAACCTACGGCCTGCAAGGTAGGAAGATACTATCTCACATGTGCAGAGTGCAGAAGAGTAAAGCAGTACGGACAGTGATGTAATCAGACCATGATCTGAATGTCAGTTCCACTACACTACCTGTAAAGGAAATGTTATTGCTAAAGGAAATGTTATTGCTAAAGGAAATTAGTGTATGAGTTCAAATGCATTTAGCAAGAAATGAAAATATTAGATTTTCGTTATGAAGGTTTATTTTTACTCTAAGTATGACTTCATGACACAGCAACGTTAGCAAAATTACAAATGGCTCTGAGCACTATGGGACTTAACTTCTGAGGTCATCAGTGCCCTAGAACTTACAACTACTTAAACCTAACTAACCTAAGGACATCACACACATCCATCCCCGAGGCAGGATTCAAACCTGCGACCGTAGCGGTCGAGCGGTTCCAGACTGTAGCACCTAGAACCGCTCGGCCACTCCGGCCGGCTTAGCAAAATTACATACAGTATGTTAAAATATTGATAATGGATTTTCACAACTGTTGTTGTTGTGGTCTTCAATCCAGAGACTGGTTTGATGTAGCTCTCCATGCTACTCTATCCTGTGCAAGTTTTTTCATCTCCCAGTACTTACTGCAGCCAAAATCCTTCTGAATCTGCTTAGTGTATTCATCTCTTGGTCTCCCTCTACGATTTTTACCCTCCACGCTGCCCTCCAGT
The DNA here is from genome assembly GCF_021461395.2 of Schistocerca americana. Classification (NCBI taxonomy): domain Eukaryota; kingdom Metazoa; phylum Arthropoda; class Insecta; order Orthoptera; family Acrididae; genus Schistocerca; species Schistocerca americana. The sequence goes on from NC_060125.1 coordinate 298,175,976, forward strand.
GCTAAATTTGTGATCCCTTGATGCCTCAGAACATGTCCTACTAACCGGTCCCTTCTTCTTGTCAAGTTGTGCAACAAACTCCTCTTCTCCCCAATTCTATTCAACACCTCCTCATTAGTTATGTCATCTACCCATCTAATCTTCAGCATTCTTCTGTACCACCACATTTCGAAAGCTTCTATTCTCTTCTTGTCCAAACTATTTATCGTCCATGTTTCACTTCCATACATGGCTACACTCCGTACAAATACTTTCAGAAACGGCTTCTTGACACCCGATCTATACTCAATGTTAACCAGTTTCTCTTCTTCAGAACACTTTCCTTGCCATTGCCAGTCTACATTTTATATTTTCTCTACTTCGACCATCATCAGTTATTTTGCTCCCCAAATAGCAAAACTCATTTACTACTTTAAGTGTCTCTTTACCTAATCTAATTCCCTCAGCATCACCCGACTTAATTCGACTACATTCCATTATGCTCGTTTTGCTTTTGTCGACGATCATCTTATATCCTCCTTTCAAGACACTGTCCATTTCGTTCAGCTGATGTCCTTTGCTGTCTCTAACAGAATTACAATGTCATCGGCGAACCTCAAAGTTTTTATTCCTTCTCCATGGATTTTAATTCCTACTCCGAATGTTTATTTTGTTTTCTTTACTGCTTGATCAATGTGCAAATTGAATAACATCGGGGATAAGCTACAACCCTGTCTCATTCCCTTCCCAACCACTGCTACCCTTTCATGTCTCTCGACTCTTATAACTGCCATCTGGTTTCTGTACAAATTGTAAATAGCCTTTCGCTCCCTGTATTTCACCCGCGCCACCTTCAGAATTTGAAAGAGTTTTCACAACTGGGAAGCGAAATTCGTAACTATTACAAGGTTCTTTAATGGAAAGATGGTTGGTGACCATGTCTGGGGGTCGTTAAAAATACAACAAAATTAAATACAATTGGAGCCAGAGATATCAATTACGCTAAAATGCACAATGGAAATACGCAAAACTGAATTGGGGTCGATAAAGAGGTATCCAAAAGAAGTACACAATTAAATGAATTCGTAACTGTACAGTGGCTGATCAGTCCTTTTCGTTAGATAGGACATCTATCGTTTCTACTTCAGTTAGGCCCGACAATCGTGACTATGTTTAACTACAGGTCATGGTTGAATGTACAAAATAAGTAGGAGAGACGGAGACGACTACAGTTCTGCGTATCAGTTGAATATCACTTGTTGGTGTGGTGCAAGTGCGCGTGTGTTTACCTTGTGTCGGCGGCGACAGTGGCGGCTGTTGGCGCGAGTTGATAATCTGTTACAAACCTCTCTCGGCTGTTAAAAACCAGCCGGATACATTTCCTACACCTTCGGTGAAGCCGAGACCCCTAGTTATTTCCTAGCTAAATTAATTGGCATGGTACACACTATTTGAGTGGAATAGCGCATACGTTGTTGCCCCCAAATCATTCACAAGCGTTAACTGTCAGTACTCGGTGCGATTCCCCATACTAGAAGACTTTGCAGTTTAAATCCTTACAAGTTAAGAGGAGCCTGTGAACAGGTGTTCACATAATGACTCTCGCAATCGTCTCAGTGCAGAGCAAGTCGCCTTGCTCAAACACTCGGCGGTTTTCTGCAAGAGAAGAGCCGATTACTCTGTCTGCAATTTGCTTATATTAAAGCTGGTGGCCACGCGTTTTCTGTCTGGCCTATCAGGGCGTTCGTATTTGTTATAACTCCACCCACTAGAGTTTTTGCAGCATACCACAGGTATCGTTTCTTTCGTAGGGTAGAGCTTAACTTCTGCTGTGTAATACTGAGATAAACAGCTTTTTCTTTCATGCGAGTTTTAATGGACATGGCTACAATGAGTCACCGATGTTTTGAGTTAGGCTTCTCCGGATATTTTACCTGGGATCTCCCACTGTGTTCCTGTAGAAACGATTTCCGGAGGGTTTCCGCTAAAGGCAGACACAAGGGCTACTTTTGCCGGCGGCCTACGCAGTATCTGCGCCGCCTCATTATGTCTGCTAGGTATCCCCTGGTGAGTTTTTTAGCTGTACGGGACGATGAGCCGTGTTAAAATTCTGCTTCCCCTCAAAACTGCGCCTTGTAGCTCGGATCGAGGAAATCACTTGCATGCAATTACTAGTGTTGGTGGTTTATATTCATGAAATGCTGGCTTATTTATTACAACTGCACAATAATAAAATTCATTCAGTTTCACGTAACTATGTCGTGTGACATATCGAGTTAACCGGAATTGTTTCAGGAATGCAGTGTAAGGTGTGTTACTTGTTTGACACCTTACACCTTGTCCACTACAAGAGTACTTGTCAGTGTCGTTGGTCACCATGGGAACTCACAGGGATCGTCTGATGCGTGGTCCTGTGTTCAACAGTGTGTGCTAAATGGTGCGCTCTCCTAAACACTCGTGTCTATATCAGAGCTTCCTGTCCTGCTTTTCGGAGTGAGCATTCCTAGTCATGGTTTCACCGTGCTTCAATCACTGTCCATAGCTGCTTGTGAAAGTGGCACACTAACAGCAAACCAGTTTCATCCTTTCCGAGATGCTTGTTCTATGGCACTGGCCATAGAAATCTGCTCTTTATCAAAGTCATATATATCACTGAGTGTCCCCGTTTGCAACCCGTACCGTCACTAGAAATGATTCCGCTTAAGCCGGTATTACACGAAGCACCTAACACGTACAAGTCATGTGTAGACGGACTGCCATCTAGCAGCAGAACGGGTGAAGCTGCGATTTTAGCAGAAGGTTTATTCGGCGGGAGAAATAGGAACTATGTAGCCCACGCAGGTGTGTTGAACAGTGTGTCTCGGTGGTGCAGTGGTTCACGCAACTGCCTAGTAAGCAGGAGACTCAGGGTTCGAATCGCAGAGTGGGACACATTTTCGTTTGTCGTCACTAATTCTGCATCAGTTCCGATGCAGCTGACATAACTAGTCCCTTCCCTTTCCCCTTCTACCTTCAATTTACATGAAATAGGAACTCTTGTGTTCTGTCATCGATCCATGCATGCGCATAGAAGAACCATATGCGCGCAGTAGCAGTACGCAGCATTTCGTGTGGGCTTTATGCTTGTATTTGTTTTCACTTATGGTCAGCAGAGTAGAAACACTTTTTCACTGAGTAATTTTCTATAAATATTGTAATAAAACAAACGAAAATTCTGTGATTTGTATTTTAGTTGAGACCAGCTGTGTATCTAACGACTGCCTCTTGTTATAGAAATGGATGAACGAAAGAAACTATAAGCATGCTTATTGAGGCATACAGCAAAGAGAGGTGTCCATGTGATCCTGTAGACAAGCTGTAACATAATAAGTAATGCCTACAAATGTATGATTCTGAGTTCATATGTTTTAGATCAATGTTGGTCGCCACAAAAAATGCAAACGAACTTCTCCTTCTCCATGACATTGCAAGACCTCATACAAGTCTGCGCATCCGAGAGGCGCTCACAAAACTTTTCTGGACTGTTCTTCCTCATCCGCCCCACAGCCCAGACCTCGCACCTTTTGACTTCCATTTGTATGGCCCAGTGAAGGATGGACCCCACGGGAAGCAGCACGTTGATGATAGGAAGGTCAGTGATGCTGCAAGGCGTTGGTTCCTACGTTGACCTGCAGTATGGTACCATGCGGGCATACAGTCCATCTCAGTTGCGTGGCGTATGGCCATCGCATTATGTTGAAAAAATGGGGGGATTGGTAACCAAAAGAGTGGGAAATAATATGGTGTATTGGAATACTGAATAAAAACAACCTCCTTTCAGACGGAATTATCTTGCATTGCTTACTGAACCCCCCTCGTGTTACCTTAAATGGTGAAAGTACCGAACGTGTTCGATTTTATTGCATCTTGTGTATTATTTCAGAGTGCCAGGAAGGATAGTGTTGTGAGAATAGCTATGAGACTCCGAGTCGTTGTGCTGTCCGCGACCACTGAGGACTGTAAAAGGCGATTTGTATCTTTCCGATTGTACTTTTGTGACATAACTTCCTTCATTATCGCGGGCCGAGCGGTTCTGGGCGCTACAGTCTGGAACCGCGCGACCGCTACGGTCGCAGGTTCGAATCCTGCCTTGGGCATGGATGTGTGTGATGTCCTTAGGTTAGTTAGGTTTAAGTGGTTCTAAGTTCTAGGGGACTGATGACCTCAGAAGTTAAGGCTCACAGTGCTCAGAGCCATTTGCACCATTTGAACCTTCATTATCGTGTCACTTGCACGAATCCCGTCATGTACGACCGATAGCAGCTTGTCAAAACAAGGTACATCCACATCCCTAAATTTCTATAGATCTTTGAGCCTCTGGTCCTTCATTAAGAAGGACCTTCTTCCCGGCCAGAGACGATCCAATTTCTACTCCTGGCATTACGTCGTCGTTATGCCCGTCTCCTAACGTCTAAGGCGCACGCTGCCACGGGAAATGCTGCATAGACAGTTGCATCCTCCAGATCTGTATTGCTGTGAAACATAAGCATAGATAACACTTTGCTTCTAGGAGCATGACACGAAACGAATACTTCAATGCATAATTCTGTATAATAATAATGTAATTTGATTCTAGCTGCACGAGATAACAGTAACTGTTTACTAAATACGAACCTAGATCTCTCAGGAGTTTCAATATGAGTAGATGGCAACTTTACAAAAATATAAAATTTCACGTTTATGTACATAAAAAGGTCTGCATTTCCGAAAATGTATCCTTTGGGCGCTGGTTCAGACATTACGTGTATCGTCTAATAGGGGTAACGAAAAAGTTTATGGTTTCTGCCATGTACACTTGGGATGCTGGTGCAGACTTGTATACGATAAGTGTGTCGTCTAATGTCGAGTTCATACAGAATGTTTCACAATTCATGATACACACTTTCAGAGGTTGTATAGGGGACTTAATACACCAAGATTTGCGTAGGAACTTATGACCGGAAATAGTTCGTTTCTAAGTCACAAGGAAAATATGATGTACAGATTTCACTCCTATTTACTGTGGTATTATAAGAGCTGTCCGATATGACGACCACCATGTTCGGTGCACACAGTATATCTGTGCAGTAAGTTCGCGTAAATTCTTTCCAGCAGGCATAGTGCATGGTTAATCGCTTGTAACGCAACTGTGATCCGCGCAACCAGGTCTTCCTCCGACTGGACATAGGTCTCGTAAACAAGACTCTTCATGTGGCCCCACAAGGAAAAGTCCAATGGAGTTAAATCTGGGGATCTTGGTGGTCCACCTCGACCGATCCACCCGTCCCTGTAGACCACGTTCAGAGGATTTCGGACGCGAACTGCAAAATGTACTGCCGCGCATGCTGGAACCACAATTCGCGCCCAGTGTCCAGTGGCACATCTGCCAAAAACTCCATCAGTACTTGTTGCAGGCATATCAAGTACCTGGCACAGTTAGGTGGGGAGGAAGGATGCACGGTGCAATCACACGACCATCGCAGATATCTTTTGCCAGATACTGATGTCGAAGGTGTACTGAAATCTTCGTGTGCACGTGACTTTTAGATTTTCATGATCCCATTGTGGCTATTTAATGAGTTCAAGACACCTTTCCTGTTGAAATGCGCTTTTTCGATTAACAAAATTCGCTTTTGGAGCTGAGGAAAATCCACACAGCGGTATAAAAACCAAGTACAGAGATTTGCATGTGGCACAAAATTCGCCGGGACCATTATGTCTACCTTCCACTGGTGGCATAGGTAGAGTCGCTGTTCTTGCAGAACACGCCAGAGTGAGACACATGCAAGTCAGGTGCAATGGCTTGAGTACTCTTCGATGGAGTCTCTTCAACTTAATGAAGCCCATCCTCTTCCAATACGACAGTGCGTCGCCTTCTTGGAGCATCACAGTTTGCTCTATCGCTTGTGAATTTCCAACTTTCCCGCAGCCGTTGTTCTAATCTTGCAAATGTGGGATGAGATGCAGTCACACGATATAGAAAGTACTCGTGGTACAATCGTTGAGCTCCTCTTCAATTACTACTAGCTTCACTGTAAACTAACAATATATCGGTGACCTCTGCGGCCGGCCTAAGTGGCCGAGCGGTTCTAGGCGCTACAGTCTGGAACCACGCGACCGCTACGGTCGCAGGTTCGAATCCTACCCCGGGCATGGATGTGTGTGACGTTTTTAGGTTTGTTAGGTTTAAGTAGTCTAAGTTCTAGGGGACTGATGACCTGAGAAGTTAAGCCTCATAGTGCTCAGAGCCATTTGAAACATTTTTGTTTTTTTGTTTTCTTGACCTCTGCGAATATGTACTCGGGCATCATTTTACTGCCGTACTAGACTCCGTAATGACAACTCACGCATCACCAGGAAGCATGAAAACAAAGCAAATGGAAAGAGAGGACATCACGTGACATAGTCATCGTACCATTCTTTAATGTGAGTAGCCTACCATAACAGGCGAACTGTGTAAGAAACATCTAGCGCGCGATTGAGTATCTTTTGTTTTCCTTGTAACATGGAAACGAATCTTTCTCGACATGAGTTCCTATGTAAAACTTGGTCAACTAAGTTCCCTCTTCGACCTCTGGAAGTGTGCAACATGAATTGTTAAACAACCTCTCTACTATTGCGTCACATGCCCGCGACAGGGACCCACGAGAAGTAGAGGACCCGCAACGAACTAGTGACGTCACACTAGTCGCCTTGTCCGCAAACGCCCGGTTCCGTGCGGGGCCCACGGAAAATCGATAAGTCAATGAAAAGGTACCGACTAAAGGTTAACTTTGCTATCGAGAGCTTGCATGCATGTTAACGCGCAATTAAGAGTTATTAAACTCGTCAGAAATGGTTACTCGCTTGCCTCTGGAGATGGCTGTTCGACTGCTGGCACTGGTAAGACCTGCAGTGTCAGGAGCTATGACGTGCTCGCCGTGGACTGTCTTTCTCGTGGGCGTCGTCCGCAACGCCACCACGAGGCACTCAGTCTCGGCGTGGGCAGTGGTAATAACGTTTTGGTTCTTCTGTGTATTTTCAGACACACAAAACACGAAAGAATCCAAAAGCGCCCAGCGTCTCCTTCAATGTTAATCCCTTAGATTCCACCCCGTGGCCGTCCGTTTAGTGCTCGTGGAGTGCGTTACGCAGCGGCAAGTGCGTGTTCAGGGGACGTTCATCGGCTCCCCACTGGGCGTGGCTGCGTGCTGTTCCGACTTTTAAGCCAGCCTCACACACAGTGGGGTGTTCACCAACAGTTTTAATTGCCTGCTGCAGTTTAGCTATCGGACTGTGTCGCTCGATCAATAAAACAGTTCCTCTATAACTCCCAGGTCGGTGATGTAATAGACGAATCCGCAGTGCTCCCCAGATTCGCCAGGAGCCCATTTTAAAATAAAATGATTTCATTCGTCGTTTATTCCTGTTCTCTTAGTCTTCGGTGGTGCTTTAGAAATCAGCTCACTTCCGTTACACTGGCTCTATTGCTCAGAGGCTCAGAAACAAGAGCCTTCATCTCCCACGTTAACGATTCTGGATTGTTCACATTTTTCTCATCTTCTTGCTTCTGAATACTATCGGCACAGGAAGTTGTTGGGCACGTGTTCGTTGATGCGTCGTTATATTCAGTTTACTGTTACACGAAATTCCATCGAATAAAGAACGGCCATATCTGTGGTGAAAACAAAGCACCTGATCAAAAAATTTTTTCCAAAGTAAAGCCGTTGAAAATTACCTCAAGCAAACCAGCAAACTTCTCGTTTGCGTTTCATTTACGAGGAGAAGTCAAACGTAAACTTCAAAAGTGTAATTGAAAATCTATTTTTCGCACCTTTGTTCTGTAAGTTGGCACTACTGTTACCAATTATATAAGGGAGGCCCTACAAGAGGTAGCAAAATACAGACAACTGAAACGCAGTAACAGTACCAGTTCAAAGTTGCTATCCCGTTTGTGACATGCACCAAAGAAGGACAGCATTGTGTCACAAGCTTTCTGATGAGTGAAGGTACGAAACATAATGAAATCCATCGACAAATGAATGGTGATGCATTTATGTCACTCCAGTAAGTGAATGACTGGAGTAGGATGTTGGGAAATGGTGTGACTTCTGTGGCAGACGCTCAGTGCACGGGTCAGGCACATCGCATTGTGACATCATTATCTACTGCAACAGCTGAAGCCGGGGGTATCGAAAATCGCCGTGTGATAGTGAATGAAATAGCCGCAAACCTGGACACTAGTCATGGCTCATTCCATCACATCAGTCACAAAGTGATTAAGTTTCTCGAAGTGTCTGCAAGATGGGTGCCACACTTGCTCACTCTAGAACTGACAGATTGGTGCTCTGCCACTTCACCATACTCACCAGACCTCGCGCCGAGTGATTAACACATGTTTCGACCACTCAAAGAGGCCATGCGAGGAAAGGAATTTCGTTCCGACGGAGCAAAAGATTTTTTTTCTTCACAGGAATCCGTGGGCATCCTATGCGCTGGAGGAAGTATGTTGAACAACAGGGAGACTGTGTCGAAAAATAATGCACTTCTGCTACACTTTCGTTATATAAAAAATAAAAATTTAAAGTTTCCTTTTGACTCCACTCTACTAGAAGGTGATAGCATATCTGACAGTTCCGCCGTACTTAGCACAAAAGAATGCAAAAATAACATGAATACTATTGGTACCAAATGTAGAGGTACTGAATGAAATCGAGGAGAAAAGAACTTTATAAAGCAACTACACAAAAATAAGGGATGGGAGGTAACTCTTATCTCTGCTTACCGAGAAATGGTTAACTTAGTAAGATCAGCAAATGTGGCAGCTTAAAACTATGGAGGGAGAACAAGGTTTGAATACAGGAAGTTGGTTCAAATGGCTGCAGAGTGCACCAGTTGTGAAGAGACTGCGACGCCACACTCTACAGAGATGGCAAAGCATTATAGTCATCTCAGTATTATGTTAATTACAGATTAATAAGCCTCTGAGGATGGCAATGATATTCATTAATTTTGACTATGATTTGATTCATAATTTTGTGTATGTATCGAGGATGAACAAGAGATACCAAATAGCCAGTAATAATTTCCCAATATGAAGGGACTGTCTATAGTTTCTGCTGGTTGTATTTCCAATTAATGCAGATGTTAGTGAATTTCACCCTGACCTTTTAGTTGATTGCAAGGGACGTCTTCATGCCAAGTATGAATATTCCTTCACAGAGGAATACACCAGAGAGGGGCTAAATAAGTGGTTCTGGCCACTAGAAGACGCCATTGGCAACCAAATGCTACGCACAAGGGAAACTCCACATCGTAACCCCTCATATTTAGTGTAAGATTGCTCAGTGGATAGCCCATAAAAAACTGAACACAGATCAAGCATGAAAACAGGAAGAAGGTCCACTGAATTGTGAAGAAAGAAGCAAAATAGAAACATTGAATGGTCCGAGCTCAAGATGTGCAACATCGAGCAAATGCGAACAGTACGGCTTCGTGATTATGTGATCATGGTGGCGGATTGCGAAGGAGGCAATCCGTGTTCAAATCTCGCCCCATATGTAATTCTTTTTTTCACAAAATTATGAATTGCCCTTCCGGTCATTGACGTGTCTGTTCGCTGTATTCAAATTTGTGTTTGTGTCGTGATGTAACGTCCGTTTGCAACAGCGAGTTGTAAGGAAGGGACCTCCAGACATAGGTACCTCCTCTTTGTTCTACACAACTACCACATGTTACGACTCTTGCGTTCCGTTTTCGAAGTTTTGATTCTTGAATTCGTTTATTGTAACTTAGATCACACCCTTTGTTTGTTGATTTATTCCTGTGAGAGGTCTATGCGGTATCTCACCTGGTCTCACTATTCACCATACATACTTCACTCATATTCTATAACCAATGTATAGTACGACAATTGCCAACACTAAGGAGAACACCACGTCAATGACCGGACGGAAAGTTCGTAATTTTGTGAAAAATATGGGGCACGAGGGAGATTTGAAGACGGATCTCTTTTTTTGTAGTTCCACACCGTGACTACACAACCACGGCGCCGTGGTTCTTAAGTATCCTCTATGTTGCACATCTTGAGCTTGGATCGCTCACTGTTTCGATTTTGCTTCTTGTTTCACAGTTTAGTACACCATTTTGCTGTTTTCATGCTTGAACTGTGTTCAGTTTTTGACGGGCTGTCCACTGGGCCATTTTACCACTAAATCTGAGGGGATGCGGAGTTTGGTTCAAATGGCTCTGAGCACTATGGGACTTAACATCTATGGTCATCAGTCCCCTAGAACTTAGAACTACTTAAACCTAACTAATCTAAGGACATCACACAACACCCAGTCATGATCAGGAGTTTCTCTTGTAAGAAAACCTACCCAAAACTATCCAAACAAACACAATTTGGCTGCCAGAAATAGTCCCCTCTGCGCATTCGGCACTTTTCTTCGAAACCTGAGGTTTTAGACTCAATTCACACAGAAATGACGAGGCTCGGACGTTTGGCGGGGACGTGACGCTCTTTCGCGCCACCTCCATGTTAACAGATGAACCAATTCCCAGAGAGAACGCGCAGCGAGGACCCGTCGCTATAGTCCGTGCAGTCCGTGTATTGCCACGAGTAGCTCACCAAAAGGATGCCTCGCGGAGACGTTCAAGTAGCGCGCTGCTGCTTCCATTAATTTATAGTCATCCGATGTGGCTAAAAAAAAAAAATTGTTTTATGCAGATGAAACAAAGCTACATCCGTCTCTGTAGATTGTTTCTCAATAAAACCTTCCGCGAAAAAAAATTAAAAACCACTGTTTGGGATTCTCACATGTTCTCCGCTATGCAGTCTTTCACATTCTATTTTTGTGAAACCATTAAGCAAAAAAAAAAAATTGATTTTTCACTAGTCTATAGTCGGACATCACCGCTTGATAGTGAACCGGTTTAATTTTAGTTATAGCTCACAGTTACGGAGCATTTCCAGATAAGTAAACCACTGGGCATATTTTGATAAGTTTGCAGTGAAGAATATAATCCGAGTAAATAAGTGAAGTATTTTGACTTTTGGCCGCGACGAACTACGACACGCAACATTCGAAATTGTGGTTCGTGTTTCTCTTTCGTGTATGGTTTTTGAAGTCAGTTAAAATCGCATTTTTAGTTGATATTGTATTACGAACTATTTTCATTTTAAAACTGGAGATAGACGAAGATCCAGCGACAGACTGAGCTGTGTACTCTACGTAAATTTTTGTCTACAGTAACAGTTTCATTTGCGAAATATTCCATAACTATTTTCGTTCACGTATTGTCGAAGAAATGTCATATGTTTTGGCGAGCAAGGAATTGGAAATCAGATTTTGCTGTTGATATAACTAAAATAGTCTGTGTCCTGGATGTTTCATGCTTAGGCCTACCTATTTGTTTAATTATTTTATGTTTTCATATTTCGGCTTTCTTGATACAGCCAGTATACACACATCAAAAAAAGTTTTGCATCACCCCGGCGCCCAGAACTCCTGAAGATAGACGTTCACTCGGATATTGTATCACAGACACAGTCTCTTTGGCTGTTCAGAGATGTCACTAAACGCGCCCAAAGATGTAAACAACCATGCATGGACAGCCCTTATTAGACGGAGGAGGTCCGACAGCCGATCAGTTCCAGTCATTCCACCAGAAAGGAGGTTACACGCCTCGTGTTGTCTGTAATTCAACCATGCCTAGACGGTCAATACCACGGATCGATCGCGTCCGGATTTTTACTTTGTGCCAGGAAGGGCTCTCGACAAGGGAAGTGTCCAGGCGTCTCAGAGTGAACCAAAGCGATGTTGTTCGGACAAGGAAGAAATACAGAGAGACAGGACCGCATAGCGGAGAACATGTGAGAATCCCAAACAGTGGTTTTTAATTTTTTTTTGCGGAAGGTTTTACTGACAAGGGAACCTCCCCATCGCAACCCCCTCAGATTTAGTTATACACTCCTGGAAATGGAAAAAAGAACACATTGACATCGGTGTGTCAGACCCACCATACTTGCTCCGGACACTGCGAGAGGGCTGTACAAGCAATGATCACACGCACGGCACAGCGGACACTGCACCGCCGCCGTCAGTGTCAGCCAGTTTGCTGTGGCATACGGAGCTCCATCGCAGTCTTTAACACTGGTAGCATGCCGCGACAGCGTGGACGTGAACCGTATGTGCAGTTGACGGACTTTGAGCGAGGGCGTATAGTGGGCATGCGGGAGGCCGGGTGGACGTACCGCCGAATTGCTCAACACGTGGGGCGTGAGGTCTCCACAGTACATCGATGTTGTCGCCAGTGGTCGGCGGAAGGTGCACGTGCCCGTCGACCTGGGACCGGACCGCAGCGACGCACGGTTGCACGCCAAGTCCGTAGGATCCTACGCAGTGCCGTAGGGGACCGCATCGCCACTTCCCAGCAAATCGGCGAGGACCATTCGCAACCGTCTCCATGAAGCTGGGCTACGGTCCCGCACACCGTTAGGCCGTCTTCCGCTCACGCCCCAACATCGTGCAGCCCGCCTCCAGTGGTGTCGCGACAGGCGTGAATGGAGGGACGAATGGAGACGTGTCGTCTTCAGCGATGAGAGTCGCTTCTGCCTTGGTGCCAATGATGGTCGTATGCGTGTTTGGCGCCGTGCAGGTGAGCGCCACAATCAGGACTGCATACGACCGAGGCACACAGGGCCAACACCCGGCATCATGGTGTGGGGAGCGATCTCCTACACTGGCCGTACACCACTGGTGATCGTCGAGGGGACACTGAATAGTGCACGGTACATCCAAACCGTCATCGAACCCATCGTTCTACCATTCCTAGACCGGCAAGGGAACTTGCTGTTCCAACAGGACAATGCACGTCCGCATGTATCCCGTGCCACCCAACGTGCTCTAGAAGGTGTAAGTCAACTACCCTGGCCAGCAAGATCTCCGGATCTGTCCCCCATTGAGCATGTTAGGGACTGGATGAAGCGTCGTCTCACGCGGTCTGCACGTCCAGCACGAACGCTGGTCCAACTGAGGCGCCAGGTGGAAATGGCATGGCAAGCCGTTCCACAGGACTACATCCAGCATCTCTACGATCGTTTCCATGGGAGAATAGCAGCCTGCATTGCTGCGAAAGGTGGATATACACTGTACTAGTGCCGACATTGTGCATGCTCTGTTGCCTGTGTCTATGTGCCTGTGGTTCTGTCAGTGTGATCATGTGATGTATCTGACCCCAGGAATGTGTCAATAAAGTTTCCCCTTCCTGGGACAATGAATTCACGGTGTTCTTATTTCAATTTCCAGGAGTGTAAGTTGGCACAGTGGATAGACCTTGAAAAACTGAACACAGATCAATCGAGAAAACAGGAAGAAGTTGTGTGTAACTATGAAAAAAATTATTAAAATATACAAACTGAGTAGTCCATGCCAAGATGGGTAACATCAGGGGCACTGAGCAGCAAGTTGATCCGTGGTCCCATGGTTAGCGAGAGCAGCTACGGAACGAGAGGTCCTAGGTTCAATTCTACTTTCGAGTGAAAATTTTAATTTTTTATTTTCAGTTTATGTGACAAACTCTTACGTTTTCATCACTATTTTGGGAGTGATTATCACATCTACAAGAAAACCTAAATCGGGCTAGGTAGAAGAATCTTTTTACCCATTCGCTAAGTGTACAAGTTAGGTGGGTCGACAACATATTCCTGTCATGTGACGCACATGCCGTCACCAGTGTCGTGTAGCATGTATCAGACGTGTTTTCCCGTGGAGGAATCGGTTGACCTATGACCTTGCGATCAAATGTTTTCGGTTCCCATTGGAGAGGCACGTCCTTTCGTCTACTAATTGCACGGTTTTGCGGTGCGGTCGCAAAACACAGACACAAAACTTATTGCAGTGAACAGAAACGTCAATGAACGAACGGACAGATCATAACTTTGCGAAAATAAAGCAAGTAAAATTTTCAGTCGAGGGAAGACTTGAACCAAGGACCTCACGTTCTGCAGTTACTCACACTAACCACGGGACCACGGCGCTGCTGAGCTCGCACGCTCCTTGATGCTGCCTATCCTGCATATGGACTACTCAGTTTGTATATTTTACTAATTTTTTTCACGGTTCCACATAACTTCTTCCTGTTTTCTCGATTGATCTGTGTTCAGTTTTTCAAGGCCTATTCACTGCGCCAACTTATAACTAAATCTGAGGGGGGTGCGATGGGGAGGTTTCCTTGTGAGAAACTCTCTACAGACATGCCTCGCTCAGGCCGCCCAAGAGCTACTACTGCAGTGGATGACCGCTACCTACGGATTGTGGTTCCGAGGAACCCTGACAGCAACGCCACCATGTTGAATAATGCTTTTCGTGCAGCCACAGGACGTCGTGTTACGACTCAAACAGTGCGCAATAGGCTGTATGATGCGCAACTTCACTCCTGACGTCCATGGCTAGGTCCATCTTCGCAACCACGACACCATGCTGCGCGGTACAGATGGGACCAACAACATCCCGAATGGACTGCTCAGGATTGTCATCACATACCCTTCACCGATGAGTGTCGCATATGCCTTCAACCAGAAAATCGTCGGAGACGTGTTTGGAGGCAACCCGGTCAGGCTGAACACCTTAGACACACTGCCCAGCGAGTGCAGCAAGGTGGAGGTTCCCTACCGTTTTGGGGTGGAATTATGTGGGGCCGACGTACGCCGCTGGTGGTCATGGAAGGCGCCGTAACGGCTGTACGATACTTGAATGCCATCCTCCTACCAACAGTGCAACCATGTCGGCAGCATATTGGCGAGGCATTCGTCTTCATGGACGACGATTCGCGCCTCCATCGTGGGCATCTTGTCAATGACTTCCTTCAGGGTAACGACATCGCTCGACTAGAGTGGCCAGCATGTTCTCCAGAAATGAACCCTATCGAACATGGTTGGGATGGATTGAAAAGGGCTGTTTATGGACGACGTGACCCACAACCACTCTGAGAGATCTGTGCCGAATCGCCATTGAGGAGTGGAACAATCTGGACCAACAGTGCCTTGATGAACCTGTGGATAGTACGCCACGACGAATACAGGCATGCGTCAATGCCAGAGGACGTGCTACTGGGTATTAGAGGTACCGATGTGTACAGCAATCTAGACCACCACCTCAAGGTCTCGCGGTATGGTAGTACAACATGCAATCTGTGGTTTTCATGAACAATACAAAGGGAGGAAATGACGTTTATGTTGATCTATATTCCAGTTTTCTGTACAGGTTCCAGAACTCTCGGAAGCGAGGTGATGCAAAAACTTTCTTTGATGTGTGTATAGACTAAACACACACACACACACACACACACACACACACACACACACACACACACACAACATCATATAGTGTACATAAATGGTAATTGTAGTTTTTCTATGTAGCATAACAATTTGAGACTTTGCCCTGGTTTAGCATGGCGACTGTGAGATCACGCGGTCTGTGCTTCGTGTGGTAGTCTCTGCAGTTTAGTATTGAGGTCACTGGGCAGGCCTGCCGGCAGAAGCTCGTGGCGGCCGCTCTGCCTGCAGAGCAACCACACACAGGTAGATGCCAGGTGCGGGAAGCTGCCTTTTGCGTCCCATGCTTCTGTCTGGCGTCTCTGCCAGCAGAGCCGCCGCCGGGTCCCAGTGCGATAGGGCCTTTACTGATTACTAGTGCTCCAACAAAATACACAGCTTTGTGGTATGCTGTAATTTAAGGTCTGTGCTCGACATAAATGGTGTAACGGCTCGTTTATAGCATTCAGTCTCTTGTGGTTAACAGTACTTATCTCATGCAGGATGTAGTACCTCATGAAACCTTATAATCGTTTTGCCATAAGTTTAATTTTGTTGTACCCAGCACAGCTGTAACACATTATTGGTAGACCTATGGACTTCCTCTCGTTCCAGGACCCGTAAACAGTAAGACTGCATAATAGCGTCTTCCAGTTGAAGATGTAATTGTCGTTAGTACGTGAACATCCAGCTACGAGGTAACAGATGTAGATACGCAGTTTGTCAACTGAGCAGAGCGAGCGAGCTCATGCCTACCTTGTACATGCCACGGCCTGTCTTTCTCGTGGGCCTCAGTGGAAAAACGACCGTTGAGGAATCTTTCCGAACATGCAGAGCAATATCTAGTTGGTTGGTTGATTTGGGGGAGGGGACCAAAAAGCGGGAATATCGGTCCCATCGAGTCATCGAAGGATGGGTAAGGAAGTAGACCGTGCCCTTTCAATGGAATCATCCTGGCATTTGCCTTAAGAGATTTAGGGAAATCACGGGAAACCTAAACCAGGATGGCCGGAGGCGGGTTTGAACCGTCGTCGTCATGAATGGGAGTTAGTTGTGCTAAGCACTGCGCCAGCTCGCTTGGTGGCAATATCTAGTCTGTCAGATATTTTGAAAGTGCGTTTGAACGTAGACCAATGAAATGGAAGAACGCCATCTACGTCACATGACGCCATCCCTCTTCAGTACAGAGTTGCGAGACACCATGTTGCCTTCTACTTGAAGTCCATTTGTAAACATGCAGTTTCTAAGCATCAGAAAATTGAGGCTCTCACGCAGGCCTGTCGTCAGTTGTACGATTTATCATTGTAAAATGATAGGTAACGTTGTATTGGTGATTGTTGTGATTTGCGTTCTGGGAGAGTATGTCGTTTCAAGGCAGCGGCACGTTGAGAATCCATCGAAAACTCTTTGTTCCCGCACAGTTTATCTTTGACTATCCCTTAATAACATATCTACGATTAAGGCTTTCATGAGAGGGTACGATGCAACGTATGGTCATACACTGAAGACCCAAAGAAACTGGTACACCTGCCTAATATCGTGCGAGCATACGGGAATGCCGCAACATGACATGGCAAGGACTCGACTAATGCCTGAAGTAGTGCTGGAGGGAAGTGACACCATGAATCCTGCAAGGTTGTCCATAAATCCGTAAGAGTACGAGGGGGTAGAGATCTCTTCTGAACAGCACGTTGCCAGGCATCCCAGATATGCTTAATAATGTTCATGTCTCGGGAGTTTTATTTATGGATTCTTCCGTCGCTTCTTGATAGAACAATTCTATATTGAGGGTTGAATAACACTGAGGTGGTTTTTTGTTCTACTGATTTTTATTTGTATGAACTAGTTTTCGGCTTATTAGGCCATCTTCAGATAACTGCTGGCTATTGTTTACAAGGAGCTTGTGTTCTTACGAACCAAACATTCTGGACCAAAATACAACGCGCTAACATACGATCTTTAGTTGTGGTATTGTCTTTGGAATTGTCAAACGGGTCTTTTGCCTTTTTGTTCTGTAAAATTGTTCTTTAACATAATAAATCACATTTTATGGTTTGTCAGTACCATGTATGACAACAATTAGAACTATTTAGATTACACATTAGTACAAAATTACAATTCTTTTTTGGTATTTATTGCGAACAGTTGCACCAGACACTAATTGTTGTTTGTAAAACAGCGATGTTGTCTTTGGGGGTTACATTTTGTTATTAGAAAAATTGTGCATTACTAAATACCAAATATTACATTGTTACAGTTGACTTACAGTTAGGAACGTAAACAGATAAGAAATATTACTTTATATTGGGGTGTGAATTTGTTTACTATTGGGAAACTTTGTCGTTAGTAGCAGGTTTACTGTATTGTGTAAAGTTTAGGAGTGGTGATGTTCTCAGTTGCAATTGGTCATTTAGAATCAGCTGGAGATTTAGGGCTAAGAGTTTGTTAATTTCAAGTGCTTCTAGTAGGCTGAGTTTTCTGCCTTTGTTGGCTATATGTAGCACTTCTGTGTGTGTTAGATATTTGTGTCCTTCTTTGAGCACATTTTCAGCAAAGGTGGAGTCTGTTTTATTTAAACTCCAGCTGCAGTCAAGTTTAGTCATCCTTGTTGACATGGCCCGGCACATTTGACCAATGTACAGTTTTTTTCCTTGCTGTTGAATAGGAGATTAGCTGTAGTGCCCCTTACATAAAATGATGTTTTATAGTTTTGGGATTTCAGTGTTTTGCTAGTTTGTCTGATAGCTTACCTAGATATGGAACAGTACACCAGTTGGTTTTTGGTGTGGTTGTTATTGCAGAGGGGGCATAAACAGATAAACTAAGCAACAGTGGGATATACAAAATAACCTGCATTGACTGCAATAAACTGTACGTTGGTCAAACGGGCCGGGCCATATCAACAAGGCTTACTGTCTATGCCTTCGGCTCCAAAAGCCCATATCGATGATGTTTCGTTGAATGGTTCGCACTTGTTGATGGCCCAGCATTGAAATCTGCAGCAATTTGTAGAAGAGTTGCACTTCGGTCACGTTGAGCGATTCTCTTCAGTCGTCGTTGGTCTCGTTCTTGCAGGATCTTTTTCCGACCGCAGCGATGTCGGAGATTTGATGTTTTACCGGATATATGACATTCACGGTGCACTCGTGAAATGGTCGTTGTGGAAAATCCCCACCTCATCACTGTCGGGAAATGCTGTGTCCCATCGCTCGTGTGCCGACTATAACAACACGTTCAAACTCACTTAAATCTTCGTTCGAGTGTAGCAACAGTAACCGATCTGACAAGTGCGGCAGACACACAAACCGCAGAGCCTCATTCTGCCTCTTTACATCCCTCTGTATTTGAATACGGATGCCTGTCTATACCAGTTTCTTTGGCGCTTCAATGTAAATCATTCATGGTCAGTGTAGCGTGAAGAGCAGAAGCGTACCCTTGCAAGGTAAGAGTTGGGTGTGTCGCTGGTTCGCGTCTGATTGTGTTAAAAAAGATTCTTTACTACCTTCGCGTTTTCCAGCAGGTTCTGGTATTTTCTGATTAGTTTATTCTGTAGTATCCGTAAATAAAAGTGCGCTCTTTGTAAGGAGGGAATTACAGTTTTTTGAACTTTCTTTTTCAAGCTTTGTACTTCGCATGTTGTAAAGATTCAGCCACTGAATAGAAACAGTGGTCAAGTAAGAATGAGCTTGGGGTTTTACTTAAAAAGTGAGAATGATGAAACAATAATTTATGAGGACAGCTAGTGCAAATTTGTGTCGCGCTGTTTGTAATGAAACTTTTGCAAGTTGATATCACTGACTGTCATACTTTCCTTCCTACTTTATAACATGTTCATGGATATTGTAGTTCTATGCTACAGAAATAACATTATGACTGGCATATGGACAAGGAAAGAAATGTGCGTTTTAATAGAGCTAACGTGGACTTTTACGTCCGTCCATATCGGAAACAGATACAGGCGTCAACTGCCGCAGGAGTGCGTTTCGATTGTCACCTTGAGGCACAGGCGCTGTGTGCTCAATTTGCATCGTTTCTGAGCGTTCACTAACAAATTATGTAATCTAAGATAGAGGGGAGGGGGGAGTAAGAAAAAGGAAAGGTAAGGAACTAATAATACCAGCTGCATCGGGACTTTATGCGCAATCAGCGGCGACGAGTGAAAATGTGTGCCAGACTGGGACTCGGACGTAGGACCTCCTGCTTACTAAGCAGTTGCGTTAACCATGCGGATACGGATCCTTTACACCTCCCGTAAACTTGATCCCCCTCACCCGCTTGTCTCTACCGTCCTTTACCACCCCAATCCGCTGCCGTGCCTGTACTCGTGCTTCCCACCTGCTCTCCACCTTACCACCCTCCGTACCCTTGCCCAAGGTGGCTTCCAGCAACTCCCCCTCCCGGATGGTGCCCCCATCCCATCCATCTACCCCTCCTACCACATTTGATCCTCCCCTTCCTCCTCATAAGTTTTTCCTCCAGGGCTCCCTTTCTCCATTCTCTCTCTCCTAACTTCCTTCCCCCTCCTCTCTCCCTCTCCTCCCCCCACCCCCAGGCTTCCACACCCAACCCTACCCTCTCCCCTCCCCCTCACTTCTTTTCTCCTACTGGCGTCCTCCCCACCTCCCTCCTACCCTCCCCTCTTCCCTGTGGCAGCCACCCTTCTCTTTGTTGCAATAGTGAGTGCAACGTTTTCTGTGCAGTGTTTCTCCGTTCCACTGCAATTGTGTCTCTTCAGCGTCCTTCATCGTTCGACAGTGTACTCATTGTGCCTTTTTGCACGGTTGCACTTGCTTACGCAATTCAGTGTCTTCAGTTCGAACGTCTTTGTTATTATCATTATGTGTGTCACCTGTTTTTTCATATTCATATTTTTTGTATAACTGTCTACATGTCTGTTCTCTGGTTTCATATGGCTGAAGAGAGGCGTAGTAGGCCGCTGCCGGCGTACCTTTTGTACAAGCTTTTAAAATAACAATAAAGGAGAAAAAGAGTTAACATGCACCACCCGGACACAGTGTTTACCGCAAAAGGGCGGAATGTCTCGGTGCGCTTCTCGGCTGACACACACTCCAACCTAGCGCCACCTATCGGCAGTCCCCCCGTCCGTGCCCTCCATGCTCTTATTTTAGATTCCCGCTGTCAACTTGAACTTATATATGCATCCTCACTGAATGTTGCGGATTAACAGCTGATAGACATAAATCGATGATACAAATGCATGGTGTCTGTCCTTTTGGACATGTCTGTAAAAACCACGCATTGATATAGTTAACTGGCACGTTGAACTCGGCACTTTCTACGTGGTGGTGGTGAAGTAAGAGACCCTCTACAATTAAGTTGTTGTTGTTGTGGTCTTCAGTCCTGAGACTGGTTTGATGCAGCTCTCCATGCTACTCTATCCTGTGCAAGCTTCTTCATCTCCCAGTACTTACTGCAACCTACATCCATCTGAATCTGCTTAGTGTATTGATCTCCTGGTCTCCCTCTACGATTTTTACCCTCCACGCTGCCCTCCAATGCTAAATTTGTGATCCCTTGATGCCTCAAAACATGTCCTACCAACCGATCCCTTCTTCTAGTCAAGTTGTGCCACAAACTTCTCTTCTCCCCAATCCTATTCAATACCTCCTCATTAGTTACGTGATCTACCCACCTTATCTTCAGCATTCTTCTGTAGCACCACATTTCGAAAGCTTCTATTCTCTTCTTGTCCAAACTATTTATCGTCCATACAAATACTTTCAGAAATGACTTCCTGACACTTAAATCTATACTCGATGTTAACAAATTTCTCTTCTTCAGAAACGCTTTCCTTGCCATTGCCAGTCTACATTTTATATCCTCTCTACTTCGACCATCATCAGTTATTTTGCTCCCGAAATAGCAAAACCTCTTTACTACTTTAAGTGTCTCATTTCCTAATCTAATTCCCTCAGCATCACCCGACTTAATTAGATTACATTCCATTATCCTTGTTTTGCTTTTGTTGATGTTCATCTTATATCCTCCTTTCAAGACACTGTCCATTCCGTTCAACTGCTCTTCCAAGTCCTTTGCTGTCTCTGACAGAATTACAATGTCATCGGCAAACCTCAAAGTTTTTTCTACGTTGACGTTCAAATGCTACTTCTGCGTGCCGACTTCTTAACTAGCGTATCTGCAACAAGCGCAGTGAACGAATATGTGTTTTATCACATTTTATCACGTGTTGTTCACATTTCACCTGTTAGCTCCAAAGAATTTTCGAGTCCCTCTGGAATAAGTCAGACTGGTGAGGCTCGTATGTAGGTGAAAATAATTTCCATCTACATCTATTTGGATACTATGCAAATCACATTAAAGTGCGTGGCAGAGTGTTCATTGACCCACCTTCACAATTCTCTGTTATTCCTGTTTCGTATAGTGCGCGGAAGAAACGAACACCTATATCTTTCCGTAGGAACTCTGATTTCTCTTACTTTGTTATGGTGATCGTTTCTCCCTTTCTAGCCGGCCGCTGTGGCCGAGCGGTTCTAGGCGCTTCAGTCCGGAACCGCGCTGCTGCTACGGTCGCAGGATCGAATCCTGCCTCGGGCATGGGTGTGTGTGATGTCCTTAGGTTAGTTAGGTTTAAGTAGTTCTAAGTCCTAGGGGACTGATGACCATAGATGTTAAGTCCCATAGTGCTCAGAGCCATTTTTTTTATTGTTGTTGTTGTTTGTTTGTGGTGGTCTTCAGTCCTGAGACTGGTTTGATGCAGCTCTCCATGCTACTCTATCCTGTGCAAGCTTCTCCATCTCCCAGTACCTACTGCAACCTACATCCTTCTGAATCTACTTAGTGTATTCATCTCTTGGTCTCCCTCTACGAGTTTTACCCTCCACGCTGCCCTCCAATACTAAATTGGTGATCCCTTGATGCCTCAGAACATATCCTACCAACCGATCCCTTCTTCTAGTCAAGTTGTGTCACAAACTCTTCTTCACCCCAATTCTGTTCAATACCTCCTCATTAGTTATGTGATCTACCCATCTAATCTTCAGCATTCTTCTGTAGCACCACATTTCGAAAGCTTCTATTCTCTTCTTGTCCAAACTATTTACCGTCCATGTTTCTCTTCCATACATGGCTACATTCCATACAAATACTTTCAGAAACGACTTCCTGACAGTTGAATCTATACTCGATGTTAACAAATTTCTCTTCTTCAGAAGCGCTTTCCTTGCCATTGCCAGTCTACATTTTATATCCTCTCTACTTCGACAATCATCAGTTATTTTGCTCCCCAAATAGCAAAACTCTTTTACTATTATAAGTGTTTCATTTCCTAATCTAATTCCCTCAGCATCACTCGACTTAATTCGACTACATCCCGTTATTCTCGTTTTGCTTTTGTTGACGTTCATCTTAGATCTGTCACATTTTCTAAATGTTCTGCCAATAAAACACAGTCTTTTGTTAGCCTTCCCCACAACATTTTCTATGTGTTCTTTCCAATTTAAGTTGTTCTTAATTGTAATTCCTAGGTAATTTGTTTAGATCTGACTTTTTTATGGTGCAACCAAAGTTTAACGGATTAATTTTAACACTAATGTGGATGACCTCACTCTTTTCGTTATTTAGGGTCAATCTTTTCTAAATCGTTTTGCAATTTGTTTTGATCTTCTGATGACTTTACTAGTTCATTAACGACAGCGTCAGCTGCAAACAACCTAATACGGCTGCTCAGATTGTCTCCCAAATCGTTTATGTAGATAAGGAAGAGCAATGGCCCTATAACACTACCTTGGCCAACGCCTTAAATCACATGTGTTTTACTACATGACTCTCCTGTCCTCTCTGACAGGAAATCACGAATCCAAACTGAGACGATATTCCATAAGCACGCAATTTCACCACAAGCCGCTTGTGTGGTACAGTGTCAAAAGCCTTCCGGATATCCAGAAATACGGAATCAATTTGAAATCCTTTGTCAATAGCACTCAATACTTCGTGCGGGTAATGTGCTAGTTGTGTTTCACAAGAACGATGTTTTCTTAATCCGTGTTGACTGTGTTACCGTTTTACTTCGAGGTAATTCGTAATTTTGAACACAATATATGTTCCAAAATCCTGCTCCATATCGAAGTTAATAATATGGGTCTGTAATTTAGTTGATTACCCCTACTACCTTACTTGAATATTGGTGTGACCTGTGCAACTTTCCAGTCTTTGGGCATGGTTATTTCGTTGAGCGAACGGTTGTATACGATTACTAAATATGGAGCTACTGGATCAGCATACCCTGAAAGGAACCTAACTGGTATGCAATCTGGGCCGGAAGACTTGCTTTTGCAAAGTGATTTAAGTTGCTTCACTACTTCGTGGATATCTGCTTCTCGTACGTTACTCATGTTGGCAGATGTTCTTGTTTCGAACTCTGGAATACTTAGTTCGTCGGCTTTGATGAAGGGATTTTGGAAGGCTGTCTTTAGTAACTCTGCTTTGGCGGCACTGTCTTCGATAGTATGTCCATTGCTATCACGCAGAGAAGACATTGCTTTTGCCTTGCCGCTAGCATACTTCACATACGACCAGAATCTCTTTGGATGTACTGCCGGGTTTCGAGACAAAGTTTCGTTGTGGAAACTGTTATAAGCATCTCGCATTGAATTCCATCGGTATCATGTATCCCTTCCCCTCCAGATTAACTAGCGAGATTGCAGAAGGCATATGGAATTCTGTCATTTGCTTCTGATCCGAAATCCCGAAAATAGATTCTTTCTTAAAAGAATTCTCTTTCACAGATTAGAGTAATCTGAATGAATGAAATATGCATTGTTCGGTCTCTGAGAATTCGTCTTGTGCCAAAGCAGGAGGGTGAAGGCTGAACGTTTGATGTGAGATTATTGGAGACTACGCGATTGGTCCATACTTCACTGAAGAAACTTTAGCGGATGAAAGACACGCACAATTTCTTACCGAAGTGCTACAGGCGCCACTACAGGGAGTACAGCTTGAAATACGTAAATGTATGTGGTACCATTAAGACGGATGCCCGGCTAACTACGCTCTTGTGACTAGCAAAGCACTCAACCAGCTCTTTCCTGGTCAATGGAGAATACGTTAAGGCCTATCACTTCGCCTCAAGTTTGCTTGGTTTGACCCAATGGATTTTTTCTTTTGGGTAAAGGAAATCATTGTTAAGTTCAGACGATGCAAGAACATTTCAAACATCACGTCGTTGCAGCATCTGCATTAACATGGAAGAAATCTCTTCAGTGTGTTCATAAGTCCTTGAGCCAGAGATTTCAAACGTATATTATAGTAGACGGTGAATTTTTCAAACATCCCATGACAAAAACGGAATTTTAAGGAAGTGTTTATTACATTCATTAGCGATTTCTTTTTTGTTGCTGTTGTTGATGTAATTGTAACATAAATGTGTATCTTGACTTAAACTCATAATGCGAATTTAATATTTAACAATCTTTTCACTTTTCCTGTTTTACACATCCACTGAAATTTTGACGTGCACCTATCTTTAAAAGCTCTGACGCAAACAAGATCGGAACTGTTACCGTAGTTAATTGTTGTATCATCCTTAGATGCCACGTCCTTCGTCTTGAAGTTGGTTTGTTGGGCCAACCACATGTTGTCAAATATGATTAGTATCAGTTATAAATTAAATTTTACTCCACCATTACTATTTCGTAAACAGCCCGGGGGCAAACGGCAAAGTCAACAGTGAAAAGATCTCACATCTGCCCCCCTCCCTCCCCCGCCAAAGATATCCAAAGTTTAAACTTCCTGGCAGATTAAAACTGTGTGCCGGACCACGAATCGAACTCGGGAAGGTCCCGAGTTCGAGTCTCGGTCCGGCACTCAGTTTTAATCTGCCAGGAAGTTTCATATCAGCGCACACTCCGCTGCAGAGTGAAAATATCATTCTGCATATCCAAAGTTGTTCATACAAGTTACGGTAAAGTCATGATGACGTTTTTCTACTTCAGAGGCCCACGACTCGTTGAGTTTCTCAAGTGAAGAACAACAATCCAGGCACAGCGCTATGAAGACACTTTGCAGAAACCGCGAAGCGCTATAAAGTCAAAATGTCCAGGAATTCTGTAGGACGGAATCATCCCGCACCCACACTGTCATTCAGACGAAGGCTACACTTCAGCGATTTGGTAGGGAAACACTGCAACATCCTCTAAACAGCCAAGATCTATCAGTGTGTAGTTTTCAAAGCTTTGGCTATCTGAAGAAAGACACGCTTGGACGTCGGTTTCAGTCGGACGAGGAAGTGCGAGAGTGGGTGTGGTTGTGGGTCCGTCAGCGGCCGACCGCGTTCTGCGAAACAGAAATTGATCGTCTCTTCTCCCAGAGGGGTAAATGTCGTAACGCGTGTGGTGATTACTTTTAATTGGAACCATTCCATGGTTCCTTTCTGGCGGGTTTTCGGGTTTAATTTGACTACTCCTTATATTATCAGTATGTACACAATGCGTGATAATCTGAACGTCTATGACATTTCAAAGTTTGTCCGGCGTCGTATTGATCATGTTAGTTCAAGTATTTCCACTATATTGATTAGTGGTTGCTGTTAACGGAACAGTTAGTGTTCTTAGTGAACAATCCATACCCAATTTGGTCACAGGGTTTTGTCAACATTTACGGCACGAGTCGTCTAAGTAACTCGACGAAAACTTCCAGGAGAGATGTCGTGCCTTCGGAGGGAGGGGTCGTAGGTACAATCAATAGCAAGGATGTACTGGCCGAGATGTCGCTGCGTGGGACAGAGGGGACCACGTGGCATTGTGGCTCCCCCATTGGCAACCCCCAGGAATCCACGCAACGGAGACGTGAGGCTCTCACCGAGATTACTCCCTAACAAATGGTCGTAAGTTACTCGTAGCTGAAAGTCTGCCTTAATTTTCCGACATTGCGTGCTGTTATCCGCAGCCCATTTCGACACGCAAACGTAACAGCTCCCTCAGTGCTTTCCCGTCTGGCTGCGTTAATTTCCGTCCGAGGTGATTAATTTGTGGTTTGCAAGACAAGCAAACGATGTTCCAGAATTTCTTAATTATTGGTAGCAGCGGGGTTCTGAGATATATTAAAAACGGAGTCTTGTAAGCAACAATGTCAGATTTATTAGGCATTTTGCCATCATGAAATATTTCTGGGCTGCCATTACAGCCATATCGCAATGTTTTGTGAATTTGCTAATTGCCCCTCTGCTCCTATGTGCCTGATGAAAGCCTTTCTAGCGAGGCCATTGTGGAAGTTTGCGTGCCAAATATCCTCTGAGTGTCACTTCTTAGTTTCGGTGAATCTGATGATCGCGGGCAAGAAATGTAATTTAGTGTTTATCATTGATGTTATTGTTGACGATGCCGAGAGAGAATAGAGGGAATGAAACTCCTATTCCAGGACATGGCCTACCAGTCTCGAACAGCATCAGATCAGCCACTAGCTTCACGTCCTCTCCCAACGGACGGATCGAGTGATACGTCACACACATCCCTCCCCCCCGCCCTACTTGCTGCATAACACTTTCAGTTTAGTGTGATGGTTTATGTAACGTTTTCATCTTTATTTTTCTCGCCAACTAACCTTAGTTATCGCCTAGCTGTTTCCAGCCATGCGTTGCTGTGGCTCAGTCTGATTAAATGGAAAACAAAGAAAAGGGAAAGTACACGCTTCTAATATGTGTGGCAATTGGATATACGTCCTAATATCCTTCTCTCTCACGTCTACGTCCATCTCCTTCGCCCCTCTCTTTGTCCTTCTCTTCCTCCTTCCCTGTTTCTCATCAAACACTTCCTCCCCCTTTTTCTTTTCCATTTTCTCCTCCCCTATCTCTCTCCATCTCCTTCTACCCCTCCCTCTCCCCCTTTCCTCTCCATCACCTTCTCCCCCCTCTTTCTGTCCATCTTCTCCTCCCTTATCTCTCTCCATCTCCAGCTGCCCCCCTCTCTCTCCCCCCCCCCCCTCTCTGTCCAGCACCTCCTTCCTCCTTTGTATGTACATCTTCTCCTACCCCTCTCTCTCTATCCTCTGCCTCTGTCCATCTCCCCTTCCCGCTTTCTATCTCCGTTTCCTCTCACCCCTCTGTCCGGATCATCTTCCCCACACTCTCTGATCTTGAGCCTTGTTTGTTGTTAGTGTATATTCAATTTCTTCAGTAGTGTTCTAATCACAAGACGATAAGTCGTAAATAGAACTTTCCTGTGTGCTAACAACGTTTCATTATTACGTATTTTATATGTATTTCTGCATCATGTATATTACAAATATATAGCCTGTTTTACCCCGAATGCTCATTAGAGTATTGTGAAAAATTTTAAATAAATCGGTCAAGCACTTTTAGAAATTTTTGGTAATAACGTTTCTCCTTTATATATTACGTATTTATTTATATATTACATATATTAAAAGTAGGTATATAAAAACACGCGCGTATTCAAATGCAGTGTTGTGTCATAATTTCGTAGTAGTCGGTGAAGAACTTGTGACGATATAAGGTTCTGAACACACAAATATTTACATTTTTATTTACTCGTTTTTGAAAAAGAAGCATGGAAATGTTCGTTTGTGCAAAATCGTAATCTGTGGAAGTTCTTTACCGACTGCTTCGAAATTTTAACACAACGCTGCATTCGGGTGCACACCTGTTTTTATAAACCTACTGGAGCGCCACATGGTATATGGCACTCCGGTAGATATATAAAAACACCCGCGTATTCTAACGTAACGTCGTGTCAAAATTTTAAAGAAACACGCCCGTATTCGAATGTACCGTTGCGTCAAAATTTCAAAGCTGTCGTTGAAGAACTTTCGGAGATATAAGATTTTGAAGAAACGAACATTAACCTTTTTATTTATATAGCTTAGGTGCTCACTTGGGCAACTTTATCTTTGCCGCCGTCTTATTTTCTATTTCTTGAAATAGATGAAAAGAGGAGAGGCAGACATAATTTGTTTTCACGTTGTTAATGTTGGATTAAGGGGAAGCAAAGATAAGCGCGCTCACTTTTCTTTGCAACATTTTAACTCAACAAAGGGTTAGTCTCAAAACACGTTCATGTGAACTACATTAATTGAAGACCTCCCACTTAAACATTGGTAAGGAAGAGTCGGTAAGAAATAGAGTAATTGCATACAAAACATGGTAAGTGACATGCGTTATTCATATTAGTTTATACGAGAGGCACGTGGTCAACAAACCGCTCTCCCGGGCGTTTTGCAGACTTTCCAGACCGTGGAACCGCTACTACCTGGTCAAGTAGGTCCTCAATTGACATCACGAGGCTAAGTAGTCTGTACCAGTCTTCCTACCAAGGATAAATCGTTGGTACTAGTGGGAATCGAACCCGCTCGGAGCCATCTACTCTCACCCCTCAGCTAGGGGGTGGACTATGCAATTACAAAAAAGATATAAATACGTACACTTCTGCAGGCTTCTGGGTGTACTGTCGCGTCACCATGTAAAGTACTAAAAATATTACTTGAGTTTAGCTGTGGGGGACTCCAATATACTGCGTTCCTAATGCTGTCATAAGCCCACTGACGAAGTTTATACGATTTTATTGTCCATATAATACCACTGATCAGCTTTAGGAGAAAGGGAGGGGATGTATGAAAGACGATTTGTGGGCTACGCTGCTCGCTGGTAATTGGTAGCCCACTGTCAAACGGAGACAAGCTTCTGGAGACGATGCTTTCTTGCTGTAATTCTCTCAAAATGTCGTCAGTTGTGGATTCACTCGCTCTGTTGTACCGGGATTGCTAGGAAACAGGACGTCAGGAACGTGTAGCTTTTCTACTGATCACGAAATAGTTTCGTGTCCCTACGAATGTGCATTCACTTCAGCTGTTTGCGACACATGAAAATATGTGCTAGACTGGGACTCGAACCCAGATTTCCCTCTTATCGCGAGCTGTTGGCTTAACCACTTCGGCTATCACAGCACGCCTCCGGGACCGATCCAAACTTGCGTATGTCACGTAGTCACAATCCTTACGCTCGCACAGTTCGTGATTCCTGCACAGGGAGGAAAATATTCTATCTTCATTTTAGCCCTACAGGGCATGGATACATCTTTGATATACACAAGATACAAGCATTGCGTAAATCATTGATAGTTACAATGACTGTGTTAATACAAAGTCTACATCTCCACAGTACAATGTTCTTCAGACACTCATGTATGTCTGTGTTTAGACACAATCGGAACGCATGTTCTAATGTGCCTTTGGTAACACTTTCAATTTATGCTGCTGATTAATGACGTAGTTATTTAATTCATGAATGTTACTCGTATAACTCTGAATGTGTGCATGAAACTGAGCACAAGTTCATACTTTTTTTTTGTTGAGGGTATGGAAATTTTAGCCCGCATCTCGTGGTCGTGCGGTTGCGTTCTCGCTTCCCACGCCCGGGTTCCCGGGTTCGATTCCCGGCGGGGTCAGGGATTTTCTCTGCCTCGTGATGGCTGGGTGTTGTGTGCTGTCCTTAGGTTAGATAGGTTTAAGTAGTTCTAAGTTCTAGGGGACTGATGACCATAGATGTTAAGTCCCATAGTGCTCAGAGCCATTTTTTTTTGGAAATTTTATATCAGTCGAAAGCGATTTAGACATTAAACAATTTATGTGATTGTTCGACTGCAATAATATTTGTTGTTGAACTAACGACCCACCCCGGCTTGCTTGGGTATCTCTAAGTATCTATGGGAGGACGACTTCTCTGGCACAGCTGTAATTTTCATTTATGGACCACTGCATAGAATTATGGTTAAAATTCGCAAAATCAGTATGAAGCACCTTCTGACACACAACATTGGTACGAAGTACCCACTACCACGTAATACTGGTGCAAAGCACCCTCTGTCATGCAACATCTGACACGCTACTTCGGTATGAAGCACCATCCGCCATACAACAGTCGTACAAAGCAACTGTACCACGAAGTATTGGTACGAAACATCTTCTGCTACGTAACATTGGTACGAAGTACTATCTGGCACGCAACATCAATATAAATCACACAGCCATAAAACCTTGGTACAAAGCGCCATGTACCACAAAGTATTGGTAACATCCTCTGCCACGCAATAATGGTACGAAGTACCATCTGGCACGCAACATCGGTATGAAGCGCAGTCCATCATGCAACACCGCTACGAAGCCCACTGAGCCATGCAACTTCAAGAAGAAGCCCCTACTGCCACGAAATTTCAGTAAAATCATATTTCGCCACGCTACATTGGTGTGAAGGACCTTTGCCAAGCAAGATCAGTACGAAGCACTTTCCGTCATGCTACATTGTTACGAAGCTCACTCTGCTACGCAACATCAGTACAAAGCATCCTTCGCTACATAACGTTTGTACGAAGCACCCGCTGCCATATAACATTGGGTCGAAGTACCGTCTACCATGCAACATCGAGGTTATACTGTTTTTTACAACTGCAATGGCGCGTTGCTAACAGATTAGGTATTAATGATTCAAAGGAATCCTGGTATTCATCGATAGATGGCATTGGCATTGTTTTCACAGTGGCGGGGGACCCTAATTCATCATAGTTCAGCTAATTTACACGAAACATTCATAAATTGTACACTCAACTCTTCCTTGTGAAATATTCTGTCTGTTAGTGAAAGCCATTTCAAAATCCCCAAAAAGTTCCTGAAATTAGCCCGAACACATATTTGGAAACCGCAGCAGGGGACTTAATATGTGTGTAGAAGAAAGAGAAGATAGATAAGTCGATAGAAAGCAGGAGAAAAAACATAGAAGAAATAATGTCCTCGCTGCTCTCCTCTGTCAGTAATGTCAAAAATGAATATACAGTGAATATCCAAAGAAACTGGTACACCTGCCTAATATCACGTAAGGCTCCCGCGAGCACCCCCAAGTGCCGCAATACATCGCATGAACTCCACTAAAGTCCGAAGTAGTGCTGGAGGGAACTGACACCATGAATCCTGCAGGGCCGTCCATAAATCCGTAAGAATACTAGGGGGTGGAGATCTCTTCTGAACAGCACGTTGCAAGGCATCCCAGATATGCTCAATAATGTTCATGTCTGGGGAGCTTCGTGGCCAGCGGGAGCATTTAAACTCAGAAGAGTGTTCCTGGAGCCACTCTGTAGGAATTCTGGACGTGTGGTGTGTCGCATTGTCCTGCTGGAATTGCCCAAGCCCGCCGGAATGCACAACGGACATGAATGGATGCAGGGGATGAGACAGGATGCTTACGTACGTGACGCCTGTCAGAGTCGTATCTAGACGTATCAGGAGTCCCATATCACTCCAACCACACACGCCCCCCACCATTACAGAGCCTCCACTAGTCTGAACAGTCCCCTACTGATATACAGGGTCCATGGATTCATGAGATTGCCTCCATACACTTACACGTCCATCCGCTCGATGCTATTTGAAACTAGACTCGCCCGACTAGGTAACGTGGTTCCAGTCATCAACCGTCCAATGTCGGTTTTGACGGACCCAGGTGAGGCGTAAAGCTTTGTGTCGTACAATCATCAAGAGTACACGAGTGGGCCTTCGGCTCCGAAAGCCCATATTGATGATGTTTCGTTGAATGGTTCGCACGCTGACATTTATTGATGGCCCAGCATTGAAATCTGCAGCAGTTTGTGAAAGGGTTGCATTTCTGTCACGTTGAATGATTCTCTTCAGTCGTCGTTGGTCCCGTTCTTGCAGGATTTCTTTCCGGCCGCAGCGATGTCGAGGATATGATGTTTTACCGGATTCCTGAAATTCACGGCACACTCTTGAAATGCTCGTGCGGAAAAATCCCCACTTGCTCGCTATCTGAGAGTAGCTGTGTCTCATCGCTCGTCCGCCGACTATAAGACTACGCCGAAACTCACTTAAGTCTTGGTAACCTGGCATTGTAGCAGCAGTAACCAATCTAACAACTGCGCCAAATCCTTGTTGTTCTACACTCCTGGAAATTGAAATAAGAACACCGTGAATTCATTGTCCCAGGAAGGGGAAACTTTATTGACACATTCCTGGGGTCAGATACATCACATGATCACACTGACAGAACCACAGGCACATAGACACAGGCAACAGAGCATACACAATGTCGGCACTAGTACAGTGTATATCCACCTTTCGCAGCAATGCAGGCTGCTATTCTCCCATGGAGACGATCGTAGAGATGCTGGATGTAGTCCTGTGGAACGGCTTGCCATGCCATTTCCACCTGGCGCCTCAGTTGGACCAGAGTTCGTGCTGGACGTGCAGACCGCGTGAGACGACGCTTCATCCAGTCCCAAACATGCTCAATGGGGGACAGATCCGGAGATCTTGCTGGCCAGGGTAGTTGACTTACACCTTCTAGAGCACGTTGGGTGGCACGGGATACATGCGGACGTGCATTGTCCTGTTGGAACAGCAAGTTCCCTTGCCGGTCTAGGAATGGTAGAACGATGGGTTCGATGACGGTTTGGATGTACCGTGCACTATTCAGTGTCCCCTCGACGATCACCAGTGGTGTACGGCCAGTGTAGGAGATCGCTCCCCACACCATGATGCCGGGTGTTGGCCCTGTGTGCCTCGGTCGTATGCAGTCCTGATTGTGGCGCTCACCTGCACGGCGCCAAACACGCATACGACCATCATTGGCACCAAGGCAGAAGCGACTCTCATCGCTGAAGACGACACGTCTCCATTCGTCCCTCCATTCACGCCTGTCGCGACACCACTGGAGGCGGGCTGCACGATGTTGGGGCGTGAGCGGAAGACGGCCTAACGGTGTGCGGGACCGTAGCCCAGCTTCATGGAGACGGTTGCGAATGGTCCTCGCCGATACCCCAGGAGCAACAGTGTCCCTAATTTGCTGGGAAGTGGCGGTGCGGTCCCCTACGGCACTGCGTAGGATCCTACGGACTTGGCGTGCAACCGTGCGTCGCTGCGGTCCGGTCCCAGGTCGACGGGCACGTGCACCTTCCGCCGACCACTGGCGACAACATCGATGTACTGTGGAGACCTCACGCCCCACGTGTTGAGCAATTCGGCGGTACGTCCACCCGGCCTCCCGCATGCCCACTATACGCCCTCGCTCAAAGTCCGTCAACGGCACATACGGTTCACGTCCACGCTGTCGCGGCATGCTACCAGTGTTAAAGACTGCGATGGAGCTCCGTATGCCACAGCAAACTGGCTGACACTGACGGCGGCGGTGCACAAATGCTGCGCAGCTAGCGCCATTCGACGGCCAACACCGCGGTTCCTGGTGTGCCCGCTGTGCCGTGCGTGTGATCATTGCTTGTACAGCCCTCTCGCAGTGTCCGGAGCAAGTATGGTGGGTCTGACACACCGGTGTCAATGTGTTCTTTTTTCCATTTCCAGGAGTGTATATAGGCGTTGCCGACCACAACGCCATATTCTGCCTGTTTGCATATCTCTGTATTTGAATACGTATGCCTGTACAAGCTTCTTTGTCGCCTCAAGGTATTATGGGCCTAGTAAGGCATTTCTGAATGTGTTCCGTGTCATGTGACACCAAACACCAGACCAGCATGCTACAGGATGTCGCAGTAAAGCTTTTAATGGGGTTTCTTTTACTACTGTAGTACTCTATCACAAACCTCTCCCAAAGAATCTGTCTTTCATTAGCCTACACTATTACTGACTTTGCGTATTCATTGTTTCCGACATAGCTTTGTAAATAAAACCACAGATATTTCAAAGGTGTTACAGGCTCCAGAAGTTTGTCAGTAATCCTAAAATCGGAAAGTACCGGGGTGTCTCAATTTTTAATTGGAATTATCTAGTATCCATATTTAAAATTAATGCCAATCAGTAAACCAGTGAGATTTCCATGTAAATTACGCTATGCTTTCTTAAAAGTGATACTTGACTGTAGACACAACTGATAATACTGCTGACTCTAGCTGATAAATCGTTTACATGGATAGAGAATATTACAGGTCCTGTAACGCTTCGCAGAGGTATTGCAGTTTCTGTACAACATTTACCATGCACTTCACAGAGGTTTGCAGAATATATATGTGGGTGTAGATATAACACTCTGGATTCAACGAAAGTTGTTGTTTACGTAAATATCGTTTAAAAATATGGTCGCCGCTATGCTACGATCATTTTCATTTATTGTCCGCTCACAGACGCCATAGCGCAAGCATTAGTCCATATTTATGGTTGTTTGCGCTTATTTAAAATGTTGTTGATGTGGTGGTCTTCAGTCCAGAGACTGGTTTGATGCAGCTCTCCATGCTACTCTATCCTGTGCAAGCTTCTTCATCTCCCAGTACCTACTGCAACCTACAGCCTTCTGAATCTGCTTTGTGTATTCATCTCTTGGTCTCCCTCTACGATTTTTACCCTCCACGCTGTCCTCCAATACTAAATTGGTGCCGGCCGTGCGGTTCTAAGCGCTCCAGTCCGGAGCGCGCTGCTGCTGCAGTCGCAGGTTCGAATCCTGCCTCGGGCATGGGTGTGTGTGATGTCCTTAGGTTAGTTAGGTTTAAGTAGTTCTAAGTTCTAGGGGACTAATGACCACAGCAGTTGAGTCCCATAGTGCTCAGAGCCATTTGAACCATTTGAACTAAATTGGTGATCCCTTGATGCCTCAGAACATGTCCTACCAACCGATCCCTTCTTCTGGTCAAGTCGTGCCACAAATTTCTCTTTTCCCCAATCCTATTCAATACCTCCTCATTAGTTAGTTAATCTTCAGCATTCTTCTGTAGCACCACATTTTGAAAGCTTCTATTCTCTTCTTGTCGAAATTATTTATTGTCCAAGTTTCACTTCCGTACATGGCTACACTCCTTAAAAATACTTTCAGAAAAGACTTCCTAACACTTAAATCTATACTCGATGTTAACAAATTTCTCTTCTTCAGAAACGCTTTCCTTGCCATTACCAGCCTCCATTTTATATGCTCTCTACTTCAACCATCATCAGATATTTTGCTCCCCAAATAGCAAAACTCATTTACTACTTCAAGTGTCTCATTTCCTAATCTAATTCCCTCAGCATCACCCGACTTAATTCGACTATATTCCATTATCCTCATCTCGCTTTTGTTGATGTTCATCTTATGTCCTCCTTTCAAGTCACTGTCCATTCCGTTCTACTGCTCATCCACGTCTTTTGCTGTTTCTGATAGAATTACAATGTCATCGGCAAGCCTCAAAGTTTTTATTTCTTCTGAATGGATTTTAATTCCTACTCCGAATTTTTCTTTTGTTTTTCTTTATATTAGAAATATCTAAGTTAATTAAAATTCTTGTCGAATGTGAAACAAGCGCAGTGGTTGGTTTGGTGGTACTGCATTTATTGCTTTGGGGAATTAAACTATAAATTAAAATAAAAACTCTTACAGTATAGGTGGTCAGCAGGATGGCGATGTCCATTACAGGGGCTGCTTGGTTTGAAGAAGGACCCCAGAAGCGCAGCGACACCTTTCGGGGAAGTAGTTGGTGGTTGGGATGAGACAGGTAGTTGAAACGTTAATGGAGAGTTCCCTCAGAGTTCGCTTTTAAGACAGACATATCTTCTGTAGAAGACCCGTATGGTG
This sequence comes from Schistocerca americana, assembly GCF_021461395.2. Taxonomy (NCBI): domain Eukaryota; kingdom Metazoa; phylum Arthropoda; class Insecta; order Orthoptera; family Acrididae; genus Schistocerca; species Schistocerca americana. The sequence goes on from NC_060125.1 coordinate 298,211,816, forward strand.
TGGCAATGGATGACATTGCCTATCATGAGAGTCCGTTGTTTTCTTGCTGGGCCTGAGTCTTTAAATAGGGTCCAGTAGTGTAATAGGGTCCAGAGTGTACATTTGTTTACTCAGTCTTGTCACAGGTGCTAGCTATTTTACTCAGCCCTGTTGCGAAACTGAGATAAAATGGAGTGTAATGTATATATTTTGAGTTTACTCCGTCTCGTTGTGCAGTCGTCTATTTCATAAAATTAATTACTATCTGGACCAACTAGTAGAAATCTGGATAAGCCGGCCGCGGTGGCCGTGCGGCTCTAGGCGCTTCAGTCCGGAACCGCGTGACTGCTACGGTCGCAGGTTCGAATCCTGCCTCGGGCATGGATGTGTGTGATGTGCTTAGGTTAGTTAGGTGTAAGTAGTTCTAAGTTCTAGGGGACTGATGACCTTAGCGAAGTCCCATAGTGCTTAGAGCCATTTGAACCTTTTGAAATCTGGATAAACACGCTTCTGCTCGTGCTAGCAGACTTCTTTTCAGTGTTAGAGGCCGAAAGAAAAATGGATTCCTTCGATTTTACATACTGACCAACAACCTTTCTTCTTTCAACACCAATCTGTTTATTCTTCTTAGTACTTTCAAGTAATTATCATTAGAATAGTATATTACAGGTGTATCAGAAATGTTTGGATACAAATAGCAGGCACAGCAAGAATATATTTTGACAAGAAAAACGACCAAGAACCCAAGACAGAATGACAACTTCTTTTGTGCTTGCTCCTATGTCACTATTCTTACTGTGAGCGCCGTTCTTCCCTGGTCATAACACACCTCAAAGCTGCGACGTCTAAGAACAAGCGGCCCACATCAGATGGACACGCTAAGACCTGTCGTCCCGTCTTACAGATATGCTGCATCCATGTAACTAGTATTACCCGCACTTAATAATAAACCATTTCTCTGACAATATCCAGTCCTAAACTTAACCACTAATAAAAACGTTAATTAAATGTCAGTATTATCTTTCATCGTTTAGAAGGACCGAAAGCGTAACCCATCATTTCCGAAAAATGACGCGTTACGCCTCAGTAGTCAGCGTCCATTACAGAAGAAATCGTGCAAGCTGCCATATTGACGAAGGTATGGCTGAGTCCTCACGCACTTAATAGTTGTAGTTAGAGCCTTTGAAAATCGGGTATGACGTTTCCCATTAGTTAGCCGTAAATGGTCCGCGTTATGCACGCGATCGAAAGACAATCACCGACCACCGTCTGCATAACACGGTGAGATGCTAGAGCATGTAGGCTAGGTATCACGTCATAGTGCTCCATCATTTCTCCTCAAAAAAATGTTCAAATGTGTGTGAATTTCTAAGGGACCAAACTGCTTGGGTCATCGGTCTCTAGACTTACATGGTACTTAAACTAAATTAAACTAACTTATGCTAAGAACAACAAGCACACCCATGCCCGAGGGAGGACTCGAACCTCCGGCGGGAGCGGCCACACAGTCAGTGACATGGTGCCACTAACCGCGAGGCCATTGTTCCTGATTGGTAATATTTCTCTCTATCGCCCGTCTCAACGCTTTAGTGGTTACCTGAATATCATTTTGTAACTTTTATTTTTAACTGATGCTTTATCACAAGTGAAACCTGATGCTGCGTATTGATAATGCATCATTACTTCCTGACTTTGGTGCTTAATAATCGTTTTACTGTTCGTATGTAAATCTTAAATGTAGAATTAAAGAGGCAAATTCGGGCACATACCCATGACAAGCTTTGATAATCGATATTAACTGCTTGATTTACGCCTGTAAGTACGAGGGCGCGATGAAAATTAATACATCCGAATTTTTTATGTGAAAGCTTTTCATACCTTCTAAATAAAACATAGATTATCAACAGTCTACATCTTTATTCTTCATGTCTATATATTTATTTCTCAATATTATCACCCTGGCGACGAACACTTTTTCCCGACAGACCACTTCCTCGGTACCGTCACTATAGAATGTTTGACTTTGTTGACAGGGTCACATCACCTGTGCTTGCACTGCTTCATCACTATCAAAGTGAAGTCCACGAAGGTGTTCTGTTTTGGAAAGGGCTGAAAATCGGTTGGGGCCAAGTCGGGACTGTATAGAGGATAGTCGATAATAGTGAGTCCCAGGCTTCGGATTGTTGCAGATGTCGCAGCGCTTGCCTGTGGTGACATTCTCATGTCGAAGGAGAGGTTCCCCCATGCGTGTAAAAACTCTTCGAATTCGAAACACGATTACACAACGCTATTTCTCACGCACAGATATTGTTTTCATCACACATCGCCATTTTGCATACTACGATTCGGAGCCCTCTAGCGGCAGAGGGCTACAAATATGTAGACGTAAAGAATAAAGGTTTAGAATGCTAATACAGTTTGTTTTATTTAAAAAGCCTTTAGATTTTTCACATAAAAATTCGGAGACTTTACTTTTCAGCACGCCCTTGTACGATCGAGTCAGATGCTTCCAAGGAGACACTGTACGACATCAACCTCTTTGGGTTCCATTTGTTAGAGGACGCAGTGGTGAGGCGAGTTGTACCAGAACTATTTCCTTTGGCAAAACACGTGAAGGTAATCGAAATTCATCGGCAGATTAGTGAAGTTTATGGAGAAAACAATATGAGTAATAAAACGACAAGAAAATGCGCTATAGCTTATTAATATGGTGACGATGAAGTACGGAATGGAAGACCACCTATTATACTTACAATTGTTGCCGAAAGTAGATGCAAATTTTTAAAATATCTTACTCCTTAGTAATTCGTCTTTATCTAATGAGTTGCCTCAAGTTTCTTGAAGTCTACTTTATCTCAGGCTTTGAGATATAATTGTCCTAAACCATCAGTCAATTACAGAAAAATAATTACAAGCGTTATTGTTATTTATCAGAGTGCTTAGATTAAATAGCACTTTCAATAAAATCTTTAACTGCGAAATTAGAATTGCGTGACCCTTTTCCGAAAAATGCGAGATGAATTGTGAAAAGAGATGTAAAAGGAATTATACTGTAGTAATTGGTTTTGTGGGGTCAACAGCGTATTCAAACGACTTCAATAATTAACAATTAAAATTGAGTAGTGTTAGGGAACAGACATTTTTAATATGAAGTGGGATTTTACTTAATTATATAAATGACAGCTTTGGGGAAAATATTGTTTGTTTCTACATTTTAGAATAAACTGCAACAGTTTGGTATAATTTGTAGCATGAAATGTTTTCGATATTTAGTTACTGTTCTGAGAATGTCGTAAATTACAAGTAGTAAGATTCACCATGATACTTTTAGCTTAGTCGAAATATTACTGTAAGAAAGAGAATTTGCAAGTTTTGAAACTTCCCCTTTGTATGTAAATAATGACAATGCTGGAAAAACTCCTACGTTATTTGATTTTTAAACAGCTGAGCAAAACTCAACGTACTCAGTGTTCTCTTTACTTATTCTGATTATCACTAAACTGACACACAATATTTTAGCGCAACGCAGTCTGACTTTCAGTAATCCCTACAAGACAATGGCCTTGACTAACAATAACCTATACCCATCATGAATCACTTACCTCACGAAAATCTTCGTGACTCGAACTACTGCAATACAGCGAGCGCCAATACTGCCAGCTAAATAAAAGTTTCTAACTAAGTAGTGAAGGCAGCAGAGGATCAAGTAGGTAAAAAGACGAGGGCTAGTAGAAATGCTTGGGTAAAAGAAGAAATATTGAATTTAATTGATGAAAGGAGAAAATATAAAAATGCAGTAAATGAAGCAGGCGAAAAGGAATACAAACGTCTCAAAAATGAGATCGACAGGAAGTGCAAAATGGCTAAGCAGGGATGGCTAGAGGACAAATGTAAGGATGTAGAGGCTTGTCTCACTAGGGGTAAGATAGATACTGCCTACAGGAAAATTAAAGAGACCTTTGGAGAGAAGAGAACCACTTGTATGAATATCAAGAGCTCAGATGGCAACCCAGTTCTAAGCAAAGAAGGGAAGGCAGAAAGGTGGAAGGAGTATATAGAATGTTTATACAAGGGCGATGTACTTGAGGACAATATTCTGGAAATGTAAGAGGATGTAGATGAAGATGAAATGGGAGATAAGATACTGCGTGAAGAGTTTGACAGAGCACTGAAAGACCTGGGTCGAAACAAGGCCCCGGGAGTAGACAACATTCCATTAGAACTACTGATGGCCTTGGGAGAGCCAGTCATGACAAAACTCTACCATCTGGTGAGCAAGATGTATGAGACAGGCGAAATACCCACAGACTTCAAGAAGAATATAATAATTCCAATCCCAAAGAAAGCAGGTGTTGACAGATGTGAAAATTACCGAACTATCAGTTTAATAAGTCACAGCTGCAAAATACTAACGCGAATTCTTTACAGACGAATGGAAAAACTGGTAGAAGCGGACCTTGGGGAAGATCAGTTTGGATTCCGTAGAAATGTTGGAACACGTGAGGCAATACTAACCTTACGACTTATCTTAGAAGAAAGATTAAGAAAAGGCAAACCTACGTTTCTAGCATTTGTAGACTTAGAGAAAGCTTTTGACAACGTTAACTGGAATACTCTCTTTCAAATTCTGAAGGTGGCAGGGGTAAAATACAGGGAGCGAAAGGCTATTTATAATTTGTACAGGAACCAGATGGCAGTTATAAGAGTCGAGGGGCATGAAAGGGAAGCAGTGGTTGGGAAAGGAGTGAGACAGGGTTGTAGCCTCTCCCCGATGTTATTCAGTCTGTATATTGAGCAAGCAGTGAAGGAAACAAAAGAAAAATTCGGAGTAGGTATTGAAATTCGTGGAGAAGAAGTAAAAACTTTGAGGTTCGCCGATGACATTGTAATTCTGTCAGAGACAGCAAAGGACTTGGAAGAGCAGTTGAATGGAATGGACAGTGTCTTGAAAGGAGGATATAAGATGAACATCAACAAAAGTAAAACGAGGATAATGGAATGTAGTCAAATTAAATCGGGTGATGCTGAGGGGATTAGATTAGGAAATGAGACACTTAAAGTAGTAAAGGAGTTTTGCTATTTAGGGAGTAAAATAACTGATGATGGTCGAAGTAGAGAGGATATAAAATGTAGACTGGCAATGGCAAGGAAATCGTTTCTGAAGAAGAGAAATTTGTTAACATCGAGTATAGATTTAAGTGTCAGGAAGTCATTTCTGAAAGTATTTGTATGGAGTGTAGCCATGTATGGAAGTGAAACATGGACGATAACCAGTTTGGACAAGAAGAGAATAGAAGCTTTCGAAATGTGGTGCTACAGAAGAATGCTGAAGATAAGGTGGGTAGATCACGTAACTAATGAGGAGGTATTGAATAGGATTGGGGAGAAGAGAAGTTTGTGGCACAACTTGACTAGAAGAAGGGATCGGTTGGTAGGACATGTTTTGAGGCATCAAGGGATCACAAATTTAGCATTGGAGGGCAGCGTGGAGGGTAAAAATCGTAGATGGAGACCAAGAGATCAATACACTAAGCAGATTCAGATGGATGTAGGTTGCAGTAGGTACTGGGAGATGAAGAAGCTTGCACAAGATAGAGTAGCATGGAGAGCTGCATCAAACCAGTCTCAGGACTGAAGACCACACAACAACACAACTACTGAAGGCACTAACTACTAATAGGCATATTTAGCAAATGAAAGATTTTGATAGAGAACAAACAATATATTTACCTTAATAGCGTTCAAACGTCATTATATATATATATATAGTCGCGAGCGCATGAGAGGCGCTGCAGGCGATGTTGTGCCGCTAAGCTAGGGCAATCGCTTCTGTCGCCTGCTGCCACAGCCCATTAACACCATATGCACTATCGAAACATGTACGTTAGTCGTTCAGCCCCACATTGATTTCTGCAGTTATTTCACGCAGTGTTACTTGTCTGTTAGGACTGACAACTATACGCAAACGCCGCTACTAGTGGTCGTGAAGTGAAGGCCGGCGGCCACTGCATTGTCCGTGGTGAGAGGTAATGCCTGAAATTTGGTATTCTCGGTATATTCTTGACACTGTGGATCCTAACGATTTCCGAAACGGAATATCCCATGCATCTAGCTCCAACGAGCATTCGGCGTTCAAAGTTTCTTCATTTCCTTCGTGCGGCCATAATCACTTCGGAAACTTTCCCACATGAATCATCTAAGTATAAATGACAGCCCCGCCAATGCACTGCCCTTTTATACCTTGTGTACGCGATACTACCGCTATCTGTATATGTTCACATCGCTATTCCATGACTTTTGTCACCGCACCGTATTTGACATATTATCATAGAGCTATGCACACACATAGAAAGCCTAAAGAAGTCCTTTTTAGACATATTACAAGTGCACTATAAGTTTTCCCCTACTGTTTCTGCATATGTCAAGTCGATAACCAACTTCTTCCGCTCTTGAGCCCAGCATGTCCCTGTCAATTTGTTCAAAAGCAGCATGTCCCTGTCAATTTGTTCATAAGCACTGTTAATGCGAGCTAACAGTTGCGGTAGGTTTGTTGGTAGTGGATGCATGACCACTGTATTTTTCACAGCACCCCACTCACGGAGGTCACGCGGGATTAGGTCGGGAGAGAATCGAGGCCATGACATGAACGCATTTCAGGGGCATTCGGGAGGGCGACGGTTCAAACCCGCGTCTCCGGCCATCTTAATATAGGTTTTCCGTGATTTCTCTAAATCACTTAAGACAAATGCCGAGATGGCTACTTCGAAAGGGCACGGTTGCTTTCCTTCTCCATCCGACCGTAATCCGAGCTTGTGCTCAATCACTAATAATCTCGTTGTCGACGGGACGTTAAACACTAATCTCCCCCCCCTTCCCCTCCCCCCATCAAATGGTTCAAATGGCTCTGAGCAATATGGGACTTAACATCTGAGGTCATCAGTCCCCTAGAACTTAGAACTACTTAAACTTAACTCACCTAAGGACATCACACGCATCCATGCTCGAGGCAGGATTCGAACCTGCGATCGTAGCGGTCGCGCTGTACCAGACTGAAGCGCCTAGAACCGCTCTGCCACTCCGGCCGGCTCCCCCCCCCCCATCCTCCTCCTCCTTCTCCTCCTCCTCCACCTCCTCCTCCTCCTCCTCCTCTTTAAGCACAACATACACTTTCTGCTCACTGCTACAGTCACGTGGTAGACATCTGAAGTCCGGCTGCAACAATACAAATATTTTTGAGTTTATCTACATGAGTGTTTAGTTTTTTGACAATATGTCAATTAATATAGGTACAGTAACTTTATGAAGTCACTTCAGTGATCTACAGTAACCTTGTACAGTGCATTACCGTGAAGGTGGCACGTAACAGACGTCAAACTGGCATAAAGTGTGCTATCGTTTTTATATATGTAGTGTCTATTCTGTTAGATATGTCTAAAAGGGCAGACTCCATTTTTCCTTGATCCCACATATATATATATATGGCGAAATTGAAATTCCGATATTAGCCGCAATCAGGCTAAATTCAATGGCGATCAGTGAAAATTTGTGCCGGACTGGGACTCTTAGCAAGATTTCCCACTTCACGCAAGTAATCGCTTCGGCTATCTGAGCATGCTTCGCTCCAACCCAGTTTCCCCAACCTCTCCACACTGCGTATATAGGGGTTCTCTGTTCACTACCCTCATTGCTCGCAGCCTCACGCTGATTCTTGCAAGAGGTCAGATGAAGAGGGAATGATCATTAATGCCATCAAGGTGCATATGTTTATATGTGTGGTATCTCTTCCTCCACATATGATGATTCAGTGCAGATGCACTCTTCGTCAGACCTCTTGCGGTAATCAATGCAAGGGTAATGGACAGAAGACGCTACATGTGTAGTGTGTGACATGTTGGGAAATTGGATTGCAGGTGAAGTGTGCTCAGATAGCCGAACGATTATGGCGACCGCTCGTGTAAAGTGGGAAATTCGAGCTCGAGTACCAGTCTGACACAAATTTTCACGGTCACCATTGAATTTGCTTCAGTGTCACATTGCGGTTAATGACAGAAATTCAACTTCGTCATAAAGTGTACCACTTGAGTAGGGGAGTAGAGGTGAGAGCAGAGTGGTGTCGTTGACAGAGGGCGAGGAGGGCGAGTGGCCGATGCGGCGCGCCTACCGGCTGGAGGACTTCCTGTGGACGGGGTCCGGCGACGGCGCGCTACCCCCACAGGGGCCCGGCGCCTCCGCCGCCCACGCACCCGCCACGACCACCGTGTTCCGCACCACCACCGTGCTCACCACCGTCTTCCCCACCAGCACGCCCACGCTCGTGGTCGTCGTCGTCACCAGCTCGCCAGTAGTTAGCCCGGTAAGTGTGCCGGCGAATATCTCCAGCCAGAAATAATGCATGATAATCTGGCACTTGACAACGACTATTGCTGTGCAGCATCGAACTCAGACACAGCAATTATTTATTATTGTGCGTCTCTTATTTTATGTCATCATTCACTTAACTTGCCCAAGCAGCACTATGCATAGATATTTGGTACTAAATGGTATTTAATTTCAAAAGAATCATTACAGTGCTACATCTTTTCATGCTGGCACATGAAACATTGGAATACTTTTTACAAGTACATTCAAGACGACAATTTTCACTTACCTTTCACAGATCTTCAATGTGCCCTCCATGGATGCATGCAGACATTCGAACAATAGTCAAAAACATCCCATACTTTCACAAGCATCTCAGGAGTTTCAGCATTCGTTCCTGTTAATATGAGGGACTTTCTCTTCATAATAGTTGCTGCGTGGTAGGGCCGAGGGAGGGGGAGGGGGGCAAAAGAATTGAGTGTTTAAAAAACTTATACAAAAACGTTATATACCACGATATCAGGTGATCTTGGATGACAACTGTGGAGTACGATATCCATGCACCTCTTAGGGTCGATCTATCATTGAGGCAGCTCTCTGTAAAGGAATACTCTTATATGTGGGCGCCAGTAAGGTTCATTCCTGCTGAAAAATGAAATATTCGGTATTTTGTCGCAATAATGAAAAAACTACTCAAACCAAATTATTTTTATAACTGAAGTGACAAAGAAACTTTGCGCATTCAAATGCAGAGATATGTAAACAGGCAGAATACGACGCTGCGCTCGGCAATGCCTATATAGGACAACAAGTGTCTGACACAATTGTTAGACCGGTTACTGCTGCTACAGTGACAGGTTATAAAGACCTAAGTGAGTTTGAACGTGGTGTTATAGACGGCCCACGAGCGATGGGATACAGCATCTTCGAGGTAGCGATGAAATGGCAATTTTCCCGTACGATCATTTCACGAGTGTACCGTGAATATCAAATCTCTCACATCGATGTGACCGGAAAAAGATTCTGCAAGAACGGGACCAACGACGACTGAGGAGAATCCTTCAACGTGACAGAAGTGCAACCCTTCCGCTCATTGCTGCAGATTTCAGTGCTGGGCCGTCAACAAGTGTCAGAGTGTGAACTGTTCAATGAAACATCATCGATGCGGGCTTTCGGAGCCGAAGGCCCATTCGTGTACCCTTGATGACTGCACGACACAAAGCTTTACGCCTTGCCTGGGCCCGTCAACACCTGCCTTGAACTGTTAATGACTGGAACCACGTTACCTAGTCGGACGACTCTCATTTCTAATTGTATCGAGCGGATAGGCGTGCACCGGTATGGAGACATGAATCCATGGATGCTGCTTATCAGCAGGGGACTGTTCAAACTAATGAAGGCTCTGCAATGGTGTGGGGCGTGTGCAGTCGAAGTGATATGGGACCCCTGGGGCGTCTAGATACCACTCTGACAGGTGACACGTACGTAAGCATCCTGTCTGATCGCCTGCATCCATTCATATCCATTGTGCATTCCGACGGACATGGGCAGTTCCAGCAGGACAGTGCGACACCCCACACGCCCAGAATTGCTACACAGTGGCTCCAGGAACACTCTTCTGAGTTTAAACGCTTCCGCTGGCCACCAAGCTCCACAGACATGAAAATTATTGAGCATATCTGGGATGCCTTGCAAGGCGCTGTTCGGAAGAGATCTCCATCCTCTCGTACGGATTTAGGGATAGCCCTGCTAGATTCATTGTGTCAATCCGCTCAAGCACTATTTCAGACATTGGTTGAGTCCATGGCACATCGTGTTCTGGCACTTGTGCGTGCTCGCGGGGGCCCTACACGATATTAGCCAGGTATACCAATTTCTTTGGCTCTTCAGTGTGTATATACTAGCCTTTCCCCTGCAGCTTTGCCCATGTATGCATTCGACATATATACTGAACTCACTTCTTCCTCCTCCTCTCTGTGTCCACCTCTTCCACCCTCTGTGTACCTAATCCTGACAACTCTATCTATCTATCTATCTGTCCTCTCTCTCTCTCTCTTTCTCTCTCTCTTCATGTCCTCCACCCCCTCTCTCTGTCTATTTTCTCCACTACCTTTCTCTGACCACATACCCTCCCTGTAACCATATTCTCCTTCCCCTCTCTCTTTCCATCTTCTCCTCCCCTTCTTCCTTTTTCATCTGCCCACTACCCCTCTACACCTTCCACCCATCTAAGGCATCTCCATCTCCTCCCATCTCTCTGTTCATTTCCTCCTCCCCCTCATTCTGTCAGTCCCTTCGTCTGTCGACCTCAATCTCTTCCCAACCATGCTCATCAGCACACATATCCCCTTCAGTACACTTCAGTAAAGCAGGCTGGTACTTTTCTCACATGCTTGTCATTTAATGGCAGGCTAAACATCAGGGGTTGAAAATAATTTATTTGACCCTGACATAAAGGTCGCCATACTAAGCAGGTCGATTGTACTCCAACACAAGACGCTTTTCAAGCAGGGAGGCCTACATGTCAGGGTCTGTAACATCAGTTCTTGTGCCTTACATGTAGGATGCCCTGCAAATCAGGTTGATTTGGCATTCTGATACTGTTCCCACACAACATACCTGTCATGCAAAGCAGCTTATATGCCAGAAGCTGGAAAAAACACATTTTTCCCATGCCTCTACTCCTATAGGGGTTAGGACGTTAATAAGCCCCATACTGCTGCTACTCGTGAGACCTGCTGTTCCCATGCCACATTTTCTTGTAATAGATTGAGGGGTTTAGGAGAAGACCCTGGACATACACTATACATTCTGCTATATATATATATATGGTCCTTGCCGTCTGTGGGTACAAACGAAAGGGGCGAGTAGAGGACAATCAAACAAGCTAATAATCTTAAAAAAATAGTTCTGGAAACCAAAGGTTGTGCCAATGTTACAAAGCATTTGATGGCGTTCTTTAGGTGTGAAAGAATGCACGTGTGGTACATACATGATGATGCATCAGAACATTTTCACTTTGTTGTTCCAGAATATGTACCACAAATTTTCAGTAAGAAGTGTATCAGTCATGCATCGACAATACGATCGCCTCCCGGCTCCCCTGAGTTGATAGCATTCGATTTTTGTGTGTGTGGACATTTAAAACTTTGGTATATTCCAGCCCTATTGAAAGTGTTGATGAATTCTGGGAAGGCATGGTGGGTGGTTGTCAAGGATTTGGTACATGCTTGCGATTTTTTAACATCTACAGGCATCAATGAGGAAACGTGCTGAAAACTACCTATGGAGCAGTTGTTGCAGTGTAATTGTTCTGAAGTGTGTTTATAGAATAAAAATCTGCTTGAGTTGCCAGTAATTTCTTAATTTATTCCACGAGCAATCTCGAAGCATAAAGCTTCATCTTCAGGTGACATGGGTACATAAACCTGCGGCGGTTGGTGGTCGGCATGTCGTGCTGTCCAGGTGGGTGCTGTGGTTTCTGGCCCTTCGCTCCCAGGCGTTAGTTTTACGTGGATGTGATTCCCCATGACTGACTGGCCGACTGCCACACATTCATGTTCCCGTAATTATTTGGTGGCACTTGAAGATGAAGCGTGGCCGTGCGGTTCTAGGTGCTTCGGTCTGGAACCGCGTGACCGCTACGGTCGCAGGTTCGAATCCTGCCTCGGGCATGGATGTGTGTGATGTCCTTAGGTTTTTAGGTTCAAGTAGTTCTAAGTTCTAGGGGACTGATGACCACAGACGTTAAGTCCCATAGTGCTCAGAGCCATTTGAATCATTTGAAGATGAAGCTTTATGCTTCGAAACCGGTCTTGTAATATATCAAGAAATTACTGGCAACTGAAGCAGATCTTTATGCTATAAATAATGTCCTCAGTTGCGGTTATTCACTTGACCAATTATTTTGTCGTGAAGTGTGTGAAGCTGCAGTTTGGATCCTCAGGATCTCCATTATAAGATGTTCATGAACTCAGTCATAATGAATTGTATTCGGGAAATCAATGGTTTCTGGATCTACATCTACATCTATACACCGCAAGCCACCTAGTGGCGTATGGCAGCGGGTACTTTTTGCGTCATTGTCACTCCGCCTTTTTCCTATTCCAGATGCGTACGGTTCGCGGGAAGAACGGTTACTGGCAAGCCTCCGTGTGGGCCACAATGTGTCTGATTTTATCTTCATGTTATTTTCGCGAGATATACATAGATTGAAGCAATACTTGGTTGACTGCTGTAGGAACGCACCTCCGTGATCTTGAACCGTGAACCATAACGTGATGTACAACGCCTCTCTTAGCAGCGTCTGCCACTGGAGTTAGCTGAGCATCTCGGTGACGCTTTCGCGCTTACAAAATGAAACTGTAACGCAACATGCTGCTATTCTTTGGATTTTCTCCACTTCCTCTATCAGTCCTATCTGTTACGGATACCACACTGACGAGCAATATTCAAGTATTGGCCGAACAACTAAGTGTTTTTTAAGATACTTTCTTTGTTGATGGACTACATATCTTTTCTTTCGGTGAATCTGTCTGGCATCTGCCTTACCCGCAAATAATTTTATGTGGTCTTTCCGTTTCAAATTGCTTCGTACGCATATATGAAGATGTTTTATGGAAGTAACTGCTTGCAGTGATTGTTCTGCAATAGTGTAATCATACAATAAAGGGTCTTTATGTCTATGCATACATTTGTTTCTGTTACGGGCCAATTGCCACTCGCTGCACCAAGAGTTGACCCTCTGCATAACTTCCTACATTTAGCTGCTGTTTTCTAGCCCTGCGATTTCTCTGCATACAACAGCATCATCTGCGAAATGCCTCTTTGGAACTTCCGACGTTATCTACTACGTCATTGTGTATATTGTCAAAACTAATGGTCCTATAACACTACTTTGGGGCGGGCCTGAAGCTACTGTACGTCTGAAGACTTCTCTCCATTCAGAATGATGGCCTGTGTTCTATTCGCTAGAAACTCTTCAGTCCCATCTCTCAGTTGGTCTGATATTCCGTACGCACGTATTTTGTTCATTAGATGGCAATGCGGAACTCTGTCGAAAGGATTCCGGAAGTCCAAGATCACGTAAATACTAGTTTCTGGGTCTCATACACGAAAAGAGCGAGCTTGGTTTCACACGATCGTTGTTTTAGAACCCATGTGCTTCCTGCAGTGGTACAGAGGATATTTTCGATCTTTTTTTCCCCCTTTATTGTGATTTTAAAACCCGTACAACAGGTAGGCTGGCAGCAGCATTCTACGCTGCTCTTCAGCCGTAGAATAGACAATGAGAAAAACATAAGGAATACACATAATTTACATAATGGCGGGTAATAAAACAGATGACACATAAGTACAAAACCACGGAGCCGTTCACACTCGACGATATTCCACACTACAAACTGTTGACACGACGCACAAACACTGATGATGTCGATGGCACATGTGAACGATGGAGCGGAACGGTGAACACCAACCACAAGACACGACGGCACGCACGAGAAACGGATGGCGATGATCTCCGGCGCACGAATGTCCACGTAATGTGTGCGAGTCCGGGAACCTGCCAAGAGGGGAAGAAGGGTGAGGGGGAGGGAGAGGGGAGAGCAAAGATGCCAGTGGCAGAGGAGATGGGAGGAGGAGTGGAGGGACGGGAGTAGGGGAGGCCCGGGGGAAGAGGGGTGGAGGAAGAGGGGATGGGGGGAAAAGGAGAGAGAAGGGAGGGAGGGTGCCCAAAGGAAAAAACACAGGAAGCGGGAGGGAAGGATCAAAGTTGGTAGGAGGGGTAGATGGAGGAGAGGAGGACATCATCAGGGAGGGGGAGCTGGCGGAAGCCACCTTGGGAGAGGGTAAGGAGGGTGGAGAGATGGAGAGCAGGTGGGATGTGGAGATACAGGTGCTGCAGCGGGCGGGGGTGGGAGAGGATGGGTGAGGCAAGAGGGTGAGGAGGATCGAGTTTACAGGAGGTGTAGAGGATCCTTATCCCTTCGAGGAAAAGGAGGAGGTGGGGGAACGGAATTAGGTCGTACAGGTTCCGCATGGGGGAGGGGAGATGGATGCGATAGGCGAGGCGGAGAACATGGCGTTCAAGAATCTGAAGGGATTTGTAAAAGGTATGGGGGGGGGCGGAGATCCAGACAGGATGGGCGTAACAGAGGATAGGGCGGATGAGGGATTTATAGGTGTGGAGTATGGTGGAGGGGTCCAGACCCCCCGTACGGTTGGAAAGGAGCTTGAGGAGACGGAGTCGGGAGCATGCTTTGGCTTGGACTCTCCGGAGATGGGGGGTCGAGGGGAGGCGACGGTCAAGGGTGGCACCAAAGTACTTAAGGGTGGGGGTGAGGGCGATAGGACAGTCATACATGGTTAGATAGAAATCGAGGAGGCAGAAGGAAGGGGTGGTTTTGCCTACAATGATCGCCTGGGTTTTGGAGGGATTGACCTTAAGCAACCACTGGTTGCACCAAGCGGTGAACCGTTCTAGATGGGATTGGAGAAGGTGCTGGGAACGCTGCAGGGTGGGGGCAAGGGCAAGGAAGGCGGTGTCATCGGCAAACTGGAGAAGGTGGACGGGGGGTGACGGCCGCGGCATGTCCGCTGTATACAAAAGGTACAGAAGGGGGGAGAGGACGCAGCCTTGGAGCACACTAGCGGAGGGAAACAAGGTGTAGGAATCCGTGTTATGGATAGTGACGTAGGAAGGACGTTGGGAGAGAAAGGAGCCCATCAGACGGACGTAGTTAATAGGAAGGGCGAAGGTTTGGAGCTTAGAAGAGGAGACCGGAGTGTCATAAGCGGTCATAGACACGTTCGGGGTCCAGGGAGAGGAAGATATCGGAGCGACGGGAATTAAGCTGTTCGGAAAAGAGATGAGTGAGGTGAAGGAGAAGGTCATCCGAACAGATGGACGGCCGAAAGCCACACTGGGTAACGGGAAGGAGGCGGTGCTGGTGGAGATGCTGGTGGATGCGGCGGGTGAGGATGGAATTTTCGATCTTCAGAAATGTCATAATATACGAGCATAAGACATGTTCCAAATTCTACAACAGACCGATGGTTATTAGGACTATTTGCTTGTTTTGTTATCCTCTAGGGGGTCCCTGATTTCAAAATTAAATATCTCGAAAACTAAGATCGATAGAAGACACAAATGGTACGTTTATTGCGAGAACTGTAAGAATTTATTGCAGAAGTTATACTGAAGTTTGGAAATAGTTCGGAATTCTGCTAATAGATGACGCTGTAATCGCAGTACGTTGTGACTGTAAATAATGCGCCGCAACTCAGAGCGATAAGTGCTTCCGTTGAAACGTGAAAAGAGGCTGGCGTATCGAAGGAAGAGGTTGAAATCATGCATTCCGTTGAACAATATTTCTGGTACTGGAATACCACAGGTTAGAACACAGTCCTACGGCAACAAGGCACAGTTATGAAACACGTATTAATGTTTCAAAAGTATCGGATGCAAAAACCATTCGCAAGCTCGTCGCCAAATTCCAGCGGATCTAGCGGGAAAAATCGGCCCCTTACAAACGGTAGTTATTCCCTAAAATGTCGCCACCGTGAATGGGATTCAGCAAAATCCAAGGAAATTCGTCCGAAGAATTGCAGCAGAGATTGATCTGAAGCGTTATATCGCACATAAAATACTGAGCCAGAGCCTGCACATGTCTTCATTAAAAATTCAAAGCCACAAGGCCATACCTGAGGAGCTTTGCGCCAGAGGGCTGACTTAGCGAACCAGATTGTCACAATGATTGATAATGAAAGATTTGATGTTGGCTGCAAAAAAAATGGCTCTGAGCACTATGGGACTTAACATCTGAGGTCATCAGTCCCCTAGAACTTAGAACTACTTAAACCTAACTAACCTAAGGACATCACACACATCCATGCCCGAGACAGGATTCGAACCTGCGAGCGTAGCGGTCGCGCGGTTCCAGACTGAAGCGCCTAGAACCGCTCGGCCACACCGGCCGACTGTTAGCTGCATCTCGTTCAGAAATGAGGCACACTTGCACCTGAAAGGAGTCGTGAATAAACAACACTGGAGATTTTGGGGCTCGGATAATCTTCATTTGGGTGAAGCCAAACCACTGTATTCTCCCAAAGTTACTGTTTGAGCAGCGGTATGCAGCATAGGGATTATTGGTTCCTTTATGCGCGAAACGATCGTTAGTGAACGTTAAGTTGCAATTTTGGAGCAATTCGTCGCCTCATAGCTATCGTTGGAGAATCGACCAGTCACCGAGTGTTCCATGGAAGATGGGGCCAGACCACATCACACCGAACGGGTGTTTCCCTTTCTTGATGAATACTTCGGGAATAGAGTTAATGCGGTGAATTACTGCAAATTTTCTGACGGAGGGTTACCACCACATTCGCCTGATGTGACTCCTTGTGACTACTTTCGTGGAACACCACGCTGCATGAACTTGAATGGGCGAGCTGTATGGTATATGAATCCGTTTCCGTTGAGACACTACAGTATGTTATGGCAAATTTGACTGTTCTTTTGCGCCACCTCCGTACTGCCAGTGGTGGACATTTCGAAAAGGTTGCGATATGACTGCAAAGACTGCTTGCAGAGGACGAGTTTAATTATGCGCGCTGATGCTGTATGAGCTGCACAGCGAACAGCGCCATCTGTTAGCAGCTTTTCGAACTATTTCGGAACTTCTGTATAGCTTTGTATAAAATTTTTACAGGTTTCGCAATAAAAATCACCTTTCGTTGCACTCTTACATCGAATTCAGTTTCCGAGATACTTAATTTTGAACTCAGGGACTCCTTCGTTCGTCACTCTGTATAGTAGTCAAACAGCCTGTGTATTGATTAGCAGTAGCAGAATTAACTGTTATAGAGATTGTAATTAGTTACATTCATTTAACTTTCATTCTATTAACACTGTTAATGCGTCAGGATTGGCCAGGAGGCGAAAGAAGAGGCATCCGTTGAGACGAAAAATCAAACATATTTTTAACTGCATGAATGTTTAATGCAGTAAAGAGGAAAGTCAGGCTTAGAGGAGCTGCCGAAACTGAATGGGCTACCGCCCAAGAGAGCTGAGCATCTGGTCGGGTCGGAAGCTGCCTGCAGAAGAGAGCGGGGGCGTGTTCACTCCCAGCGGCTGGCCGCGGTCCCACCCCCACTTGACCACCTCCAAGCCTCCCTACTGGTTGGCCAAGTCAAAGACGTGAAGTTCGGTATCGTTACCTCGTCAGCAACACGTGAATTTAGCTGCTGATGGTTCAACACTTGAGTTTAAAAGTGGTTGTGTGCGGTTCTGGGCAACGTGACTGAGACACTGCAAATAGCCACCAGGCAGAACGCTCTGACGAACATCCAGTGGAAAATAAAAATCAATTTTTATACTAATAAATCCATTCACTAACGGCCGCCACTATACAACACCATTTTATTTTTATTCATTTTTCGCTGAATACACGGTTTTGCCTGGGTGTGTATTAATTCCGATATTCTATAGTCCACCTCCTCCTTCTCCCTCTTTGTGTCCATCTACTCCACACCCCCGCCCCCCCCCCCCATCTCTGTCCATCTCCTCCGCCCCTTCTCTCTGTCGAATGCCTCCGCACCCTCCTCTCTCTCCATCTCCTTCTACCTCTCTCTCTCTGTCCATCTGCTCCTCCCCCTCTGTCCGTCTGCTCCTTCCTCACTGTCCATCTGCTGCTCCTCTCTCCTTTGCACTTCCTCTGCACTCCTCTCTGCGTCCATCTCCTCCTCCTTCTCCTCCTCATACTGTCCATGTTCTACCAATCTAGATGTTCATCTCCTCCTGCCTCCTCTCTCTGTGCCTGTCGTTCTCTTTTCATTCTCTGTCCATCTCTTCGTCACACATCTCTCTCTCTCTCTCTTTCTCTGTGTCTCTCCATCTCCTCCTCTCTGTCCACTCCCTCATCCCCTCTCTCTGTCTCCTCCTTCCCCCTCTCTGTCTGCAACCGAGCGAGATGGCACAGTGGTTAGCAGACTGGACTCGCATTCGGGAGGACGACGGTTCAAGCCCGCGTCCGGCCATCCTGATTTATGTTCTCCGTCATTTCCCTAAATCGCTTCAGGCAAATGCTGGGATGGTTCCTTCGAAAGGGCGCGGCAGACTTCCTTCCCCATACATCCTTAATCTGATGAGACCGATGACCTCTCTGTCTGGTCTCCTCCCCCACAACAACCCAACCCAACCTCTCTGTCTGGCCATCTCCTACCCCCCACCTCAATGAAAGGCTGGTGATCCTTAGTCACACAGTACTTATTTCCAGATCGTAACTAATATGTGTACCAAATTTGGTTGAAACTGTTCCAGAGATTTAGGATGAACTTTTTGTCCATGGCTTTGCCTGCATATGCACATGTCATTTACCATACTTCATACGTATTTGGACACATATTTCACCTTTATTTGTATGGTATTAGTCAGTGCTGTTTCATTTTCACGCGTTTCAGTATTCATGACGTGGTATCTACTGAGCTATATGTGATACAATTATATTCTTCTGTTGGTACATTCAGTGGAAGATGTGAATACTGTCTGCAAAATGTGTCTTGAATAAAGTTAATAGTAAAGATGTAATAAATTAAAGGTCATGCTTTATGTGGTAGTTGTGTTTTGTCTGTTGAACGGGGACTTAGAAACGATGGAGAGGCTTCGTCCACGCCGTAGCCCTCATAACAGGTTACGGTAGTCACCCCACCCCACCACCGCCCCACACCGAAACCAGGGTTACTGTTCGGTTCGGCCCCTAGTGGACCCCCCAGGAACGTCTCATACCAGACAAGGGTAACCCCAAACGTCTGCATGGTAGAGTAATTATGGTGTACGCGTACGTGGAGACAGTGCAGCAATCGCCGACAAAATGTAACTGAGGCGGAATATGAGGAACCAACCCACATTCGCCGAGGCAGATGGAAATCCGCATTAAAAACCATCCACAGTCTGGCCGGAACACTGGCCCTCGACACTAATCCGCTGGGCGGATTCGTTCCGGGGACTGGCACGCCTTCCTGCTCGGGAAGCAGCGCGTTAGACAGCGCTGCTGGCCGGGTGGGCTCGAGCGGCAGTTACTGAGAGTAGTGAGCTACACTGCTTTTTCACCCTCACCCACCCCTCTTTGATGAGTAGATGGTTCTTACCCCAACTGCGAATCTTTCCAGACAATAAGCGACACGTATAACAAGTGTGGCTGAAATCTGTTCATTGTTTAGGAGGAGATGTGGAACATACATACATTAATATACACGAATATATACATTCATTTTTATTATGTGTATGGAAACAATTGTTATTGTCATTTCTTAAGTAACTAAGACATAAAAGGTACGATTTGTGTAAAATCTTACTGTGATGTAAAGAGAGGTCCTGAACGCCCTGATAAGGGGAAGTGAAGAAAGTGTTGAAACGCTTGTGGTGTGATCAGCCAGCGACGAGCATCCGCCCTACGCCGACGCTGGCGCCGGGCGGCCCCTCCAGCTCTGCGCCGCCGCCCCCGCCGCCTCCGCCGCCCGCGCCCACGGAGCCCGACCCCGGCTGGACGGCGGAGCAGCGCTACTGGCTGCTCACCGTGGTCAAGCAGCCCCCTGGCCGGCCGCCGCCCACGCTGCGGGAGCTCGAGGCGCGCCTCGCTCGCCTCTACCGCATCGCCTTCGACAGGTGACTTTACTTCTCTACAGTTCTCTGGCCCCCACTGTGTCTGCAGTCTTCCTCCCATTCAGTCGATTCTTGCCTCCCGTATGCAGTTGCTCACGACCTGGGCGCTGTGAGGTGGAGTATTATCGTCGTGAATGACTAATCTTTTCTTCTTCTTGAGTCACGCATTTTTTTCCGATGAATATCTTTCGGAATATGGGATGATGGGGGAGGGTAAACATATCAATTAGAACTAAGGAGCCCTGGTCCGGAAACGACCTAGTCGAAGAGAAAATCGTTCTGATACCTCTGACGATGTGGTCCCCAAGGATAGACGAATACTATTGTGCTTTCCACAATGACGAGATCACACATGAGATGCCACGAAACATTCCCCAGACCCTAACGATCCGTCCACCGGCCGACGACACTTTGCTTTCAGACGTCCCACGCCGTACATGCCAACGGCCATCTGTCCGATGGAGCATCAAACGCGATTCACCTGAAAAGGTCACCTGTCGCCCCTTACTGGATTTCCATTTGCGGTATTCCAGCCTTCGTCGCCCATGAACTACAGGCAGAATAGATGCATAAACCAGATGCGTGCTGCAGAGGCTCATATATAGCCAAGTTCGCAGAACGGTCGTAGAGGAGACACTGTTGTTGGTAGCCACTTGGGCGTTCAGTTGGTCAACAGTTGCACGTCTGTTCGGCCATTCACTTCTGCGCAGCAGTCGTGGTGCGACACATCTGCCTCAGCGCCATTTGGCATGCATGGGATACTTTATCCATGGCAGCACGCGAACAGTTTACAAACTTGGCCGTTTCGAGAATGCTTCCCTCTCTGACTGAAAGCCAGTGACCGTGCTCTCTTGGTCGTCAGATAAATCACTCCGTTTCTGTATTACAACAACGACTGCACTATTTTCCGCGCCCCCCCCCCCCCCCCCGACACACTTTATACACTCTTCACAGCTAATGTGAGTGGTTGTTGCAGGTTGTTGCCGGACATAGGCGGTGGTCACGTTAATGTGCCTAGTTTTGTATGTACCAGTAATGTTGTTGCTAAGATTGCACGCTAGAGAAAACCAACGAGCACTTAAATGTAGAGATTGATGGCGTACTACGAGGGTAATCTCAAAAGTAAGGTATCCTTTTTTATATAAATACGAAGACCTGTTTATTTCTGCAATGGTTTACATCATATGGAGTTGGATCAGTTGCGTAGGGCGGCCACTCTGTCAGACATTGGATTGGTTCCTGTCGAGGCTATTGATAGGGGGGATTTCACAAGGCATGGCCTACATCTCAATAGGAAAGGGAAGGGTAAACTGGCACGGTTGTTAGCGAAATCCATTAGGGGGGACACTAGTACTCATGGATGTACCTCTTTTTTAGACTAATATCAGTGTCCAATGAGAAGTTCAGGCAGGCAGGTGCTGAAGAGGTTCAAAACTCACAAAATTCTCACAACAGGAAAGTAAATAATAATGTTACTATATTTAACCACAATATTGGTGGATTAAAGAAAAAACGAGATTCTCACAAAAGTAAAGTAAAAAATAATGTTACTATTTTTCACCAAAATATTCCTGGATTGAAGAATAAAGTAGATGAGTTACTGGTTTGTTTAGATGACATTGAATCTGATAATGTAATAGATATACTATGCCTGTCTGAGCATCACATTGTGTCTGATATGTAAAAGGTAAAGATCAGTGGTTATAAACCAGCTGCACATATGAGTAGAGAGAATAAGGTGGAAGGAGGAGTTGCCATATATGTCAAAAGTTATCACTGTGTAGAAAGCTTAGATACAAAAAAGTTTTGTCTACAGCAACATATAAAAGCATGTGCTTGTCAACTTAAACTGAAGGAGGGCTCTTTTATAATTGTAACAGTATATAGGTCCCCTTCAGGAAACTTTCATTTATTCCTGGAAAACTTGGATGCCTTGTTGTGCTATCTGTCAGATAGGGGAAAGCAAACTATTATTTGTGGGGACTTCAATGTGTAATAGGAAAAATGACCTGGACGTCTTGCTTGGTTCTTTCAGTTTGATATCAGTCATTAATTTTCCTACTCGGGTAGTAAAGGACAGTAACACATTGATAGATAACACTTTTATAAACCAAGATATGTTTAAAAACATAAATTCTTGTCCTGTTGAGAATGGGCTTTCTGATCATGATGCTCAGCTAGTTACAGTATATGACATAGCTCTTTTCAGTAATTCAAAACTACCCTCCAAAGCTATGCGTTCAATTAACGACTCAACAATTAGAAATTTCAGAGAAAATCTTCAGCAGTTAGACTGGGATGAGGTGTACAAGGAACCCGATGCTAATTTAAAATATAACTTATTTTGTGATACACTTGTAAGAGATTTTGAAAACTGTTTCCCCAAGAAAGTAGTTAAATGTAATTATAAGAAACCACGCAAAAAACCTTGGCTTGCTAAAGGAATAAAAATATCTTGTAACCACAAAAGGGAACTGTATCTAACAACAAGAGAGAGTAATGACCAGGAAACAGTCAAATATTATAAAAACTACTGTGCTACATTAAGAAAGGTTATTAAAAAGTCCAGAAGCATGTGCATCATGTCTGAGATTAATACCTCTGATAGCAAAATCAAAACAATTTGGAATATTATTACAAGGGAGGCAGGTCAACCAAGAGTACAGGATGACGGTATCACCATCAAAGCGAATGGAAACTTCACAAACAACAAGCCGGAAGTCGAAAACATTTTGAACAATCATTTTTTAAATGTAGAGAAAATAGGATCTAAATGTTCATTAGAAGAAGTAAGGCAGTTAATGGGAGAGGCCTTACCCACACCATTTGACACAATTGAAATACCACCCACCTCTCCTTCTGAAATTAGGAAGATAATAAACTCTCTCAAGAATAAAAGCTCACATGGAATTGATGGCATTTCCAACAGGATACTAAAATCTTGTTCCCAAGAAATAAGTGGGATTCTTAGCCACATATGTAATAGCTGTCTGATGCAGGGCATTTTCCCAGATAGACTGAAGTATGCCATTGTTAAACCTCTCCATAAAAAAGGGGATACGACTGATGTCAACAACTACCGCCCAGTCTCTCTTCTGACTGCCTTATCCAAAATTCTTGAAAAAGTAATGTATTGTAGAGTAGCTTCACACCTTTGTAAAAATAAAGTTTTAACAAAATGTCAGTTTGGTTTCCAGAAGGGTTTCTCAACGGAAAATGCTATATATACTTTCACTAATGAAATATTAAATGCTCTGAGTAACCGGAAGTCACCCATTGGGATTTTTTGTGATCTATCAAAGGCTATTGATTGTGTAAATCATGGAATACTTCTAGATAAGCTCAAGTACTGTGGTATGAATGGGACAGTGCTCAAATGGTTTAAATCATACCTAACTGGAAGAGTGCAGAAAGTTGAAGTAAACAGTTCACATAATATGCAAAAAACTGGTGATTTCTCAAACTGGGGAACAATCAAGAATGGGGTGCCGCAAGATTCGGTCTTGGGTCCTCTGCTGTTCTTAATATATATTAATGACTTGCCATTCTATATTCACGAAGATGCAAAGCTGGTATTTTTTGCCGACGATACAAGACAGACAAGAATTAACTGGTGAAATTGTAAACGATGTTTTTCAAAAAATCATTAAGTGTTTCTCTGCAAATAGGCTCTCATTAAACTTTGACAAAACACAGTATATACAGTTCCACACAGTAAATGGAATGACCCCATTAATAAATATAGACTTCGATCAGAAATCGGTAGCTAAGGTAAAATATTAAAATTTTTTAGGTGTATGCATTGATGAGGGGTTGAACTGGAAAAAACACACTGAGGATCTGCTGAAACGTTTGAGTTCAGCTACTTATGCTATTAGGGTCATTGCAAATTTTGGCGATATACATCTGAGTAAATTAGCTTACCACGCCTATTTTCATTCTCTGCTTTCGTATGGCATCATATGCTGGGGTAACTCATCATTGAGTAAAAGAGTGTTCATTGGACAAAAGCGTGTAATCAGAACAATTTCTGGAGCTCATCCAAGATCATCCTGCAGACACTTATTTAAAGAGCAAGAAATCTTCACTGTAGCCTTATATATATATATATATATATATATATATATATATATATATATATATATATTCACTTATGAAATTTGTTATTAACAATCCAAACGAATTCAAAAGTAATAGCAGTGTACATAGCTACAACACTAGGAGAAAGGATGATCTTCACTACTACACTAACTTTGGCGCAGAAGGGGGTGAATTATGCTACCACAAAAGTCTTTGGTCACTTACCTAATAGCATCAAAAGTCTGACAGATAGCCATATAGCATTTAAAAGGAAATTAAAAGAATTTCTTAATGGCAACTCCTTCTACTCATTAGATGAATTTTTGCATATAGTAAGTGCGTAATGTCCCGACCCCACAATATATATATTAAAAGTATTGAGTGTCATGTAATATTTTGTCTAATGTAATATCTTGTATAGACACCTTTTATTAACCTGACACGTTCCACATCTTACGAAGTGTCGTATTCATGATCTATGGAACAAGTGCTAATCTAATCTAATCAGTTTACAGCTTGAATATTTAGCTATTTTTCGACATAATCACCATTTCTGTCGATGCATTTCTGAAGACGCTGTGGCAGTTTTTGTATGCCCATGACAGCTTGCGGCCATGCTGTGCAGAAAGTTATGAACCTCGTCGTCGGAGCTGAATCGCTTTTCCGGCCAAATGTTCTTCTACCCTAGAGAACAGGTGATAGTCACTGGGCGCCAAGTCAGGACTATAGGGTGGGTGCGTAATTATGTTCCACTGAAACTGTTGCAGGAGAGCAACGGTTTGCCGAGCGATGTGTGGGCGAGCGTTGTCATGGAGAATGTGTACGCCCTTGCGCAACATTCCTCTTCTCCGATTCTGAATTGCCCGTTTGAGTTTTTTCAGAGTCTCACAGTACCTGTCAGCGTTAATTGTGGTCCCAGTGGGCATACGGTCGACCAACAATACCCCTTTCCGATCCCAAAAAACGGTTGTCATGACTTTACCGGCAGACTGTGTTTGTTTGAATTTCTGCGTCTTTGGCGAAGAAGGATGCCGCCACTGGCGTGATTGTTGCTTAGTCTCAGGTTTAAAGTGGGATGCCCAGGTTTCATCACCCGTGACAATTGATTCCAGAAAGTTGCCCTGTTCGGCTGCAAGACGGTGAAGAAATGCACGGGAAGCATCAACTCGTTGCCGCATGTGGTCCTCAGTCAGCATGCGTGGCACCCATCTTTCGCACACCTTTCGGTAGTTCAATGTTTCCGTTAAAATTCTGTGAGCGGTGCTTCGCGACACCTCAGGAACCAACGTGCAGAGATCATCCAGGTTGATCTGCCGATCTTCACGCATGCTTTGCTCAACCTTTAACACTGTCTCCTCAGGAATTGACAGTTTCCCGCTCCTTTGTTCGTCGTGAATCTCGGTCCGACCAGCTCCAAACTCTCTACACCAGACGGCCGGAGTGGCCGAGCGGTTCTAGGCGCTTGAGTCTGGAACCGTGCGACCGCTACGGTCGCAGGTTCGAATCCTGCCTCGGGCATGGATGTGTGTAATGTCCTTAAGTTAGTTAGGTTTAAGTAGTTCTAAGTTCTAGGGGACTGATGACCCCTGATGTTAAGTCCCATAGTGCTCAGAGCCATTTTTCTCTACACCACTTACGAACATTTTTGACATCCATGCACGACTCACCATACACTTCCGTCAGTTGGTGATGGATTTCAATCGGCTCAATGCCCTTTGCGTTCAAAAACCTAATAGCTGCGCGCAATTTGCACTTGGGGGTTAACATCCAGCGGGAGCTCCATTCTCAACGGCTGCCAAGCCAAGACTGAGCGCCTCAGCACGGCATGCACATGTTTACACATAGCCCGTGACGCACTCTTCATAACAGTGTGACCAACTGCCACACAGATACAGTTCTGTACTTGTAAAAAAAATAGGAGACCTTACTTTTGGGGCCGGCCGCGGTGGCTGTGCGGTTCTAGGCGCTTCAGTCCGGAACCGCGGGACTGCTGCGGTCGCAGGTTCGAATCCTGCCTCGGGCATGGATGTGTGTGGGGTTGGGTTGGGTTGTTTGGGGGAAGAGACCAAACTGCGAGGTCATCGGTCTCGTCGGATCAGGGAGGAACTGGGAAGGAAGTCGGCCGTGCCCTTTCAGAGGAACCAGCCCGGCATTTGCCTGGAGCGATTTAGGGAAATCACGGAAAACCTAAATCAGGATGGCCGGACGCGGGATTGAACCGTCGTCCTCCCGAATGCGAGTCCAGTGTGCTAACCACTGCGCCACCTCGCTCGGTGCGGATGTGTGTGATGTCCTTAGGTTAGTTAGGTTTAAGTACAGGGTTATTACAAATGATTGAAGCTATTTCACAGCTCTACAATAACTTTATTATTTGAGATATTTTCACAATGCTTTGCACACACATACAAAAACTCAAAAAGTTTTTTTAGGCATTCACAAATGTTCGATATGTGCCTCTTTAGTGATTCGGCAGACATCAAGCCGATAATCAAGTTCCTCCCACACTCGGCGCAGCATGTCCCCATCAATGAGTTCGAAAGCATCGTTGATGCGAGCTCTCAGTTCTGGCACGTTTCTTGGTAGAGGAGGTTTAAGCACTGAATCTTTCACATCACTATGCGTGAAACTTGCCCGCACGCGTTTAACCGTTTCTTCGCTCACTGCAGGCCGACCCGTTGATTTCCCCTTACAGAGGCATCCAGAAGCTTTAAACTGCGCATACCATCGCCGAATGGAGTTAGCAGTTGGTGGATTTTTGTTGAACTTCGTCCTGAAGTGTCGTTGCACTGTTATGACTCACTGATGTGAGTGCATTTCAAGCACGACATACACTTTCTCGGCTCCTGTCGCCATTTTGTCTCACTGCGCTCTCGTGCGCTCTGGCGGCAGATACCTGAAGTGCGGCTTCAGCCGAACAAAACTTTATGAGTTTTTCTACGTATCTGTAGTGTGTCGTGACCATATGTCAATGAATGGAGATACAGTGAATTTATGAAATCGCTTCAATCATTTGTAATAGCCCTGTAGTTCTAAGTTCTCGGGGACTGATGACCTAAGATGTTAAGTCCCATAGTGCTCAGAGCCATTTGAACCATCTGAACCTTACTTTTGCGATTACCCTCCTATATACTGACATTAGCAGTCCTGGTGTATAGTGTATGTGTTTACAAGTAGAAGTACTGACGCCTATCGGCCCTAACCAGAAGGAGTTGTACCCAATGACGGAACAAGTACATAGGATTTTCGTATATGAGCAAGCAAACGGAAGCAGCAGAGAAGCGGAAAGGCTGTGCAGTAGCTCACACCTTGTTCCCAAGACTGTTCCAACAATTGAGACAGGGCGGAGCAAGTGGTATCACAGAACAACGACAGTGGAGGATGACAAACTACATGGTTCCCCGACTTAGAAAATGCAGTGCTTGCTCTAGTGAATGTTGCACGTTAAATGAATTGTTCGGAGTACTGCGTGGCGAGTGGTACGGGATATGCAGCTACACTCCTGCGATCCACAGAAAGTGGATGCTTTGACTCCTGCTGACTTCGGACCTCATGTCGTTTTCAGTGAATAGTTCTTGCAGCGTCTTCAAAACGATCCTCACTTACATGCGTACCTACTTTTCACGGTTGAAGCCTGCTTCGCCAGAGACGAGATACTGCATGTATGCACGTCACAGAAAACACACTTGCATTGTGCTACATGACCAGGGTGACAGAGGCTCGGGACACCTGTTTAACAAGTTCAAATAGCTACCCAGTGGTGGAGCTGGGTGCTCGCCATAAAGATTTCAAAAGGTTTCAAATGAGAAGAAATTCCAGGCCAGGTTCCATCCTTCAAATGGCTGACTGCTATTGGCGCGAATTCAGATAGGAGTCTCAGCACCATAAATCCTCAGACCAGGCTGCCGCTTCTGCCCCCATGATAAGCCCAATGGGAGGTTTAATATGTCCGCAGCAATAGTGAATCCCGAAGAGCACATTGTGCCACATCGCTGCCTCTTTGCGAAAGCGCGTCCACCAGTTACCCAGCAACGGGACTCGTCCACAGGGCGGCTACCATTGGTATCGCACGCGCGCGCCTCAGATACGACGTGCACATTTCTCGCTTTTGTTTTTTGTATTGATATTGATATATTTTGTATAGTTCATGGACTGCTCTCCGTAGTCCGCCTTCACTATTCAATATTAGAACTTGATCATCTGCAAATAGCAACGTCGTTATGTAATATTGTTGGTTAAAATCGTATGTGTAATTGATAGTGCGTGATTTCCTGGATGAAACATTTCCGGATAGGTGGATTGGAAGGAACGGTCCAACACCTTGGCCACCCCGCTCTCCAGACATTACGCCCCTTTACTTTTTTTCTGATGCTATATCAAGGACAGAGTTTTCGTCACACGAGTTGCTGACGCGACGAACTGAAGGCTAGGATACAAGCTGCTGTGGGTACTGTGACAGAACACATGTTACGAAACACCTGGGGGGGGGGGGGGGAGGGGAGGGGGGGACTGGAATACCGCCTCAACAGTCTCCGAGCTACCAAGGGAGCACACGTTGAGGTTTACTAACGTAAGTGGTCTCTAAAAAAAAAAAACTAGTAACACTAACCTATGTAACGGCATCAGATGTGTATTATTATGTCAAGCGGTTATTCTGTAATAAATTGTTATAGTCAGGGCAAGACTTTGTACTCACCATGTATATTGCAACACTTAAAGAAAGATTTCAAAAGTGAAACTGCTCTAATGGTAGAGTAAAGAAAAACAGCTGTATCAGAATCAAGAGTGCAGATGGCAAGCTAGTTCTAAGAAAAGGGAAGGCTGAAAGACGGAATGGATGTGTAGGAGATGTGTACAGAAGAAAATATCTTGAAGATAACATTGTGAAAAGGGTAGAGAATATAAACGAAGGTTAGAGGAAAGCAAAATATTGCAAGGAGAATCTAATAGAGAAATGAAAGACCTAAGTCGAAACAAAAACCTGAATTGGACGACATTACATCAAAATTACTAGGATAAGCATCTTACGAACCAACCATGACAAAACTATTCCACCTGATATTCAATAAATATGAGATTGGCGAAATACCAGCAGACTTCAGTAAGAATGACATAATTAAAAAGAAGACTGAAGGGTTCAACATTTCCAAATCATCAGTTTAATAAATAATAGCTGCAAAACACTGATATGAATTATTTACAGAAGAACGGAAATACTGCTAGCTGCTGACTTTGTGGATTATCAGTTGAGTTCTGGAAAAATGTAGCACCACGCGAGGCAGTATTGACCTCTGAATTATTTTACGTGACACAAGAAACGCAAACCTACATTTACAGCATGTGTAGGTACAGAGAAAGCTTTCGACAATTTGAAATTTAAAAGGTAGCAAGGATACGCTTAAACAAGAGAAAGGTTATCAACTTGTGTGATTTCAGGCTTGTTCAACGAACTGCATTGATGGAGTTTTCTTGGGAATTCACCCGAGTAATACCTTCGTTTCAGGGCTACTTTTCGACAAGTTTCTTACTTTTCATCCGCCTAAGAAAATATTACTCGTTTTATTTCCCGAGAAGAATCCGTTAGTACGTATCTACAACTGATTGCATTCAAAAGAGGGGAAGAATATGAAAGGGAAGTAGTAAGTGAGAAGGAGTGAGACGAGGCTGTAACCAAGAAAATTGAAAGAGTTCACAGACAGGAACTTATAAACTTTATGGTTTGATGATGACATTATAATTATGTCAGAGATGGAAATCGATTTGGAAGAGCTGTTAAACAGAGCAGATAGTACCTTGAAAAGAGGTTATAAAGCGAAATCAACCAAAGTAATTCAGGGGAATGAAGTGTAGTAACATTATTTCAGCTGATGTTGAGGGAACTGTATTAGAAACTGAGAAAATAAAAGTAGTGGATGAGTTTTGTTACTTTGGCAGCAAGATAACTCACGACGGACGGTATAAAATTCAGACTAGCAACTGCAAGAGAATACTTTCTGGGAAAGAGAAATTTACTGACATCTAATTTACGATAGTTATGATAAAGTTCTGTCACCTTGAAACGATCAGTTCACTTAATTAACATATTCTTTATGTGCGCCGCAGTACCTCAGCACTTAGTTGGCCTTGAGTCTGCCAAGTTGCAGGATCAATAGCAATTACCAAGAGCAGTCAAATGAGACCGGATGCAGTAAAAGTGATCTTTGAAGAGAAATGAATACAGAGTGTAACGAAATAATATAATCAAATGGCAAATATGCTTTATTTGTTAATATAACACATTTAAACAATTAATTAAGGACATAGTGCTGTGAGTACAAAGGTTAAGGTAGCAACTGTTTCCGTATTTTTCCTCTCTTCCATACAAACACTTAAAAATCGAATTATATCTTTAAAAAATGTTACCGTAACTAAACTTTTCCTATCGAAACAAAACAAAAATGAGAAAATGAGAACAAACTGAATAAAAAGAGAAGCTATCAAATTTACAAGCATTTGTCTACGTCATGTTGTCACTGCATGGAGCACAAACAGTTTCTGTAATTTTTTCCTGCTTGTGCCTATACATTTTTGGAACGTCTCACTCCATACACTACACAGTTTCTGACAAATTTTCTTGCACACAGATGCGCCGGCTTCTTTCTGAAAGCTACTTTAGAAGAGGTTCACCACCTTCTTTTCTCGTAGCTCCTGTTTCTGAAACAAGATTTTTCATTGCAGTTACTATCGTCTTCGTAAGTCCTAAGGGTCGTTCAAGTCTTCGGTTGATTTGTGGTATGATTAACTCCTTGCCAAGATTCAGCAGAAAATTTCTCCTCCCATGCATAGAAATTGAAAGAAGGTGACGATTTTTTTTGTCTTCCATAATATATGAGCATTCAGACACACTGTTTTGACAAAGTTGAGGAGTTAGACGTAAGGCCATACTGTGTTTCTTTTCACGGAATATTCATTGACCATCTTATCCATTTTATCGTCACCCGCAATGATGGTGTTATAATGCAAAATGATATCTGGTTTGTAACATTCAGTGTAGTGTATTACTTTCGTGTCATGATGTACGGTGATAAGAAAAACCATAGCATTACTCTTCTTCGGAACATAGGACACCAAGATAACGTCATTAGTAAAAACCGAGGACAGATGACAGCTTCTTGATAGAGTTCGGCAACAAAACTTCAAATGTATTGCTTACCCTTCCTCATTGTTTACTGGAGAGTCAAATTTCTTTCGGAAAGTTCAATTTCAAGTGGAAGTGACGTCAAAAAATTATCAGTGGTGATACCATAACCTCCTCTAACACAGCTCGTTACGTCATTGATTTTTTTCTGGGGCATTCCCCTGTTTTCCAGTATATACTTGTAAGTTCAGTGCATAATTTTATCTGGCATCAACCAAAGCCAATACTTTCACTCCGCACTTAGCAGGGTTTGACTTCATCGAAGCAACAAACGGACAATCCCCCAGAAAGGAATATATTGTTCATTTACTATAATATGCGAATGAGGATTGTAATCAGATCTGGCGTTGTTGACAAACAGTGTGGAAACATCTCTGATAGCAG
This sequence comes from Schistocerca americana, assembly GCF_021461395.2. NCBI lineage: Eukaryota > Metazoa > Arthropoda > Insecta > Orthoptera > Acrididae > Schistocerca > Schistocerca americana. Next base: position 298,243,450 of record NC_060125.1, read on the forward strand.
TGAGTTTTTCATTCATTTCCTTTCGTTACTTGTGGTGATGTCCTCAAATCTGATGAACCTAGATAACTGCTGATATCGAGTTTGAGACAGTGAAGCAAGGAAAATGTCACCTTTGGAGATAGGATTTGTGGTCCACAACAACTCTAGACTCCTGTTTAGCTTTCAGAACACCCACACTTATCAGAACCCGTAAAAATGCGTTCTTTTCATCAAGATCTGTCGGCAATCATTGTCTCTGCTTTTCTGGGTATCTCACGTTCCATTCCTCATAATATGCCTGTGCCTTTTTATTAGTACAATCCACAAGAACTTTTAAAATAATGCCATTAAACAACAGCTTGAAAGCATCACTTACTGATTCAATTCCACTAGTTCAGTGGTTCCCGACCTTTGTGAGACCATTACCCCTGATCGAGATCAGATGACTTCCAGTATCCCCGAACAACATTTGGGATCTAATTAGGCATTATATTGTAGATAAAGTGACAAATTGTTTATAATATTTAGTTAATATTCAAACAACTGAAACATACGTTTTCTACGTTTTTCACTGCACTGAGAAATAATGCCTGAATGGGGTGCTGGGTTCTATTTATTGCCAACAATAATTTTTTTTTTTGTATATTTGGTCTGATGTTCACCACTGCACGTCGTTAAGTCACGCGCAAAGTTCATTCAGTTATTCATTTTTGTTTTCATTACTACCGTAATGGAGAGTCAACGTACACTCCTATATGTTGTGCGTGGAATTGGTATTCTTAAAGGTTCTTCCAATAATAGTTTCTAATCATTTCAGTGCTGTTTCAGGGAAGTATGTTTTGGAGTGTGTTGCCTCTTCGAGGTTCAAGAATTTGTGCTTCGCAACAATTTCACGCTCTGAAAATATTCTTTCATTCACAGAAACTGGTCTTAGAGAACACAGCTATTTACTTGTCCGTTCCCCAAATCAGAAAAATAGTTGCCATTACAATTTATTAATGACTACGAGTGATAACTGCTACCTCTGGATGGAAACCAAAAGAAATAAATAGGAGTAACAATGGTGTCAAATGCTCTTGATAAAGTAAATAAATTTTAAAATGAAGCTTTTCCTGTCCGTGAAACTGAACGTTTTCAAATAGTTGTGTTAACGGTTTTACTATTCCACGACAGTGAGAAAGAACTTTTTAATACGAAGACCATTCAAAATAAGAGGGCAGCCCAGCGGTCAATGGAGAGATGCGTGTTGCAGAGTAGTAGGCGAAACAGAAAAGCAAATAAATGGACTAAGGAACAGCCGGCCGGGGTGGCCGAGCGGTTCTAGGCGCTTTAGTCTGGTTCGAATCATGCCTCGGGCATGAGTGTGTGTGATATCCTTAGGTTAGTTAGGTTTAAGTAGTTCTAAGTTCTAGGGGACTGATGACCTCAGAAGTTAAGTCCCATAGTGCTCAGAGCCATTTGAACCATTTTTTTTTACTAAAGAACAGTCTGGAACAAAAGACGTAACTATGACAGAGGTGACAAAAGTGGAGGTGGGCTGGAAGAGGGATGTTACATGGCCATAGGATGTTCTATTCTGGATACAAAGAAATAGCAGAAGGCTTAGAAGAGGATGTAATGAAAGGTAAACAAGTAGATAGCAATATAAAATAAGCAGGAGCAGCTGGGATTAGCAGTGTGGAAGATTGTAATGCCTGGAAATACCAAGAGGAGCCTTTTATCCAGCAGTTGATGTTAAATGTTTCATGATAATGATGCATTACTTATTGGAGTCCAACATAATAGTGATAATAGTGATTACTTCCAAAAGATTGATCTAGAATGGTTACTAAATCATCACTGAACCCATTTTGGTTCAACCCCTCAGAAAGGTTCACTTTATCCCTCAGGGAGTAATTGCCCCCAAGTTGGGAACCACCGCACTAGATGCTCCTGTAAGTCCTTCAGTAAGGTTATGAATTGCTCGACACGTAGCTTTTATTGGATTTATAGACCAAGCTATTCCATTTTTACTTACATAATTTTTATCAGTTGCTATATTATCAATGAGAAAGAACTGGCGTTCTACGGATCGGAGCGTGGAATGTCAGATCCCTTAATAGGACAGGTAGGTTAGAAAATTTAAAAATGAAAATGGATAGATTAAAGTTAGATATAGTGGGAATTAGTGAAGTTTGGTGGCAGGAGGAACAAGACTTCTGGTCAGGTGACTACAGGGTTACAAACACAAAATCAAATAGGGGTAATGAAGGAGTAGGTTAATAATGAATAGGAAAATAGGAGTGCGGGTAAGCTAATACAAACAGCATAGTGAAAGCATTATTGTGGCAAAGATAGATGCGAAGCCCACGCCAACTACAGTAGTACAAGTTTATATGCCAACTAGCTTTGCAGATGACGAAGAAATTTAAGAAATGTTTAATGAAATAAAAGAAATTATTCAGATAGTGAAGGGTGACGAAAATTTAATAGTCATGGGTGACTGGAATTCGGTAGTAGGAAAAGGGAGAGAAGGAAACGTAGTAGGTGAAGAAGTGAAAGAGGAAGCCGCCTGGTAGAATTTTGCACAGAGCACAGCTTAATCATAGCTAACACTTGGTTCAAGAATCATAGAAGAAGGCTGTATACAAGCCTGGAGATACCGACAGGTTTCAGATAGATTATATAATGGTTAGACGGAGATTTAGGAACCAGGTTTTAAATTGTAAGACATTTCCAGGGGCAGATGTGGACTCTGACCACAATATATTGGTTATGAACTGTAGATTAAAACTGAAGGAACTGCAAATAGATGGGAATTTAAGGAAATGGGACCTGGATAAACTGACTAAACCAGAGGTTGTACAGAGTTTCAGGGAGAGCATAAGGGAACAACTGACAGGAATGGGGGAAAGAAATACAGTAGAAGAAGAATGGGTAGCTCTGAGGGATGAAGTAGTGAAGGCAGCAGTGGATCAAGAAGGTAAAAAGACGAGGGCTAGTAGAAATCCTTGGGTAACAGAAGATGTATTGAATTTAATTGATGAAAGGAGAAAATATAAAAATGCAGTAAATGAAGCAGGCAAAAAGGAATACAAACGTCTCAAAAATGAGATCGACAGGAAGTGCAAAATGGCTAAGCAGGGATGGTTAGAGGACAAATGTAAGGATGTAGAGGCTTATCTCTCTAGGGGTAAGATAGATACTGCCTACAGGACAATTAAAGAGACCTTTGGAGATAAGAGAACCACTTGCATGAACATCAAGAGCTCAGATGGAAACCCAGTTCTAAGCAAAGAAGGGATAGCAGAAAGGTGGAAGGAGTGTATAGACTTATAGAGGGTCCATACAAGGGTGATGTACTTGAGGACAATATTATGGAAATGGAAGAGGATGTAGATGAAGATGAAATGGGAGATACGATACTGCGTGAAGAGTTTGACAGAGCACTGAATGACCTGAGTCGAAACAAGGCCCCAGGAGTAGACAACATTCCATTAGAACTACTGACGGCCCTGGAAGAGCCAGTCCTAACAAAACTCTACCACTGGTGAGCAAGATGTATGAGACAGGCGAAATACCCTCAGACTTCAAGAAGAATATAATAATTCCAATCCCAAAGAAAGCAGGTGTTGACAGATGTGAAAATTACCGAACTATCAGTTTAATAAGTGACAGCTGCAAAATACTAACGCGAATTCTTCGCAGACGAATGGAAAAACTGGTAGAAGCCGACCTCGGGGAAGATCAGTTTGGATTCCGTAGAAATGTTGGAACACGTGAGGCAATACTGACCCTACGACTTATCTTAGAAGCTAGATTAAGGAAGGGCAAACCTACGTTTCTAGCATTTGTAGACTTAGAGAAAGCTTTTGACAATGTTGATTGGAATACTCTCTTTCAAATTCTGAAGGTGGCAGGGGTAAAATACAGGGAGCGAAAGGCTATTTACAATTTATACAGAAACCAGATGGCAGTTATAAGAGTCGAGGGACATGAAAGGGAAGCAGTGGTTGGGAAGGGAGTAAGACAGGGTTGTAGTCTCTCCTCGATGTTATTCAATCCGTATATTGAGCAAGCAGTGAAGGAAACAAAAGAAAAATTCGGAGTAGGTATTAAAATCCGTGGAGAAGAAATAAAAACTTTGAGGTTCGCCGATGACATTGTAATTCTGTCAGAGACAGCAAAGGACTTGGAAGAGCAGTTGAACGGAATGGATAGTGTCTTGAAAGGAGGATATAAGATGAACATCATCAAAAGCAAAACGAGAATAATAGAATGTAGTCGAATTAAGTCGGGTGATGCTGAGGGAATTAGATTAGGAAATGAGACACTCAAAGCAGTAAAGGAGTTTTGCTATTTGGGGAGCAAAATAACGGATGACGGTCGAAGTAGAGAGGATATAAAATGTAGACTGGCAATGGGAAGGAAAGCGTTTCTGAAGAAGAGAAATTTGTTAACATCGAGTATAGATTTAAGTGTCAGGAAGTCATTTTTGAAAGTATTTGTATGGCGTGTAGCCATGTATGGAAGTGAAACATGGACGATAAATAGTTTGGACAAGAAGAGAATAGAAGCTTTTGAAATGTGGTGCTATAGAAGAATGCTGAAGATTAGATGGGTAGATCACATAACTAATGAGGAAGTATTGAATAGGATTGGGGAGAAGAGAAGTTTGTGGCAGAACTTGACTAGAAGAAGGGATCGGTTGGTAGGACATGTTCTGAGACATCGAGGGATCACCAATTTAGTATTGTAGAGCAGCGTGGAGGGTAAAAATCGTAGAGGGAGACCAAGAGATAAATACACTAAGCAGATTCGGAAGGATGTAGGTTGCGGTAGGTACTGGGAGATGAAGAAACTTGCACAAGATAGAGTAGCATGGAGAGCTGCATCAGTCTCAGGACTGAAGACCACACTAACTACTAACAATATTATCAATATCATCTTCATCAAAACTTTCTGTTTCATGTGCTGTTTCTCCTTCTACGTCTAACACATTCACATTTTCTGATGATTCTGATTCATTGTCCCTATTTTGTTCTTCACAGACACTAACATTCTGTATCACGGAAATTACTTCTCTAAGATGCTCTGGGTTATTTAGATCCCTGTCACGATCCCTTTCTTACTTTTTTTATTTCACTGACACGAACAGCACTTGTTACCTCTCACAACAATGCTGAGTAATCAACTAAACGAAATCAGACAAAACTATGACTGTTTATGCTGCCAACAATGGACATACTGAAATGATTATTAGTGGCCTGATTATTACCAAAGGAAGGAAGAGAAATCCTATCCTGATAAAGAACTTTTTGTATAACGCCGACTATGAAATGGATAAACAGAGGCCCATTCGTAGTTATTCTTACTCTCTTGGTGCCACGAACCGGTATTTGGCTTCGTCAAGTGGTATCCTCCACACCGTTCTGTCCTTGGCATCTTCTTCCCTTGCTCCAAATATCTGAAGATACCTGGCCAGCTGGCTTCTCCATCTTATTTTGTTTTTGCCTAAAGGTCTTCGCCGTTCGGGTTTCTTCCCTGACACTTCTCTCAATTTTTATCCCTCCTCTCTTCTGTAGACGTACCCAGTCCATCTCAGCCTCCTTATCTTGGCTTCCGCGACGGTATCTGGTTCATTATATACCTCCCTAAGATTTGTGTTTTTTTTTTTATTATTCTTCTCCTTTCTTCTCCCTCACAAACTGGTCCAAACACCTTCTACAGGATTTTATTTTTCAAAATCTTTATCTTTCTCTCTGTATCCGTATTTGTTCTCCAGATTTCTGCTCCATTTAGGAATACTTGCCTGATCATAGGTTTATATGTCCTCATTTTGATTCCTGTTGGTAAAATTTTGGATGAAAACAGTTTGTTGAATAAATATGATGCTCTGTATGTCGCATTTCTGTTTCCTGTTTTTTAGTAATTTTTATTATTTACTCTAACCCTCGACTATTTAAACTCTTCTACTTCTTCAAACACTTGGTCATTAATCTGTATGGTTTCCTGCCTTTTTGCTTTGTAACTTCTCTCTATCCTCGTGAATTTTCTCTTCATTTACCTTTAATCCAACTTCCTTGGCTTTTTAAAATAGTTTTCTCGCCAGTATTTCCGGATTATCTGGAGTTTCAGCAATTAATACTACATCATCCGCGGTGCAGCTAGGGATTCTCTGTTCTGATGTTTATGTTGCTCCCCCATTTCCGTACTTCCATCTTCATCATTTAAAAGCTCCTCAAAATATTCCTTCTAAATTTCCATATCTTTTGTCATTTCCAAAACTGTACTGCCACATCTATCGTTAACGTCGTACGTCCGTGATACTGAGAACCCCACTCAATAAAAATAAATATTATTTTCATCCTTATCGCTTAGTTATGTAACCAACACAAGTGACATGAGGAAATGGAGCGTACCTGACAACAACAAAACGTGTCATTAAGTATGATTTCCCATTTCACGTGAAAATAAAAACATATATAGCTTTGCAGTCTCGTCTGACCCCACTTGGCAATCTGAAGGCTAGGTGATAGGGAATACCACTCAATCTATGATAAGAAAATTACGGCACTGCATTGATACCAATGGTCATCACTTCGAACACCTTCTGTAAATGGAACTTTGTGAACGTCGTTGGCCTTGAAAGACCTTACGATTACATATCTCGTCTCGACAGCTGCTATCGGAAAGGAAATACCAAACTATAGTATCCCATTTAAAAAAAACAAAGTTGACCTTCATATCTCTGAAGCGATCCCATCTAGCAACAAAAAGCTAACGTCATATTATGGCCCCCGTTGTCCCATGCAACTTTTGCCCCACAAACTTTTCATTTCCTATCACACTTTCTGAGTTATTCTTGGTGGCAATAGTTAGTGACCCACCCTGTATATATTGCAAACAGCAACGGTCCTATCACACTTCCCTGTGGTACTCCTGATATTACCTTTACTCCCTTCGATTTTGTTCCGTTAAGAGCGACATGTTGAGTTCTGTCTGCAAGAAAGTCTTGAATCCAATCACAAGTCTGCTCCGATACTCCGTAAGATCTTATTTTTTCATTAAATGGCACCGCGAGATGGTTTCAAACACCTTACTGAAATCAAGGAACACGGCATCAACCTGACTGCCGTTGACCACTGCGCTGTGGATCTCCTGGAGGAACAGAGCGAGCTGAGTTTCGCAGGATCTCTGTTTGCGGAATCCATGTTGATTTTTGTTGAGGAGATGATCATTTTCCAAAAACGTCGTAATTTTTTAGCATAAACCGTGTTCCATAATTCTACAACAGTTGGACGTCAACAATATATATCTGTCTTACGGCCTTTCTTGAAAACGGGAATGACCTGCGCTTTTTTCCAGTCGTTAGGCACCTTTCGTTGCGCAAGCGATCTACGATAAATTACTGCTAGAAGGGGAATAAGTTCTTTCGGATAATCTTTATAGAATCTTATTGGCATCTCATCTGGACCTGACGCTTTCCAGAATGGTTCAAATGGCTCTGAGCGCTATGGGACTTAATATCTGTGGTCATCAATCCCCTACAACTTAGACCTACTTATACCTAACTAACCTAAGGACATCACACACATCCATGCCCGAGGCAGGATTCGAACCTGCGACCGTAGCGGTCGCGTGGTTCCAGACTGAAGCGCCTAGAACCGCTCGGTCACATCGGCCGACCACGCCTTCCCACTACTAAGCGATTGTAGCTGCTTTTCAATTCCGCGATCGATTATCTCAGTATCTGCCATTTCGACGTTCGCACGACGATTGAAAGGATTGGCAGTGTTACGATCTTCCACGGTGAAACAACTTTGGAAGACCGAATTCAGTATTTCGGCCTTCTCTCTGTTATCTTCCGTTTCGGTACCAGTGCGGTCGCTGAGAGAATGAACAGATGAAATCTGTAGTACTCGTCAATTATGTGACTCCATAATACATACTGAGAATTCTCATCCCTCTTTTTTGTCATTTACATTCAATTGTAAAGGCCTTTGGCGATAGACCGCTCTACCGCCTCTTTTTATGCAGACAGCCACTGGACCTGCGAATGTCTTTCATACCACGAGCAAACAGCGAAGGGAAAATGGCGCTGACATTACGATTCTTCTGAAATGAAGGGAGTTGTCCCGATCGGTACTTCCGAGAAGGGCTGAGCAAAGCCGAGACAGGCCGAGCCTCGGCCCGAGAACAGCTCGCACACTCGGCACGCGGGCGGTTTGGCACAGTGTGGCCGACCCTAGTTTAATGGAAGTAAAGAGCACTGCAGGAGGAAGCGAACGGTAACGTATCCCGAATGCAATTTTTTCTCTCTGCAGTGGAGTGCCGGCTGATATGAAAGTTCCTGGGCAGAGCAAAACAGTGTGCAGGAGTGCTATTCTTTCAAGGTTCGCAGGAGAGCTTCTCTAAAGTTTGGAAAGTGGAAGATGAGGATTGGCGGATGTAAAGCTGTGAGGACTGGTCGTTGTGGGACGCGCTTGGATAGCTCAGTCGGTAGAACGCTTGCCCACGAAAGGCAATGGTCCTGAGTTGTCATGAGTTAGATTCTTGGTCCGACACGCAGTTTTGACCTGCCAGCAATATTCAACAGTAATGTAACTTGTGGCGCAGCCGGGGCAGTTTGGTAGCCCGCTGCTCTCAGCAGCATTAAAACTGTCAGATAACATTCATGCCTTCTGAGAACTTTCCTAGCAAGTTCTACGTAAGCGTTTAAGTTATATGAAAGTGATAAAATTCGATTACCTAATATTTTCCTCTGACTTTTAACCCTAACTCTAAGCAGTAGTCTGTCCACAAAATCACCCCTACAAGGCACATGTCGACTCGCCATAGGATCTCAGTGCTATCTGTTTAAAGCCGGAACATGACGCTAGTTACAAATAAATTTCTGACTATACTCAGAAAAAAAAGCAGCACGAAAAAGGAGTTATGTGACATAAACGAAAGTTGGTAGGCGTGTTTCTACATCTGGAAGATGATTTCTACTCACTTTTTCGCCAATCCTATAAGAACGGCTCTAGTAGCAGCACTATAAGGATGCAAATCAGGTTTGCTTTAAATGCACGCCATAATGCTGGTGAGCGTTAGTTACCTTTGAAATTGGACGTACCGACTTGATTTTAGTCAAAAATGCCATTAAAGCGACAAAGACAGCATCATCAATACCTCACTGAGGTTGAACGAGGTGGTGTAATAGTGTAAGCTGGATGTTCCTTCGCTAATATTGCAGGAAGGTTGGCAGGAATGTAGTCACTGTACATGATTGCTGGCAGCGGCGGTGATGGGAATGTACGGTCGTAGACGGCCAGGGTGGCCGAGCGGTTCTAGGCGCTACAGTCTGGAACCGCGCGACCGCTACGGTCGCAGGTGTGATGTCCTTAGGTTAGTTAGGTTTAAGTAGTTCTAAGTTCTGGGGGACTGATGACCTCAGAAGTTAAGTCCCATAGTCCCGAATGAGATTTTCACTCTGCAGCGGAGTGTGCGCTGATATGAAACTTCCTGGCAGATTAAAACTGTGTGCCCGACCGAGACTCGAACTCGGGGCCTTTGCCTTTCGCGGGCAAGTGCTCTACCACTGAGCTACCGAAGCACGACTCACGCCCGGTACTCACAGCTTTACTTCTGCCAGTACCTCGTCTCCTACCTTCGAAACTTTACAGAAGCTCTCCTGCGAACCTTGCAGAACCTTGGAAGGTAGGAGACGAGGTACTGGCAGAAGTAAAGCTGTGAGTACCGGGCGTGAGTCGTGCTTCGGTAGCTCAGTTGGTAGAGCACTTGCCCGCGAAAGGCAAAGGCCCCGAGTTCGAGTCTCGGTCGGGCACACAGTTTTAATCTGCCAGGAAATTTCATATAAGTCCCATAGTGCTTAGAGCCATTTGAACCATTTGTACGGTCGCAACAAGACTGGATCCCGGGCGGCCATTTGTCACTACCGAGAGGGGAGACCATCGTGTTGGGTTTATGCCTCTTGCGCATCGCACTGTATCTACATCAGCATTTGGCACCACCGTAACCAACAAACTGTTACATCGGTTACCTTAAGGACAGCCGCGAGCCAGACGCCCTGCAGCATGAATACCACTGACCCCAAACCGCCGCCATTTGCGACTACAGTGGTGTCAAGCGAGAGCTCACTGGAGGGCAAGGTGAAGCTCTGTTGTGTTTTATGGGGAAAGCTGGTTCTGCTACGCTGACACTGATGCCCATGTGTTGATTAGAAGCAGACCAGTAGGCGGCCTGCAGCCAACCTGTGTGCATGCTAGACGCACTGGACCTACACATGGAGTTATTGTCTGGGGCGCGATTCGTTAGACAGCAGAAGCACTCTCCTGGTTATTCCACGTTCCCTGACTGCAAATTTGTACATCAGTTTGGTGCCATTCTTGGGTCAGCATTCTAGGGGGTGTTTTCCAACAGGATAACACTCGCCCAGATACCGCTGTCGTAATCGTACATCCTCTACAGAGTGTCGACACGTTGCCTTGGCCTACTAGATCACCAGATCTGTCTCCAATCGAGCACATATGGGACAGCATCGGACGACAACTCTAGTGTCATCCACAGCCAGCATTGACCACCCCCTGTACTGAACTACCAAATGCAGCAGGCATGGAGCTCCATCCCACAAGATGACAGCTTGCACCTGTACAACACAATGCAAGCACGTTTGCATGCTTGCATTCAACATTCTGGCGGTTACGTTGGTTATTAATGTACCAGTTTTTCACGTTTGTAGTGGCTTATTTCGCGTTTACACTAACCTGTGATCTTGCATTGTAAATCACTTAAATATGTTACCTAGACAAATACAGGGTGTATCAAAAAGAGCCATCCGATTTGCAAAAAAATCGTAACTATTATGTTATTTGAGATATGTGCATGAACAACGAGCTGTCGGAAAGAGAAAACACTCCAGTTTTACAAGGCTACCGCTAGGTACGAGTAGCAGCAGTGTGCGCCCACTCTAGTTCTAGTGAAAATGGTGTCGGGACAACAGAAAGTATTTTGTGTTCTACGTTTTGCGCAGTGCGGGTCAGTAATAACTGTTGAGCGTAAATTTCGTACTAGGTATGGTGTGGATCCTCCTACAGCATAGAGCATTTGACGATGGCATGAGCAGTTCCGAGAAACAGGTTGTTTGCGTAACGGCAAGTCGACGGGCCCTCCCCGAGTGTCTGATACAGACGTCGAACGCATCGCCATAGTTTCACAAGGAGTCCGCAGAAATACGTTCGCAGCTCGACAGCTCAGGAAACCATAAAAAATTTAGCAACTGCAAGTTCTTCGTGAAGGTAACAAACAACAACGTGTGGAATTCTGTTATTTCGTTCGTGGCAAGATGGAGGATGACAGTTTTCTTCCAAGCTAAGTGTTTAGTGACGGGGCGACATTCCACTTCAATGGACAGGTCAACCGTCATAATGTGAGAATATGGGGTACAGAACAACCACGTGAAGTTTTACAACATGACAGGGACTCTCCAAAATTAAAGGTGTTTTGTGCAGTTTCACGGGAAAAGGTGTACGGGCCATTTTTCTTTGCCGAGAACACTGTTACAGGAAGCGCATATCTCGATGTGCTTGAGAACTTTCTTCTCCCACAGTTGGAGACTGATTCGAACTACTTCATTTACCAAAAGGATGGGGCACCGCCAAACTGCCATCTGGAAGTACGGGAATTGTTAAATCAAAGGAATACTAAACGATGGATCGGTCGCACTGGGCCAGATGATTCAGCCTTACGTTACAGGCCTTCAACGTCACCGGACCTCACTGTATATGATTATTTCTTGTCGGGGTTTATGAAAGACTCTGTTTATGTGCCTCCGTTACCAACAACAATGAATGAACCGAGAAATGGTGTAACAGCAGCTGTGGAAGCTGCAGTGTGAGAACAATTTGAATACCAGGTTCGCTGCAGTGTGGGAACAGTTTTAATACCGCATTGACATACACTTTATGATCAAAAGAATCTGGACACCTGGCTGAAAATGACTTACAAGTTCTTGGTGCCCTCCATCCATAATGCTGGAGTTCAATATGGTGTTGGCCCACGCTTAGCCTTGATGACAGCTTCCACTCTCACAGGTATACGTTAAATCAG